>NC_085934.1:21475000-21822500 GCF_963556715.1 Cydia fagiglandana | reverse complement strand
ACTTTAAGAAATTAAACACGCACAGATAACCTATATTCTGAGATGATACTTGCTTGCTGAGGTTATTCTATTTAAAAGATTACTTATAGCGACCCGTCCCGGCTTCGCACGGGTACTACTAAAATTTTTCTCAAAATTCACTCTATTGATAGGTGAAAACCGCATGAAAATCCGTTCAGCAGTTTTTGAGTTTATGGAGTAGGTGTGTAGCGGGGGACCTATTTGACATGGCACCGACTTCAAACACATCAGGAAATCGTATGTATTGTGCGACATAAAATAGTAGAAATTAAAAAAAAATAACAAAAAAAACCATACTAAATAGTTGCCATGTCAAAAATGTGACATACGTAGGAAGTGGTGCCCTCAATAATTTTCTACAATTTCTTGTCGGACTATAAGTATCAATTATTTTTTGGTTTTTAGTTTCTGGGTCTATTTTGAAGGCGGTTTTTTTATAAATAATAATTGTAGTACCCGCAAAATATTACGTAAGCAATGTAGTAAAATGTATTTCAAAAATAAGTTAGGTAGCTTACCTACCTATACAATATGACTATGACACACAATTTAACCTCATATTTTGAGTCATTAGGCATAGGCAATACCAACGCTACAAATATCGTATTTAGGTATATTTCACTGTTATTACTGTTGTGGTTTCCTTTATTCCATTGTTAGTAGTAATTACTAAGTAAATTAATCATGTATTGGTTTAAAGGTGAACTTTGAAATGCAGCAAACAATGGTTAAATAACAGCTACGATGGTTTTGATCCAATTTATTGTAAATATATTTTTAGACATAACCTGCAACATTGTCATTATGTCGGGGATTTCGAAAATTTTATAGACAAAAATACCGATTTCAATTACAAAATTTCAACATGATTTAAAGTGACATTCCATTTCACTCTTATTATTGATTTGACATCGCCCATTAATTTGTCATCATCAATTACCACATAATGCCACCATATCATGGCTCCTCTACACGATGGGCCAACGCCGGCCACTCCAAGGGACGCATTTATGCGTTAGAAAGAGCAAGTGATACTGCTATCTCATTCTACCGCATGACTGCGTCCCTTGGAGTGGCCGGCGTTGGCGCATGGTGTAGAGGAGCCATCATATATATAGTACGGCTGTTCACGCCACGACTTTTTTTCAGAATACACTTCTTCTACATTCAATAACTCATCATCATCATTCAATTTAAGAGCTGGGCTCTTTTCAGTGCAGCGTGATGAATTTGTCTCCACCTTGGTCGATCCGAAGCCTTTACACGACCACTTCATCAGAAACATCATTAAAGAGAAAATAAAGGGAAGTAGAGGAAGGGGAAGACGAAGGAAAAGTTATATGAGCCAAGTAAGGTGAGGTAAGGTAAGGTGAGGAGCATATAGGGGCCGTGTCGCACCAGGACATTCAATAATTATTTGGTTGAGAAATTCAGCTTTATGAGAAATGAAACACTCAAAATACGTTCACCTGTGCGAGTTTCATGTTACAGAAAGGTAATACTTTTAAGAGCATCATTCCTACCCGCCAGGAGGGGAAACGTGTACCGAAATCCAATTTGCTGGCATTTGCTTATGAAATTGGGATGATATTGACACTTAACCTTTGCAGTCCTTTCTAAATATTATTCGTGTAAAATAGGTGAAAAGTGTAAGTACATAAGTACCTACCTATAACAAACCCTTTTCCAAAAGATGTCCAATTCACGAAAACTTTTATTTATTTAGGCGTTTAGTTCATACAAATGATGTTTCCATTTTTTCACCTTATTACAATGAAGTAAGGTGTAAAGTGTAAACATGTCACATCTTATACGTCGACTGTGCAATAAATCAAGAACACAAATCACCAAAATGCACATGCACTCAGCATGTACAATGACGCTGCTTTTCAGTGCATCGTTTTCATGCATGTAAATTTTACATTGCATTATTCTAATCAGGTTCAGACATGAAACACTCAACTAACACACCCAATATTCATTATTATCATGTTTATCACGCTGAAATGGATTAAAGCAGAGACGAGAACCACCTGCCGCACTGACGTAACCCGTGGAAAGGCTAAATTGCGTTAACCCACATATCTGCCAGAAATAACCGAGCGCAGCGTGCATCATATTCAGATGCAAATACTGTATGCTGGACGCAACACGGATCTACAAAATCTACATATAACCTGGATACTAGATAGTACTGGTACAGTCGCCATCAGATATATCGGAGCGGCCAAGGTGTTCACAATATCTGAAAACGCTCTCTAACGCCCTGACAATAGAGGCGTGCTCAGATATTTATGAGCGCCTTAGCCGCTCCGATATATCTGATGGCGACTGTACTTGTTTTGCTGATCATAACTGTCCCTTATTACCGAGCGATAGCAAGACAGTTGATCATATGTACTTTCATACTGTCCCTTACTTCATTCTAAAACCTAAACAATCTTGACGTGTCTTTTTATTGAAAAAGGTTTTTTTTTTGCTATAAGTTCCATTCCTATGAAAGCAAAAGAATGTAAATGATCGTATATGATTTATAATCGTTGGATACATGTTTGCCGTCACGCACGTGAGTTATTTTTAAAAGTGTTTTTCAATAAAAAGACACATCAATATCGCTTACCTTCTCCAAGTACTATTAGTTATTCTGTGCCTTCTCTCTAATGACTAATACTGTCACAGGGTACTGACATTACTATAACAACCGTAACCAAAACGAGATGCAATCCTCTAGTTTGACTTCTCTTTCGGTCACAGTTATTGATAGTAGAGCACGCTTCGCTTTGCATATAAATCCGTGGCCTCATATTCATGCAAAAGCTGCAAAAAACGAACACTGGCCGAAAACGCTTTTATTCCTAGCCTTTAAATTTCAACGGCTGCCAACATAAAAGGAAAACAGTTTTCAATTCCATATTTGAATGTTTCCGGCCAGTTTCAAAGCCGTAAAATTAATAACTGAAATTCGTGTTTAGAGTTTGTATTTGTACCAAGTTTTGTTTTGATTATTTAATATTCGTTAATATTGAGTTTAGTCTGTTTATAAACTTAAACTGTGATTAAATAACTTAAGTAACTTATCAGGAAATTTTAGACGTTAATTAAATTTATGTTGAACACGAGATCGTATATAAGTTACTTACATATTTATGTGGAGACCATAACTTCTTATTAAGGAGTCAACTTCGAAGACGAAACAATAATTTAAAACTTTTAAGAGTCCATCGAAGCTTTTTCGATTGCGGTATTTATTTTCATCACACATTATCCTTCATTAATTATACAAACAGCTGTAGTGATAGTTAACCCTCCCTCTCTACTGTCCCAGCAAACAAATTTCTAATATACAGGAGGGTCAGTTATCTCTGCATTTGACTGTACACGCCTCAAAGAGGCGACTAGCCACTTCTACCGAAAGAGTTAAAGACTAAAAAGAGTTAAAATTTCAATAGAGAGGACGGGTACAAATTATCGTCTACTTGGGGAGTTGGGGACCCAGTGATTCAAATGTTGAAACCAGCGGATATATCTTCGGACCAGTGTACGGATACTGTGAGTGTTGCGTGTCGTGTCGTGGACAATAAACATTAAACTTTAACGGGTTGCTGCAATTTCTTTGTCTACCCCTAACATTATTACGGACTAATTTCGGGTAGTTTAGTGTTGATTTATTTATATCTCCGTTGACATTTGCTGGGCCGTCAGTCTTTCTGTGACCACAGCTGGTGCAACTCGGCTGAAACGTCGGAATTTAAGGTTAAAACAATGAAATTATATCTCGGTAGACCTGTTTGTGTAATTAAATAGAGTTATGACTGCCTTAACTTCTTTTAGTAATATTAAAGTAATGTTGTATGTAGACCTGTCCGCCCTCGAAATACCCAACTGGCGCGAAGTGGCCCAGAATAGGGCAGAGTGGCGCTCTCTTATGTCAGAGGCCAAGATCCTCTTTGGGTCACTGAGCCAGTAATGTATGTGTATGTATGTAATGTCAAACGTTCCTTTCTAACCTTTGCACACTATAAATTCTCATGGAAATTGGATAAATGAAGCGTGGCGTGGGATTCAATCAATCCACAGAATTAGCCAAAGGGAGATTACTCGAATTAAGTGGACAAATTGGACCCGCACCTACGGGCACATTCAGAAACTTGACTGACCATCTGTGGACCTTATTCCATGGCAATAAGGTTGATAATCTGTCAGTTAATGTGGAGGATGGTATAATCGGTTAACAAGCTCTAACCGGCCATTTGACAGTTATCGGACTGACAATAATCACAAAATAATAGGATGCTTTGGTGACTTTTTAACAAGATTGCTTTTTTTCAAAGTGGATTTAAATTATTGCAAAAAACCTGGAAAACATAATTTACGCCAGGTGTTTTAAAAGGATTAAGAAACATATTTATAAAAAAATATCTGTTCATTTTTGTAATGTAGGTAACTATTTATTTTCTTCATTTTATTATACTATCGCTATTTTTGATTTTACGGTCTCTGTTTTAAAGTAACAAAACCTTGCCTTTATTTTAGTTCAGATTATTTAATCTTAGCTTTTTTATTTTACCTGAGGTTTTTAAAAAATATACACCGTGTTTTTTTTTGATTTCCGTTAATTTCAAGGGTGCATTCCTGAGCTTAAATTAAGTAACTTTCTCAAAGACACCGATGTTCTAATTAACTCCATTTCGGAGATAATCACTAATTTATTTTTTTCCTATAAGGCCTCTACAAGCGTGTACACTTGCCTTAGGGCTGGTTTACATATTGGTTAGTGTTAAGAATGAGTTCATACATTTGCTACTAAACTTAAGTACAACCTCGGTCGATCGATGTTCGAAATGACATTGATATGTCACAGATTTCAATTGTTTGGTTGAGTTAAATGTAATGCCCGTGTTACAACAACGTTATATGCTACATTTAATTACTTTTTAAACTTAATTTTTTCTTTAAAAAAAAGCAAAAAAAATTTTTTTTTTGAAAATTAACTATGCCAATTAGTTCACTTAAACGTTCTTAACCATACCCCGAAGTTAACGGAATTCAATAAAAACACGGTGTATATATTGTCATAAGGTACATATATTCAAACTTTACAAATTGCTTTAAATTTGACATCACTCGCTTATACACAAGAATCAATTTGTAAAAAATAATTTTTAAGAAAAAAAAACCGACTTCTATGGGGGCCGGTGAAAGATTATTGTAGATGGTACACTATGTAGAAAAGGAGGTAAAATCACCCACTTTTCTACTAGCATTTCGCTTCTGTAAGGGTCGTAGTTCTAGCCTAACCTAACCCACTTCTCTGATAGCAGTTCAGTTCTGTGAGGATCGCAGTTCAAACCTAACCTAACCCACTTAACGGCCCATGCGGTGCGGTGTACGGGGGTTTAAGCGGGAGGGGCTAGTAAGATTGGCATCATCATACTTATATACTTACAAATTTTATGGTAGGTAATCATAGTGGTCTATTTAGTTAAGGTATCCTAGTGGTTTTCCGGGTCAAGGTCCGGGTCCGAGTCCGGGTCTGAGTCCGGGTCCGAGTCCGGGTCCGAGTCCGGGTCCGAGCCCGGGTTCGAGTCCAGGTCCGGGTCCGGGTCCGAACCGGATCCGGGTATGAGTCCGGTTCTGGGTCCGAGTCCGGGACCCAGTCCAAGTCAAAATCGAAATTCGTAATCACCAAATGTGTACTATGCGTTGTTGAAGAGTTCTATTCTGGTCATCATCAGCAGTTCCATTTCATCAAATGCGACAGTTTTTAATGTAAATGCTTGATTTTATCATGAAAATACAAAAAAATCTATGCGTATGCCTTTAAAATTTGAGGAGTTCCCTCGATTCCTTATGGATCCCATCATCAGAACTCGAGCTTGACAAAAATGTGGCTTAAAAACTTAACTTGCTTAACAAACATAACGAAGAGGAAAAATCGCCAAACGTGAACTATGCGTCGTTGAAGAGTTCTGTTCTGATCATCATCAGCAGTTCCACTTCATCAAATGCGACAGTTTTTAATGAAAATGCTTAATTTTCTGATGTAAATACAAAAATCTCTATACGCATGCCTTTAATATTTGAGGAGTTCCCTCGATTCCTTATGGATCCCATCAACAGAACTCGAGCTTGACAAAAATATGCATTGAAAACTTAACTTGCTTAACAAACATAACGAAGAGGAAAAATCTCGAAACGTGAACTATGCGTCGTTGAAGAGTTCTGTTCTGATCATCATCAGCAGTTCCACTTCATCAAATGCGACAGTTTTTAATGAAAATGCTTAATTTTCTGATGTAAATACAAAAATCTCTATACGCATGCCTTTAAGATTTGAGGAGTTCTCTCGATTCCTCATGGATCCCATCATCAGAACTCGAGCTTGACAAAAATGTGCATTAAAAACTGAACTTGCTTAACAAACATAACGAAGAGAACAAATCGCCAACCGTGAACTATGCGTCGTTGAGGAGTTCCGTTCTGATCATCATCAGCAGTTCCACTTCATCAAATGTCACTCTTTTGGATGTATATGCTTGATTTGATGATAAAAACCCAAAAATCACTATATGTGTGCCTTTAAGATTTGAGGAGTTCCCTCGATTCCTCATGGAACCCATCATCAGAACTGGGTTTTGACAGAAACGGGACCAATCTGTATGCATATACATTCAATCAAAAAAATAATTTTCAAAATCGGTCCAGTAATGACGGAGATATGGAGTAACAAACATAAAAAATAAAAAAAATAAAAATAAAAAACATACAACCGAATTGATAACCTCCTCCTTTGGGATTTGGAAGTCTGTTAAAAATCATTCAACACAATATCTCCTCCCCCAAGAAAAAATATGTTTCATTACGTAACCTTTCTGCTGAAATGCAAAGGCATCTTTCCATTAGAAGACGCCAGCCTAGACTGTTTATAAACTATTCGCGTAACCACCACATTTAAGTCCGAACAGCGTAAGCGCCATGCTAGGCTCAACGCTGTGATTACCATTACCCGGCAGAGGCATTCGCTCAATCCAGAGGGTTTTCTCGGTAGAAAATCGAAAATGGAATTTTCTTTTCATTATTTGGCGTTTTCTATCAACGAATGATAGTCATTTGGAAAGATGTGTTGACAAATGTCAATTTTTTATGAAAATATTACGGTTATTGTGCAGTCAATGGTAAAAATATTGGTGTAGACAACTTAGTCAAAAATATGTCCCATAGTTCTTATTTCACTGACATAAGAGTTATGGGACATATTTTTGAAATGATTTGTACACCCATATTTTTACCGTTGACTGTGCCACAGCCTCAATTTGTCACGTCAAAGTCTGTGCATAGTTAGTTAAAAACGAAGTCTACATGAGACCAATACGGGTAAGTGTGACTGCAGGATCTGGACCTTCAAATTGGGGCCTGTTTACACATTGATTTGCCACTAAACGTAAGTATACTAAACCTTAAAGATTAAGCAGGTGAAGGATCTTTTAAAGTAATTTATCAATTTGTAGTTGTAACTAAGGCATTCAATATATGTTTATATTGACCCGTATTGGACTTTACATAGGAAATGCACTGGTATTTACGCCTTTTATCCTTAAGCGAGTATATAAATTAAGGTCGGAGCCGCGACGCAGGGCTCTTCCTAGGCGCAAATGATTATTAACTGGTTTAATTTGTCCAATCGCGTCTGCAATGGTGATTGGGTACAAAGGTTCCGCCGACGCGACAGGAATAGAAACGGTCAAGATGTCACTCGAGCGAGAGAAACTCCCCATACTGCATTTCTTTAAATCCATTGAGCAATATTCGACTTATACTACGAAACACTATATTATAATTAATATTAGCCCTCCGGCCAGAAAGTGTCAATTTTTGTCCCGATGCGCGCTGAAAGAAGTTGCCGCTTTCCGGCTCTGCGAAACAGAAAAAACTAGTCCTGGAAGGTAACTTTGGGCATTGAGATTTAGTCGGTCCAGGTTATATAATATTAAAGCACTATAATTATGGAAATATGCCATGACGTTGGTTTTAGCTAACCTTTGACGTTTTTATGTTTTTTGTTAAACCCTTTTAAATTAGGTTTTCATGTTACGTAGTCAAGTTACGTAGGTACTTACAGTAAGCTGCAATAAATGCGACATTACTTACTTTACTGACCTAGTACGTAGGTAATATATAATATGTAACAATTTTAGATATTTAGCCGTCTTTGTTGTCTGTATGACCACCGGTTACAGTCGATATCAATTCCAGAGTCATTGTCCACGAATATTGATTCACGCCTACAATAATTATTAGGTGTTTATTTTACATTGTTCCCAGAATACTGACTAATATGTTTCGCGAAAACTAAAACTGTATAATTACATTATTACAAAGTAGGTTGTATTGTGGTAATGTATACCTAAGTACTTAGGTGTGTGTAGGTTAAGCAATAAGCATTTGGCATTAATTTAATTTATTGAAAAATTTATTTCGGCATTAACTGTGGATGACTGTGGGCTGCCGCTATGAAAATACTTGTATAAGATACTGTAAAATGTGCCTATTTTGCCCCCCACTGGGTAATTGTGCCCCAAAAGTTTTTATACATTAAAAGTATATCAAAAAAACAACATGATAATAGTGGAGGTCTACTTTAAAGCTGCATAACTGCATCACAATATAATGTTTTTTAAATACTTACCCAATTTTAAATACCAATTCTGGAGCAAAGTAGGCGACTAAAAGGAATTCGATTGCGTATATAATTTGGTCCCTACTTATAATCGGTTTCTTGGTCTACGAGCTGGCCACGGCAATAGGTATGCAATTTATAGAGCAACGAAATCCGTCTAGTTAGTATGCCATACTATCATTATTAATTAATCCGGGCGCCTGGCAGCTGTCTAGCGGTGGGTGTGGGAGTGGATGGGCAACAAAGTGGTTGTAAAATCAATTGAAGGTGTGCATTTTATAGAGCTCTGAGTTTGGTGTGATATAATAGCTAATTATTTATTTCATTTAAATATAACAATGCCAGGCGTTTTATTTGGGGGAAAAGTAGTGCCCGGTGATGAACTTTTATATATGGCACACTAACTAGAGGGATTTCGTTGCTCTATAAATTGCATACCTATTTCCGTGGCTAGCTCTACGGCTATCTATTCAATGCTGACAAGGACCATCATATTTAGACCTCAAATTTTGACCACATTGAATTAGACTTTAGCAACATTAGTCATCTAATCCCGGTCGCATGACCACTTAAAGTGAACGGAAGTTGACACAAGACTAATAGAAATCTACAAAGAAGATTCGTCATGCCATAAATCTAGTTCAAATGGATTAATATAATTAAGTCTGTCATCATCATCATCATCTCAGCCATAAGACGTCCACTGCTGAACATAGGCCTCCCCCTTGGACCTCCATTCGTACCGGTTGGAAGCGACCCGCATCCAGCGTCTTCCGGCGGCCTTAACAAGGTCGTCCGTCCATCTTGTGGGTGGACGTCCTACGCTGCGCTTACTAGTCCGTGGTCTCCACTCGAGCACTTTTCGACCCCAACTTGCGACTTTTTTTTTATTAAGTGTATGTACATCTATAAATCTTTAGTTACCTATTTGCCCCATTTTTATGTAGTCTTCTATTATTTTAAATATATTATTTTTATAGACTGTTTTTATTCAGGATATTTTCACTTTTTTTTAGAATAAGCTCATAACAAATTGCCATCAGTATCTATTATGTAGATTTTATTTTTCCCTCTAAAAGGTTACTAAACTTCATTGTATTAAAACAAATTTCCCTCTGAACTTTCCCCTAGGACCGTTGATTTTTTCCACAAGAGACTGAGCAAAGTTCCGAACCAAATATTATGGAAGACCCGCAAAGGACCTTTATATTTTAGCCAACTATTTACGAAAGTATTTACCAAGTTCCAAGTTTTTCAGACTTTCAGAATACCTACGAGGAAGCGCGAGGCTTCGGGTTTACGGGAAAGAAAAATAAAAGTACCTACTAAAAGTTCAGGCATTTTAATATCGATGAAAAAATTTACCTACATTGTAGGTACTACCTACCTACATATTCCAGAGACTTGTATTACGTACATTTTTATTTACCTACCTATAGGTATTTAATAAGTAGGTGGCAGGTAGGTAGGTAGGTAGGTGATTTATATTAGAGAAAATATGATCGATAAAATGTAGGTCCTACATAGGTTACTTACGTATTAAATAGTATTACATATTCGTAAAAAGGAGCTCTAATAATTAAAAAAGAGCTTTGTATTTTCTCGATATTTGACGTAGGCAACAAATAAATGCAAATGTGAAAAATGTTTTATAGCTTAGTAATAATGGAACCTATCTCAAAGATCTTGTAAAAAATAAGCAACCTTCAAATCAAGAGTGAACAGGCACCTTTTGGGCGAGCTCGCTCCATCGTAGGCCACGTCTACGCCTCGGCTAGTCTGTGGCCATGAGTAAGCCCATTCATAATAATTATATAAAAAAAAGAGTAATTTCGCATTATCTACATATTATATGAGCCTAGAGTGTTCCACTGTATGTATACATTTATGGTAGGTATCCAGCAGGGCCTTCAGGGTATGAAAGTATTTAAAGTATTTAATATAATTAATAATAGGAAAAATTCGTATCTAGTACAGTACAACAGAGTATAAGTATTTCTTCGTATTACAGACTGCTTATTTCCGCTATTATTGTTTCTCTACACTCGTAAGCGAACAAGATTTGTTGTTTGATATCTAAATGCAATAAATTAGATATGAGATTAGAGTAAGAATTAGATCTAAAGTATGTTTGATATCGAAATGTAATAAATTAAATTACAATCAAGCATCAAAGGTAAACCTGGGTAAAAGCTCTGTAATACTCTATAATATCTGCTGAAATAAAACTGCGCAAATGGAGCTACATTTTATACGGCATATAATCGCCTTACTCGCCTACACTCCACCTTCAAGCTCCTTCATCTAACATTTTAGATTTAGGCATATCAAATATCCTTTGTATCGTTTTGAATAGAGTCTACGAAAGGTATTAAATAAATAAACTACGTTAATTGGCGTAGGTACTAATTACGTCTTCTGAGAAGGTAATTTATATGGTTTTAATTCGAATAAAATATTTCTTCAATAATGGTAACATTCCATTTCTAACCGCAGCTGAACTACCGGTACTGAACGCGTCGCTGTCATTGTCAATTTCCATAGTAAAATGAACAGTATTGCAGCTGCAGTTGGAAATGGAATGTCACTCTTATTTAAACATTTTAAACTCCGACTCTATTAGAAAAGTAACCAACGCACATAGAAACTCTACATCAGATATTCCCACCTTTCTATTAAAAAACTAAGATATTCGCCTTGGGGTATATCTTAAGTATACACAAGCCTGGTTTAACATAAATTTCACATAGTTTGATACAAATATTTGTATATAGTTGATGGTAATTTCTTGAGTAATTTAAACAGAATTTTAATTATAGGATGAATCATAATCACCGATAGATAATCTCATCATCCTATAAAAAAAACAATAGACATTCTCACGACCGTAAACTACGAATAGTTATAATAATTATAATAATAAATGGCAATTATTTCAGGCCAGACTGACATAGTTTTGCAAACTAATTATGTTAAGTACAACAATACCATAAGTACATATAACAATTTGCCTACTTACTTTTACAAAAGATATAATCCTTTTCTATATTAAACCAAATTATAATTAGTAATAACGTAAATAATAAGGTGATAAATAAATTATTATCGTGCACATGAATGAATCCGTAATAGCGACGTGAAGAGCACGTGAACGTAATTTGCGTAAATATAGATCGACGGAAGTTTACATACCTACCCTTTCCTTGGACGACCGCCAGGCGACCATTTCAATGCTGAATCAACTATGTATTAGCTATGCGCTGGGCCTCATTTAGCTGGGCCTTATTATTACTGGCGCACACACGGGTTAGCAAATTATACACTTAAACCTTCCTCAAGGATCACTCTATCTCTCTATTGATAGATGAAAACCGCATGAAAATCCATTCAGAAGTTTTTAAGGTTATCGTGAACATACAAACACACAAACAGGCAGACCCGGCAGGGCACTTTGTTTTATATAAAAAGTAGATACCTATTATCGAATCCCAGTAGGTAAGGGCATTTATTTGTGTGATGACACAGATATTTGTTCTTGAGTCATGGTTGTTTTCTATGTATTTAAGTATTTATAATAATATATTATATATATCGTTGTGTGAGTACCCACAACACAAGCCTTCTTGAGCTTACTGTGGGACTTAGTCAATCTGTGTAAGAATATCCTAAAATATTTATTTAGTTATTTATTATTATTTTGCCTTTTCGTTCGCATTCCTATACATTTTTACTTTATGATTGAGATTGAGAACGTACAGCTACAGTTAGAACAAAACAAGTCTACAACAATTTTGATAGCGTACGCAGTGCAAGTGTTATTTCAAACGTCAAACTTCCATGAAATTATGAGTATAAATAACACTTGTACTGCATATGCTATCATAATCATTGCAGACTTTTCTTGGTCTAACTCTAATAGGCATGATATAACAGATATATTATATGTCTCCCCATCCCGACTAACCATGATCTTCGAGGGAAAGAACGAACTAGCAATGTCAATGAATTTTAATAGTTCGTTTCCTCATTTAGCACACTACTCTATTTCCGTGGCATTAAGAGGCTGTAAAAAGGCACTAAACGAGAATAATTTACGAGTTTCAACCTACCTAAACTCCCAAAGTACCCAATGCAAAACAAATAATTTAAATCCACTCGCCGAATAATTCATGAATTATTTTTAGTAACAATAACAATAACAATATTTTTCACTGATTTAAACTTTCACGATTATTAAACATTATCAAACTGCACAACGGGACTTAATCGCGTATTTAAGTTTTAAGATTTACCTAAAACTAACACAAACTAAATCTTAAAACTTAAATACGCGATTAAGTCCCGTTGTGCAGTTTGATAACAATATTTTTAGTAAATATGGTAAACTTTCTGGTATTGTTTGAATTTAAGATTTAATGTGACAACTATTGAGACAGTGATTTAAACTTTCACGATTTTCACACATACTCTTTAAAATTACCTCCGACGTCTCGTGCACAGCTTTGTCCCCCCCTGGTCGGAGAAAGGCTGGCTAAAATATGGCGAAAATTGTAGTGGTAACTTTTTCCTCTAACATTAAATCTGAGTAACTATTGGTAACTATGCACTGAAATATAGTGTCGTTTACATATTAACGTACCGTAATATAAGATATCATAGGAACCATTTAGAAAGATAAAGTTGGATATGGAGATACAAATACTGTAGTGTCATCCCGTTTTCTCATATAGATTGATTTGAAAGGGATGACACTAAAATGTTGCCACTTTTTAATTTCTACTCTTTTTTGCCAAGCTGTATAATGGAACTAAAAAAAATCATACTAAATTGATGCCATATTTAAGCATTTTACGTCAAAAATGTGACAGTCACGTATGAAGCGCCCTCGATAATTGTCTACAATTACTTGTCGGACTATAACAGTGCAATGGTCGGTTTTTCAAGTAGGTAGCATTTTATGCGTTTTCAAGCACCATACGTACTTTTAACGCCACCGACCGTTAAATATTAATGGTTCTCTCAGTTTTATAGAGTTTTAACAACTTCAGACGTAATCTACGGTGAATTACGACTTGTTTAAGCATATTTTTAACGCGTTAAGTGTAGTTCATTAAAGAGTTAGATGATAATGGAAAGAGAGCGTTGTTATCGGTGATGCTTAAAGGATTTGTGGTAGTCTTACGTGGGTGTAGGTATACGTTTTAACGTCAGTAGGCTATTTATATACCTTACAAATAAATTAACACACGTACGCAATTGAACTAAACTTGAACTAGACGGTCAATCGTTATGACGATGAAAATGTAGGATGCATTTCCGTAGCATCACAATATGTAAAACTTTTTTTTTTGTATATTGGGTTATTTTAATAGATGAATATATTTTTCGTCTATAATATTTATGTTTTATCGTTAAGGACAAACGTCCTCTTGCGTAAATCGAATGAGGATAAACCAAATAAACACCATCGCTACACAGAAGTATTTTACAGTCGGTATTATTTTAGGTCCAAGGGGGAGGCCTATGTTCAGCAGTGGACGTCTTATGGCTGAGATGATGATGATGATTATTTTAGGTCATTCACCTACGATCTTGTTTATTAATGTAGGTAGGTAAATGAACTATTTTGGTCATCTCGAACGTAAGGAAGAAAAACAATGTCTGTAAAAGACTAGTAAAGTAAAGTAAACGAATTTTGATAAAGATTTTACTAACAAGGAACTAGATTTTAAAACTAGATATTTTATGGCACCTAAAAAAATACTCAATAAATATCTAAAACCAATTTTGTTGTTACATACCGACGTTTGTCCTAATTTTTGTGTAGGTAGATTAAGTAGTAACAAAATATTGCAAACATTTCTTTCCGTGTGTACTTGCTTCGTCTGATTACTTCTTCGATCTGTGTAAATATCCCAAAACATTCTAATATATATTTATTTCTAAGATGATCCAGTCAGAAGGTCGAACCATACTGTTCTTTCTACCTTAGGGATGGCCAGGGGGCGCCATAAGCCTTCAGTAAGAAGTGTATACTTGGAAAAATCTATGCCGCTGTGGCCCGGTGGGCGAATGGCACTAGCACCTGCCGCGATAGCAGAGGACGCTGGTTCGATTCCAACTTGGGGCACGGAGGCGTTGGTCACTTTTTCTTAGTACACATGTGACGTCCCACGGGTAAAGGTACCTTATGGCGGTTGGCGCTTACGCTATTGTTAACGTCGCTCCAATATTATTGCGGCGCTATGCGAAGTAAGCGCCAGCCGCTATAAGGTACCTTTTTCCGTGGAACGTCACATATTATGACATTTATTTCAGTTTATCATTCTAATATTTATCGTTACATTTGTAATGTATCTCCCAACTTCCACCCATCAGTTTCGTTGTTCCCTGAACCAACAATTAATATGTTCCGACTGCGCTTGAACCAGCGCCAGAATATCTATCTTCTCGGAAACCTAAATAGATGAGACGTTGTCAACAGTTACATAAAATTCGTACTAATCCTGTGATAGTATTTTCACATTTTACCTACAAACTATTTTCGTTTGTTTATATATTTACTGTATTCTACATTCTACATGTTCTTCTGTTTCTCGTCACAACAAATCAAAGTAATTAAAATAGTAAATTTCTACAAAGAATGCGAAATTTTCCTCGTCTTACTAGACGAATTCGCTTAAGCTCGGTAATCGGGAATTTTTAAACAGAAAATCTCTAAAAGGCCGGTAATATGTTATCCCTAATAAAGGTTTCCCCTTTGACAGGTTACGTGATATTAACTAATTGTTTACATTCTTTTAAAGGGATTAGGTAGAGATATTACCTATTAGAGCATGATGACGGCACTGTCAGTAAAAAATATTATATCATAATATTTATTTAAAAATATTTTGATAAAAATATTAGCATTTTGATTTTTTTATTAAATTCCCGAAAACACTGGTGAATCTGTAGGAAATAACTCTACCTTTCGTATGCCTCTAATTTATTCCTGCACAACCTGATTTAATACTTTTTGTTCTTTATATTCTGGTACCCTAAGGTAAAGGAGGTAAAAAGCTTGTTAATGTCTTTTATTTTATCCTTTGGTTTTCTCCTCTTGACCGCGGCGAGGCGAAGAAAGTTTCATTAAATAGTTCGCTAAAGTGCTTCGTAACGAAGTTAAAGTTACGTCGGGAGCCCGTAGTGAAATGTATGCGATTATGGTTTGGTTTATGAAATCTTAATGCAAATATTAAAGTTGACGAGTTGATACAATGTTATATTCGATTAGTACCTAGATAAACAATCGCTACACTGAGAGAAAAATCATCACCAGGAATTAAAAAACAGTTCTGTACTGGGGGAAAAAATGGAGTTTTAGTAATAATAATTATGGACGTTTCACTATTTCTGTAAAGTTTATTTATTTCTACAAACAGCTCAGTAATCCAAATATAATTTCAACAAACAGATAATAGAAATTGCAAGAACTAATAGAAATTGCAAAAGTCAATTTGTTCCTATTAGTTAACTCTCCTTGTCCCCGGATTAAGTTTATTTTTGTAATTCTAAGTGTATTTTTGTTGTACTTTTCTCTCAGTGTAGAATGTGTAGATCCTAGTTATACCTAGAAATGAACACGGATATTCTTATCAATAGAACACTGTCTCGTGTCTAGTTCAAATATTGCGTAATGATTCTTATCTCGTCACTACTTAATGATTATTTCAATAGGTCGTTTCTTAGAAGAAAATCACTATTGTTGAGACTTTTTTTAAGCAGCAGATTCTGTTGTGGCGATGTTTTTGGCTAGTCGCCAAAAACCAGAGCTCAAAGGGCACCACGTAAAAAGATAGTGACCACACAGAGAGACTAACGAACTAAAACATAAATACCGTCAATTGTTGTGCCACACCGGCTTGCGTGTGCGTGACGTGCGCGTGTGCGTGCGCTAAAATGTTGGAGCCGCACACGCACACGTCACGCAAGCGGTGTGCCGTCTCTCATAAGGATCTGTATACTACAACGCCGCACGCGCACGTGCACGTCACGCACACGCAGCCGGTGTGCACAGGCCTTTATATCTACTTGTCTACCTAGTCTAAATACAACTATGAATTAATAGTAATTGAATTAAAAAATACACATTAAATAGAGGAACTAAATACGAATTAGAAAGGCCCAATGATTATTCGATTTTGTCATCCCCTGCGTCAATGGGCCTTTTTAATCAACGAGCGACGCGTCTTAAAAATACCCACCACTTTTTCACCACCTTTGTAGGAAATTCCGAACCCTATATAGCTTTTAAAATGTTTTATAACAAACTCATGTGTCTAATACAGCAGGCCTTGTTCTCTAAGATTAATCTTTTTTTATCCAGAGGATCAATAAGTTGCCTGAATAAACTTGGGAAATGAATCCATATTCAGGTTTGGGAAGTACGTAGTTACGTCTTCTAGGTATGCTGTAACAAAATGGATTTTTAGTGTTCCGTACCAAAAAAGGTACAAAAGGAACCCCTATGGTGTTTTATCCTGTAGTATTGAACCGCCGCCGATTATTATCTTTCGTAATGTTGTCCAGACGCAAAATGTACCTATGCTATGTATAATATGAAATTTATACAATATCCTTTACGAACCGAGGTTCAAGGCTACGCTGCGAAGACTCGATACCATATATAAACTATTTTACTGTCATTATGTAACCGATATAACTGGTTTCACTGCAAACAAGTTACAGTGTAAACAAAAGCCGACCGACGCCAGTGCCTAAAACCTAGCCTAAAATCTTAACTAACTTTTACCAAGCATAAATGATTGCGAGTGATGCTATTTTGTTTCCTTAATAATTAAAAATTGTAGACTAAAATCTGAACATGTTATTTAGAATTATAAAATACGGAAATATTTGAAACTATTTATAGTTTCAAAGCTTTGATTGACGAAGAATGAAAAAATATAAAAACTAAAAAGGTTTTCACATCCCCCTAAGAAAGACACGTATAAATTTTGTTGTCACTTATGAATGGCAACGTAGATTTTCGGTTACATGTAAATTATGTAATTAAAAACAATATAAATCAGGTTATAACCTTTCTGAACATAAACGGACACTAGTTCAAATCACTTGCAGTGATTGTGATGTTTTGAATTCCATGTCTCGTCACCCTGATAAGGAAAGTTACTTTGACATGCTAATTATACCTACTCGTGTCTGTGAAATAAGTGGGCCATACTCTTATTTTTGTTTTTACTAGGCATACTTATTTAGGAATGCAAATGTAATTAATATACAGTGTGTTTTCGGACCAACAATACTTACAAGTTATACCGGGTGTGGCCTGTAACATGAGCAAATAATTAAAACATAGATTGTACTCCTCAAACGGTGACACTTTTGTTCAACTTTTAAAAATTATGAATTATTTAGACTCCCTATTTTTCATACAAAATAAATATGGACGCCATCGCCACGCCATATCATTGTGATTGAAGTTACTTGTCACTCCTTAAACAAATCAAAATTCGCAATACATTGCGTCTTAGAATAAACTTTAAAGTGTATTAAAAATCAAACCACAAGTTATTTTTAAAAGTCGCTGAACAAATGTTAGTCAGTATGAGGAGTACAGCCTACAGTTTAATTTTTTGCTCATATTACAGGCCACACCCGGTATAAGGCCAACTAATATATATCGGGATTATCGGGCCAACAATACATACAAGCTAAATGTGTAAAAAACAGAACTGACTAAGTATGTATAATTAACAAACACTGAAGTATTACAAACTTTAAACAAAATAAGGCCTTTGACCTAACTTGGAAATACCAGTTTGCTATCTCGCCAATGACGAAATTTAATATTAAAAGCAAACAATATGTTATTAACAACACCGTATTTAATGATTGGTTTATTTGATGATGCCCACGCCACAATATTGTCTCATTACTCTTATTAGTAATATTGATATGTAATTAATATAATACTTAGTAATATGTACTAAGAATTACGGGAATACTTTTAATGAGAAAAACGAGGATTTAGCTGTGGTACTGCCAATATGATTAATTGTTTGTATCATAAAGTGGTTTTTAGGGTTCCGTACCCAAAGGGTAAAACGGGACCCTATTACTAAGACTTCGCTGTCCGTCCGTCCGTCCGTCCGGCTGTCACCAGGCTGTATCTTACGAACCGTGATAGCTAGACAGTTGAAATTTTCACAGATGATGTATTTCTGTTGCCGCTATAACAACAAATACTAAAAACAGAATAAAATAAAGATTTAAATGGGGCTCCCATACAACAAACGTGATTTTTGACCAAAGTTAAGCAACGTCGGGAGTGGTCAGTACTTGGATGGGTGACCGTTTTTTTTGCTTTTTTTTGTTTTTTTTTTTGCATTAGAATCAGAATCAGAATCAGAATTATTTATTTCTCAATAGCGATACAAAATTTTCATTAATACAAACAAAAATATGCACACATAGTGAGATCGTCAAGGTAGGTACGCTAGGTACACGTTTTAAACTAATATTTACATTATTTTACAAACATAGAAACAACAAATAAAAATAATAAAACATTAAAAATATAATTCAATTTCAGTTACTAAGTAGTCTATTGATTCTAATGGATACATTAATAGTTATTATTTAAGTATTCTTTAACGCTATAAAGCGTCTTGTTAAGTAGGAGCTGTTTAACTTTGCGACGAAAAGTGTTAATATTTGTCTCAGTTTTTATTACTTTTGGCAACTTGTTGTAAAGTTTCTGCCCTATTATTTTGGGACACTTTTTCGCCATTTGTAATCTGCATTTGCTTTGTCTTAAGTTGTCAGGATATCTAGTCGGTCGTTTACTTACGTCGCCGATACGTTCAAATTCACTTGGATTATTTCTAACATACATTATAACTTCTAGGATATATGTCGATACAGATGTTAATATTTCTAAATTTTTAAAATGTTCTCTGCAGGTATCATTATATTTTGCGTTGGCCAGGATTCGAATAGCTCGTTTTTGCATTTTTAAGACACGTTCAAAGTCAGTTGAGTTTCCCCACAGTATAATCCCATAAGACAAGATTGAATGTATGTATGAAAAGTAGGCTTCTTTCAGATGATAATTTGAGATGAGGGGTTTCAATTGTTTAAGGATATATATGCCTTTTGCTAGTTTTCCACATACTGAGTTTATATGAGCTTTCCATGATAATGTTGGGTCTAAGTTGAAACCAAGTAGTTTCACATGCTCTACACTGTCAATGATTGTGCCGTTTGATAAAGGTATATTTATTTTATTAGCGTCAGTTTGACGAGTGTTAAATTTCATTATATTTGTCTTTTCAGAGTTTAGTTTAAGTCCGTTTATTCTAAACCACCACTCCAGTTTCTGTAAGATCATGCTTATTTTATTAGTTAATTTGTCATCACATTCATCATTTACAATAATTGTCGTGTCATCTGCATATAATATAATTTCTCCGTCTATGTCAAGTTTATCAATGTCATTTAGAAATAAGGAAAATAAGGTGTTCCCTAAAGATGATCCTTGTGGCACGCCTATTGTTGTTAATTGTGGCTGTGACCTGTAGTGCTTACCGTTTACTTTTATCTCTACAGTCTGTTGCCTTTCTGATAGGAAAGATTTTAGTAAATGTGCACTTTTGTCTCTTATGCCATATGTTTTCAATTTAGCCAGCAGCAGGGAATGATTCACAGAGTCAAAGGCCTTCGAAAGGTCTAAAAATATTCCTACAACTTTTTGTTTATTTTCTAGACATCGTGTGACACTTTCCACGAATTTCTGTGTCGCCGCTGTGGTGGAACGTCCTATTCTATAAGCGTACTGTGCATTTGATAGCGCTTTGTTTTGTTCAATATGTCTTAGAATGTCGTTTGATATTATAGATTCTATTAATTTTGATACCATAGGAACGATAGTTATAGGTCTGTAGTTTCCCACATCTGTTTTATCGCCCTTGCCTTTGTAAATGGGGCACAGACGAGTTTTCTTAAGTGATAGAGGATATATACTGGAGCGAAGAATGTTATTTATAATATATGTCAATTGATTTGATAAAACAGAAATAACGTCAAATAAAATCTTTCCTGAGATATCATATATGTCCTTTGTTTGAGACTTTGATATCTTTAGTCTTGCTATTTTTACAAGCTCTGCTGTAGTTATTTGGGAGAAAGCTAATACGGTGTGGATTTCAGAGCAGTTTGACCTTATATGGGCCATCGCTTGGTTTATATCTGGGTTATTATTTAAGGCAAGATCAGTTCCTACTCGAATAAGAAAATTGTTTATGTAGTCAGGTATTTCGGTGTAGTGAATGGACTCTTTACTGTTTTCATGTTTTAAATTCCAGTTGTATTCTTGTACGATGTTGTTAGTCTCTTCTTTTCGATACAATTCGTTCTTCCGTGTGTTTCCTTTTCAAGTTTTTTAATGATGTTTGTATTTCTTGTCTCTTTATGCATAAAATCTCCTTGATGTCAATTTGCGGGTACTGTTCATGGAATAAGAGTAGATCATCTATATCGCGTTGTATATTATGAGCAGATTCAGATAGCCACGGAATACGATTCTCGTTTTTCTTTCTGATTAGTTTTTGTGCCATATGCATGTTCATATTGTGATTTAATTTTTGGATGAAGTTATCAACGGTATTGGAGTTGTAAGACGCAAGAATTTTATTCCAATCATATGACAACATCGCTTCACAGAGATTTGTGATATTCTCTGCACTTTGATGGCGCCTTTCGACGTATACATATTTTGGCTTGCAATATTCTTGTATATGCAAGTGGGCTAGTTGGGCATCATGATCAGATATGTCTGATTTCAATGATTTGACGTTTATGATATCTGTCTGAATGTTTGTTACGAGGCAATCAATTGACGTCTTTGTGTCACCGTCTACCCTAGTCGGGAAGTCGACGATGTTTTGTAAGTTATATGACGCCATTAGATCGATTAGGTTTCGTTTATTGTTCGACTCAACACTAAAATTCACATTCCAGTCGCCTAGAATCATTACTGAGCAGTTCTTATAATCGCTGCTACAGAGTAAATTGAATAGTGCTTCTAATGTTTCTATCATTTTGTTATAGTCGCCCAGGCCAGTTCTATATATCCCAATAATTATTAAATTTACAGGTCTTAGTTCAATTTCTATTGCACATAATTCGCAGTGATATTCCACTGAAAGCATATCTATATTCTTACAAGTCACATATTTAAGTTTTTTGTCGGTGAAGATAGAAACTCCACCATGTATGCGTTCTTTACGTACAAAATAATTGGCATGGGTATTATGGTACGGAACCCTTCGTGCGCGAGTCCGACTCGCACTTGCCCGGTTTTTTTATTTAAATTATTGCTCAGCTATTTGCGTAGGTACCTACATAAATGGTGGAACAGTTGCGAAAGGGGTTACTTTCTTAAAAAGTTCGTGGTCAAAATTGATGCTTAGATACTTATACATGCTTAATCGTTAAAAAAATTACATTTGCAATAAAGTAAAAGGTGATGACCTCTTTCTGAGATTCAATTTAAAACGCAGATGTTATTTTTAGTTTATCAGGCGTGCGAGTCATTTCTAGAGTTTACAAACACGCCGGTTTTATAGGTCACACAATGTCAGTCGTTTAATGAATATAATGAGCTTTGGCTCATTAGGTCAATCTGCCACGTTCCATTGCCATTCGCTCTTTGGTCGCCAGTTCTGTTAAATTGAATGTCATTTATCACTTCGCTGAGAATCTTAAGTCGTTAGATTCCATATCGTTCTTTGATTTTAGTTTGACTTTATTATAACTTAGTTATTAGGTATGTTTTACTTATTTCAGTTAACATAATGTATAATTATGAACCACCAGGTCTTTTTGTTGAATTCTTTTTTTGTTGCGGTACATGTTTTGTATTGCTTTTTGATATGTTTATATGACGAATTGGTTTCTAAATAAATAAAAAAAAAACTTGGTTAAATACTGACTGGATTATAAACTCTCCTTCACATATTTTCAAAATCCCTACTATGTTAAAAACACGAAAGTCACTCTGTCTGTATATTACCTCTTTACGCTTAAACCGCCGAATAAATTTACCTACAATGAAATTTAATATGGGTATACTCGTATAATTAATGTAGTTTGAGGCCCGGGGCCGGGGCCGGGGCCGAGGCCTGGGAAATAGGATAGTTTTCATCAATCACCATCAAGTCTGTGATGTACCCTAGCACGTGTAGGTATTCTTAGCTTTATATCTTGAATCTTATCTATGATCGTCAACATGTTCAGATTATGTAATGCGAGCTGGACGGTATTCCGGACACGTCTCAGGCCGAGTCTCAGCTAACTCGTTCTTCCACACCATATATGAACTGAAATAACTTTGTGATAATTGCTTAGTTTAACTCGCAAACTGCTATGTACAGTCAACAACAGAGCTATGAATACAGGCAAAGTGTCAAAAATATGTATACAGTACTTTATTGCCTGTACATTAAGGTCGTGTATACATATTTTTGGCACTTTGCCTGTATTCATAGCTCTGTAATTGACTGTACAACTGTAGGTAGCTATAGCTATATTATAATAACTAGTAGGTAAGGTTTCTACTTGGGCTAATAGCCCTATTCTTCGCGCTTGGGTCTGCATTATTACAATACAAATGCTGTGACAAGAAGTCATTTGTAACAAGAAAAAGTTTTTTTTTTCGTTACATTAAAAGCTAAAAGAAGATCCCCGAAAATAGGATCGAAACATGTCGAGCGTTTATTCGACCTAATAATACGTTAAAAATAATATAATAAGTGTTTGTTCCAAAGCGCTTTTTAATTAGGTCCTGCATGGTAACATAACATAATTGATTCAGCCTAGCTGAGAAGTTGAGAACTACTTATTTAATATTCTTAACAATATACAACTTGTTGTTGAACTGGATCCAGCTTATTGAATGTTCCAGAAATAAGCAAGTTATAGCAAGCAAGCTATAGACTAACGTTGGCTTGTTTTATGATACGCGGGTAAACATTTTGAGAAACCCTGCCTTGGGCCTTAGCAAAACAATTTTTTATCGAAGAAAGGCCCGTGTTAATTTGTCAATCTATTGTTTGTTTTTTGTCTCGTCCCAAGGAAATCCCGCGGCGTACAAAAGTTATTAGATAACAACAAAAAGAGTCGTCTACCTGTCTGTTTTAAAGAAAGGATGGGAGTTGTAAACTTAATAATGTTGTTACTAGGCAAAAATATTCCATATTTTAGTGGCACGCGCATAAGCTATTTTGAGATAAAATACCTACTTTAGAAGAATAAATTACATAACTTCTTACTTATCCTGATTTGAAATTCTGATTTAGAATTTCAAATCAGGATAAGTAATAAAACCGCCCATGGTTAACACTTAAATTGCTTTATTATTTATCTCTACTTATTTTTTTTATTAGAGTGTCCAGTAGAGTATTTATAAATATAATGCAATCAAAATAATATGTAACATGGACTCAAATAAAAAAACTAAGTTTATAAATGTAATGTTGACTTGTTATATTTTCGATCTACAATACCTTGAAATTGAAATTAATGATAACTAGTTTATATAACAGATTAAAATGCGAGCTATGTAAGATCCCTTTTCTGAGAGCACGACACATAATATGCCTTTATCAACAAGTACCAGAGATACTTCGAGGCGTATAAAAGAATGTTTACGACGCGTTGATAACTTTAGCACGCATTAGGTAAGCATATCAGGTTGCTTGGAGCCATTATTCCGTGCTATGATCTTGTTTCTAGAGTTATAAGTTGTCTTATAATAGCTATAATACATGCAGGATCAAGGCGGGAACAGTAGCTAAACGCAAATAATTTTCATATTTTTACTTTTTACGCATAAAATTTTATACCTAGTTAGGGTTCCGTACCCAAAGGGTAAAACAGGACCCTATTACTAGGACTCCGCTGTCCGTCCGTCCGTCGGTCCGTCCGTCTGTCACCACCTGTCTGTCAAAACCGTGATAGCCGCTATAACAACAAATATGTACTAAAAAGTACGGAACCCTCGGTGGGCGAGTCCGACTCGCACTTGTCCGGTTTTTTTAAGGTGCATTTTAGACCTATGTCCGTGATTTTTTTTCTATGGAGCGAAAGTCAAAATCTCGGGATTCGGATCGCTGAAGTCCCTAGAGAAAGGCCTCAAGATTGCTATTAAATTTTTGGCAACCGTGTTCTGATCTGAAAAAAGTTCTCTGAGCCTCATGCACCTTAACCGCCTCAGATAAATGGTAGTACATTTGAAGGGGCAGAAATTATTATGAGTGGCGACCCCAAACCGAAGGACACAACAAGTGACCCCTATTTCCCAATATGGTGGTCCGACAATCGACATACACTTAACCATTGGATGACATACTTAGGTAAATGTATACGCATTAGTTTTTGACTGATGTTATTTTAGAGCTTATAATTCTGAGTTTTGAGTTTAGATGTCAATTTATTTTGATGATGTCAATCGATTGTGCTTTTGTTAGCACCAATTTAATGTCAATATTACATTTATTGAATTAAAACAATAGGAAAGTCAGAAATCAAAGGTACTCTCGTGCTCTACCTAGTATTACCTATAAGGTAAACGTCCCAGTGTTTGGTTAGTTAATGCCCAATAGTTGATACCCTGTCGTCACCTGATGTAACTTAAAAGATGACAACTATAGGTAGGTACTAACAGGTGTCTTTCAGACAGTGACTAGTACTCGGACATCTACTTTACCCAAAATAGCTAACGTACTTGCACCAAATAAGGCCCATTGTTTTTTTTACTTTTCTTTAATATGCACTTGCCTTTTTCTCTATAATACTAGCGGACACGGACGCAAAATCATATTTTTATACAAGAAATTTTATACATGAAAACTTACAAACCGGGCCTTATTTGGTGCGTCTACTTGCACCAAATAAGGGCCTTATTATAAATAAATAAATATAATACGGTTATATGACTAATAATTTTTATAGATACCTATTTACGTATATTCGTCCGATATTTTCATGTAATATTTAGCCTCCGAGTATTTGGCAGCTGATTGCAAACTTGGTGTTTGTAAACATCTCCTAATTTCGTATACTTTACTGCCGTGTGGGAGCCAAACGGGGCTTTATAATTTACTGACGATATTTCAAGAACGTACGCGTAGCATTGTGTTTTATAGTCCCATTCAATAAGGTATTAAAATACATAAGTACAACGGGATTATTATTGGCGTATTTTTTATTCGGAATATACATATATTTTAATGAGATTTATAGGACCCGGGTATGTCTTTAAACTACGTCCAGGACCCGGGTATGTCCTTAAACCACGTCCAAGACCACCGGTGGACGGGCAGCAGCGTCCCTCAAATTCGGTGTACTCTACTGCGATCGCCAACCCGCCTGCCAAGCGTGGCGATTATGGCATTCACCCCCCAAAAAAGGGGGAGGCCTATGTTCAGCAGTGGACGTCTTGTGGTATTTTTATGTGGGACGATCCGTGGTGGGGCACTAAAATTTTTTTTTCGTTTGTTCTTTTTATAACCTGTCTTATGTACCCAGCCATGATAAGACGTAAATAAATTCATTTTATTCTATATTGTAGGGATCCATTAATGATATAATTTAATTTAATTTTAATTTTACTTATTTAAATTTTATGGACCTGGTCTGAAATTAAAAATATTCATTCATTCATAAATACGTACAGTATAGTTCGTTTTTTTTAGCATTAGAAATAAGGTAAACAATCTTGATGTGCCTTTTAATTGAAAAACACATTTTAAAAATAAGTTACGGCAAATATGTAAAAATTATGAATCTAATACGATCATTTATATTCTTCTGCTTTCATAAATGATAGTTACTGATTTTTAATAAGCGTTTTTCAATTAAAAGACATGCCAAAATCGCTTACCTTCTTCCAAGTTCTTTCTAATGCTAAAAAAAAACGAACTATAGAGTCCGGTTATAGTATAGCGACGCCGTACGTCGTCGTATTAACCGGGCGTCGTACTAAATGAACTGCCAATTTTGATATATTTTTTTAAACAAAATACATAATTAATTATTTTGCTGACTCTACTTAAAAACATGTGTAGACAACAGGTCAGATTAGACGTGGTTTTATAGTCATAACAATTTTTATTTGCACGTAATTCCAAATTCCAACTTTGTTTGTAAACATTGGATACTGTTACAGATTAGGTAGGTAGGTACACATACATAATATGATTAATATGGCCAAAAGCCATAGGTACAACTATTAATACAGGCTATAATAAATAGATAGGTACCTAATGTAATAAGTAAGAATATAAATGTATTTGAAATCTGTTGAATTGAATGTCTATATCTCGGAAATATTTTTTTCACTATACTTCGTTTTTTTAGCATTAGAAATTAGGTAAACAATCTTGATGTGTCTTTTAATTGAAAAATACATTTTAAAAATAAGTTACGGCAAATACGTAACAATTATGAATCTAATACGATCATTTATATTCTCCTGCTTTCATAAGTAATAGTTATTGATTTTTAAAAAGCGTTTTTCAATTAAAAGACATGCCAAGATCGCTTACCTTCTTTCAAGTTCTTTCTAATGCTAAAAAAAAACGAACTGTAGGTATAGACAATTTGATCTTAAATTATAAACAAAAACCGGCTCGATTTACATTAAAGGCTTGTGCACACCGACTTGCGTGTGCGTGACGTGCACGTGCGCGTGCGCTAAAATGTTGGGGCCGCACACGCACACGTCACGCAAACGGTGTGCCGTATCTCATAAGGATCTGTATACTACAACGCTGCACGCGTACGTCAAGTTTAAGGCTTCTAGAGGCGGTGCAACAAATGGCATAACTTGCCGGCGAAGTGGCAGCAACGAATACAATCGATCGATCAAATGCCGCAATGTAACGCAAAACGCATGCGGTTATCGGTGACGTTTTGTAGAGCCCATTAGCCAACTCTTTTACTCCAATGAAGGCGTAATTTGAGTGACAGAGAAAGATAACCGCAATTTGCGAACTTCGATTTTCGCAGTTAGAGCTCAGAGGGCGCGAAACACAAAAATCGAAATTTCGTCATCTGCCTCTCTATCACTCTTGAATATTCGAAGGATAGAGAGAGAAGCAAATAGCAAAAATACGAATTTCGCGTTCCCGGTAGGTAGGGTATAAATTATGGGCTAATAATGTTTCCAACATCCTGAACTCTATCAGAAAGACAGGGATTAATAAGTTCATATTTTTTATTTTCATGATTTTTCCTCCTAAATTTCTGTACTACCTTATAAAAAAAAAAAACTTACCGTATCATCATCCAGCGTCTTAAAATCATTCAAATCTCTGTTCACCTTCTGATTAAGACTTTTGATGTTCGCCGTCACAGCTATCATGTTGACAGTCAGCTGATCGACCTCACTCCTCAATCTCGATATCTGCATCTCCCTCACCACCGTCAAAACAGCAAGGGACAGCGCGAGCGCACCCACAGCCACCACCAAAGCTATCATGCATCCTTGCTTCTTTTTCGGCCGGTATTCTATTTCACCCGTCACTAGATTTTTCGACATGTCCGACTCTTTCTTGCTTAGAACCTCTTGCGTATACATGGCTGGTTACAAGAATATTTAAAAAAAACACAAACACCGCACAGATCACACTGACATCGCGGAGACGCGCGTGCGCGCTGACAGACGGGCGCGGAGTGGCGCAGCGCGCGCGCATGGGTTCAGATGATATTGTTTTGTTTGAGGAAAGACGTAAGACGTGAGGATATTACGGTTGATAGGTCGTTTTGATTTAACATATCAGAAGATATCAGTGGGTTGAAATTTGGATTATGTTCCTTTAAGAACTGTTTAACCCTTTGAACCCTTTCGTGCGCGGCGAGCCATCGAGAACCTTGTCGGGATGCACCAAGGTTGATATTGGCGTTATATTGACGTTTAAGGCGTTCAGAGGGTTAAAAAAAGTTATTTTAGCAGCTGCAGTGCAATTATTTGGTCCAAAGAAGGACGAATACCAAGTCTAGGGAATTACTTGGTATTCGTCCTATGATTTAACTTTATCATGCCCAACATTTTTTTTAATTAATGACTTTTAAATTTACGTCAATGATTTTATTATAATATCAACTCTATGTTTCAAAGATCAAAAATCTCTAAATAGCTCTTATTTTGAGCTTCTTCTTAGTCAAACAAGAAATCTGTAAAGTCCATCACATCTGATAAAACGTTACGAAGTACTAAGTAGATACTTACGGCTCGATTCGGGAAATGAATTAGAAACTCACTAGATATGAAATAGTAAAGATATGTGACGTTCCACTGCAAAAGGTACTTTATGGCGGCTGACACCGCGATTCGGGAAATGAATTAGAGATTCACTAGATATGAAATAGTGAAGATATGTGACGTTCCACGGAAAAAGGTACCTTATGGCGGTCGGCGCTTACGCATAGCGCAGCAATAATATTGGAGCGGCGTTAATAATAGCGTAAGCGCCCACCACCATAAGGTACCTTTTTCCGTGGGACGTCACATATCTTTACTATATCGTATCTAGTTAGTGTCTAATTCATTTTCCGAATCGCACCGCCGTTTACATTCTTGTAAACCGCTGCAAATCTGTATCCTTTAGATGCTTTTTTTTTGGAAACAAACTAACCCCCAACACCGCTGGGTAAACATCGCATCCCCCGTTTTTCGCTTTCCAACAGTCAGGGAATTTAATTCCCTACCCATTTCATTGAAATATTGCTAGACATTCACACTTTGATCCCTCCTAGCGGGGAAGAAAAACACCATTTCGGAATAAAAAATAAGCATTACCTACCTATGTACGTACTGAACGCTTTTCTGTAATGCCCCTGGAGACGAATAACTATTACGGCCCCGACACTATCATGAATAATGACATTACTTTGATGGAATGACGTTTTTACTGATAGTGTAGGGATTGATATGAAGGAATGACGGCAAGTAATGAAGGTTATTTAAATAATTTTCGTCAGTATTGGAGTGATGTCAAAGTAATGACGCCAGAAATGACATTACTACTGACAGTGAATTGATTAGAATGATGGGATCAGAAATGACAGAAAGAATGATGGACGATAATGAAAGTTATTAAACTTTTTTGATATTTTTGAAGTAATGACAAAATAATGACATTATACTGATAGTGAGTGGAGCGCAATTGGGTGCCAATTAAAACCAATACAAAATTGGCCAATAAATCAGCGTAAAATACGTATAGTCACAGTAGCGACACCGCGCATTATTGACACAGATTGTGCGGGTCATAAATATTGTAAATATTTGCCTCGGTGTCACAATGGCGGTGATAACGATAACAGCGCATTAAGATAAAATGCGAATGAATGAGACGCTCGCGTTTAGAGTTAGACCAAGAAAAGTCTGCAGCGATTTTGATAGCCCACGCAGTGCAACTGTTATTTATACGTCATAATTTCATAGAAGTTTGACGTAGAAAATAACACTTGCACTGCGTGGGCTATCAAAATCGCTGCAGACTTTTCTTGGTCTATTTCTATGAAGCATCGAATAACATTATGCGTATTCGTATTTTAATTTCGATGTGGATTGGATAAGGATCGGATCTAAGTGACTTAAATCAAAAACCTCACTTTTGATAGATCCGTTCCATATCTGATCCAAATCGAATTCATTTCCTATAATTAAAATTAGAAATACGCCTGTCCATCTATAAGCATTTTTACATATATCCTTTTTAACCGCATTCAAAAAAAAGGAAGAGGTTAAAGTCCGTCTAAGTTAAATGTGCACCGACTTGAACAAATTCACCGGATTAACCATTCAGGGCTATAACCGCGAAAATCGAAGTTCGCAAATTGCAGGCATTTTTCTGTCACTCTTATTACGCCTTCATTGGAGTAAAAGAGAAAGATCCCCGCAATTTGCGAATTTCGGGTTTCGGTAGCCCCTCTGTCATCCTCTTGATGTACTTAGGTATTACATATATTCCATAACAATTAGTTTAAGATTAAAATGTAACGTAAGTATATACACTTCCAAGTATTGGCTCAGAGAGATAACATAAGTACTTAAGTATAATCGGGAGTTAGCATTGCGCAAGCATCGACCGCTTCATTACATTTCTAGTACAGTACAGATGCGCCTGAGACACAGTACAATGCAAATGCCAGTATTTTAAAAGCCACCCCTCACCAGTGTCTTGTGAGCGTTGCCGTCTAGACTACGCTATGGAATATGGCGTCGCTGTGCACCAACACAGTTACACCAACGTGGCGTAGAGCAGCAGCCATAGAGTTGACTAAGACGCCGAAGCTATGGAATATGGCGTCGCTGTGCACCAACACAGTTACACCAACGTGGCTTCGAGCAGCAGCCATAGGGTTGACTAAGACGCCGACGCTAGAGATCGAGACAATAGTATAAGAGGCCCTAAGAGTCACACGTATGACGTACCCGCAGCTCGCAGCTAAAGGCTCCTCTTCACGTTGGGCCAAAGCCAACGCCAACGAGGGACGCATTTATGCGTTAGAGGGAGCAAGTGATATTGCTATCTCATTCTACCGCATGGCTGCGTCCCTCGTTGGCGTTGGCGTTGGCCCAACGTGAAGAGGAGCCTTAAAAAGCGTTGGTGAGGAGCAACCAAACAGACGGTTACAGTTGCTTGTATCTAAAGTAAAAAGCCTTTCCCGTGGATCTCTGTGAAAAACAGATTGAACTTTACGATCAAAAAGTGTGACCGAAAGGACAAACAGATACAGACTGCAGTTAAAGATAGTTTATTTTTAAAGTATATCTATATAGGCGTTTAATATGCTGTTTATTTGACGTTGAAGAAGGGTACACCGGCTCTAACCCTACACCACTGCTCGAGAAGATTTAAATTGCTCCTCAATCGGAGGGAGACCCTCAATATGGGACCATCAAGACACTCGGCGGGACACGTTATTGCAGCAATAATACAACTCGATATTATTGCTGTCTACAGTGTCAAAAACCCGGGCGGCAACATCGGTTTTGACATTTCGGGCAGTAATGTAGCATTGCAATAATGCAGCAGTCATTTTTGTGTAGCCTGAATCCGAATAGTCACCTGCAGGTTCCAATGGGAACTAGTCATTAAATTTTGCCCCTATTTAGTCGATGGCTGGCAGTGTTGCCAACTTGGCATAAATGATGCCAGATCTGGCATATTTTCACTCGCTTTGGCACCAAGATTTTCCATTTAGCATCTGGCATATTTTTTAGCATAATTTAGTCTAAGCCAAGTTTGCACCAACTTGGCAGCAAGCCATCGCCTTATGTGGTTCATATTTTCATATGAATTTTGACTTTTGTGGACGGGTGGACGTCGATGGTCTATATAAAGTTGGTCAAGCAGATCTTGTCAGTAGAAAAAGGCGGCACATTTGAAAAATGTATGTGTTTTAAGTGTCTTATTTCAAGTGACATTTTTTTTTAGCATATTCCAAAAATCTTTGGCATAATCTAGACATTAGTCTAGCATTTTTTCAAAATCCCAGTTAGCATCTCTGATAGCTGGTTATCGTACTGGCTGCTATACTTACGCCGCACACGAGACGCTGCGTCTGCACTCACAATTAGAGCGCTAACTTATTAAACCCGGCCTTATTCATCCAGTCATCATCATCATATCAGCTGAGACGTCAGTTGCTGGACAAAGGTCCTCCGTCCTCCCGTTTTAAAAACGCTCGTCTTCTGGTACGCTATCAACGTATTTACATATTATTTACCGCTAGACAGAATTAAATATAAATTCTTCATAATAAATGTATTAATACTATAAACTCAACACACATCTATTTACATCAAAAAATTATTCTAGTGTCACTACGAAATCGATCACACTAGTTATTCAACAACATTCTCACTAAAAACTCAAATTCTTTGCGTTAATATAAAATCAAGTAATGGTTTACCAAGCTTAAGCTTTGTAAAAAGGTCGTGATTGGTGATTTACTTAATATTTGGCGTACATACGTGGCGAAGACCACCGAACCGAAGGCGTTTCTCCACCAGCCAGTAGGTCTAAAAACTTAGAAATTTCCCCTTTGTACTTCATTAGGGTCACATCAGTTGACTAGCCGGCGTAACGCTCGCAAAGCGTCTCAGTGGTATATCTATCTAGGCATATGCAGTTTGTTTAGATGCTTTTTCTTTAGTTTTTAGTAGTAGGTACTTACTAGGTACAATTCTTGTTTTCCTTACATGTAACTGCATTTTAGTGTTGCTTGTGTCCTGGTCAAGTAATTTTGCGATGTCTAGCAGGAACTTGGAATACTTCGCTTTGTACCCACACTTTTGGCCGAAAAGTCTTTTCTTCTGAAGACCATTTTGCGAATTCGTTATATCTTCTTGTTTGTACTTTGTCATCGTATTTACTTAATTTTGTTGTTAGTTCTTTCCTTCTTGTAGTTGTTTTGTGTGTGGTGCTTTTAGATCTATGTTGACTTCCGAAAATTTTTGAATATGAAGGCTTTTCTCTTGGTGCTTTGGTTGGTTTTGTTAAAGAAATGAATATTAATTGAAGTTTCGGGCTGATAGAGGTGCTTCGTGGTGGGAGATCAGGAGCACCAGTGACTCGAAATACTTGATGACGCCAGGGCCTTACAGTATGATGATACTTTCCACGCAAGGGGGAATAAAGGTATCTGACCTTTGATTTGGAGCTGCGTGATCCGTTTTGACGGCGGTGTGCCTTGACAGGAATGCTCTGAGGAATTTCCTTTTTAATAGCCTTCAAAATTTGCTTCACAAGCCCAGTGAAGTTTGTGTTGCCACGGCGTGGAGATGTATGATCTGAATCATTTTTAGGTTGAGAAAAGTTATTGAAATAACTCTTAACTTCTAACTTCGGCTCTTGAAATTTTAACCTCTTTTTTTTAAAGCTGCAATCGAAACCTACTAATTTAGGCTGAGGTCTGAAACTCCGGTTGAATCTAAATTTTGATAGGCTATCGAAAAGTCTGGATGGCTTTAAAATAGCATTCATTCTGAGCAATTTAGTGGAATTTTCTCTTTCCAAAGCTTTGTTGCTTAAGTGTTTTGATTCTACTCGTATGCTAAAATGATCGTTTCTTGAGACACTTTCAACTGAATCCGGCTCTGAGCTAATTAATTTAATGTCATTTGTATATTTTTTCACATTGCACAACTTGCAGTGAACTTTATTTATTATTTGATCTTTATTTTTTTTATCGACAGTTACATCTTTACTCTTACTATGACGGGGAGAGTGCATTAACTCACAGGAAAATTTATCACTAGATTTACACTCAAATATCTTTGACATATCTTTCGCCAGAATTCTCTCTGACTCATGCTCATTTGCTGCGCTTGTTTTTTTCGCATTAACTTCGAACAATCCATGTAATAGTGCCAATATATGAGCATTTGCAGCATATATAGATAACAAACTCGTTACATCGGGACTCTTAGTAGTACTAATAGAATTTCCATCGCCATCTTCATATTCATAATTTTCTTCAAGCACTGTAGTATGAACACTTGGTAATAATAAAATGATTAGCACCCGAAAACGAATATACATTTTTAAATTTTTTAACGTCTTTTCTCGAGCACATTAGCACTGGTAGTGTGATGGAGTTTGACAATAATTACGAGTACACGCGAAAATCATAACAAACATAATCAGAACAATACGAGTATTATGTCATCGTGTAAGATTATTGAGTAATAATTCGGGTGAAGCAGGGAGAGATAGATCGCTATTGAAATATATTGTCGAGGAAAATGTTGTAAAATATATCATATAATTTCGAAGGTTTCACTATCATTAACACCGTATTTTATTATTACGCGACGATATATCAAAGAAAATTAAGTACCTATTAGGGTGGAGCGAAATTATTTTTTTTGGATTTTGGATTTCTAATAGTGATAAAAAGTTGCCTTTAGGGTTTAAGATAAGAAGTTATTATGACGACTTTACTATTAAAAGGGAGTAAGTGCCTCCGCAAGGTCAATGAACTTTTGTATGAATTTTTTTTGTCCTGTATATAGCACCAACTTTGTTTAAGGATTATTTGGACTTAAAATGACTTTAGGTTTTTTAGTTATTAATTATTCTTTTTTATTTAAAGTTATTATTTTAGGTGAATAAAAAGTTCAATCAGACATTCACCTCTATAGTAATTATTGACTATACCAGTAGTCAAATATGGGCCGTATCCACTGCAATGACGTATATTTGAAATATAGTAAAATTGACCAAGTAGTGGTAAAAAAGTATGTTTTATGTCTTCATTATATCAGCGATGAAAGTAAATCCATGCTATTGCAAAATATAGATACCAATTTGACGAAATTTTCTGCGAATTCCAGTTTTCTATCTGATGATTAAGTGGAGGAGGGATATATATCGCTTTGGCCTTAAATATTGATTATAATATTATAAATAGGTACACAATTATATTGTTTCTGAATTATTTATCAAAGTTGATTATTTTTGTTTCAGAAGACACTTAGTTTGTCGTTGTATATAACTTATATTGTAATTAATCACGTTTAATATCTTGTCGTCCTGAAGTGGGTTATACGGTGAGAAGAGTGTAGTCTTCAAATATATTGCAAAACTTTTTATGGAGTCAAAATAAAAGAAAAAACTCTTTTAACACCTAAATGTATTCCAATACATATTTATCTAAAGTAAGAACCTTTTAAAAAAAAGGAAAACAATATTTAACACATACATATGAGAGTAAAAGTTGCTTGCACTCACGTAGTGTTGGTGGTTCCTTCTTAGATATTTGAAACCATTTATTATGGTTTATTTAACTGGGAAATGGATAATATCGAAGAAGGAAAACATATTTTTATGATATACAATAATCAATACATACATATCATGTTTTATTTTTTTATTTCGGTTATTTTCACTTTAGCGATGTTGATGCTGCCCGTAATGGATTTTAAAGGCCCATTTCATCAAGCAATATAATTTTTTTATAATTGGTACTTATATTTTTAATAAATATTTGTTTACTTAGGTGCTTACAATAACTGTATAATTAAATATTTAGGCAGGAAATAAAGCTTTAATATCATTTTTGATGGTTACACACCTGTCACGTTTTTCCACTTCTTTAAATATTTGAAAGGTGATGCGGAGGCACAAGATGACGTCATAAAAAAATATAAAAAATCACACAATATACTCTTACCATAAGACAACTTTTCCGCACTATTAGAATTGAAACTAACGAAAAAAAAAATTTCCATACAAGCGCGCTCCACCCTAGTACCTATACCGAAGATCCCGCAAGATATAGGTATATTATTATATTTTTTATAACTTTTACTGCCTCCTCCATAACCCAAAATTGAAACAATAAGCAGAAAAATTATAAGTAAGTAGGTACTTAACTTTCGTAGGTACATATTTTCATGTAAATTCATTGTTTTTTACTAATAAGCTTTTATTATTATATAGGTCGACCTGTAGTTATGTAACTAACTACATATATTATGGAATCTAAGGTAACTAATTTAACCATCTTCCAAGGATCGTAGCGTCATGAAAATTGGCAGCTGTATGTAGTTCTGATGACAATACAATAATATGGTACTGTCGAACTGATCTGATGATGGAGACAGGAGGTGGCCATATATGAAGGGTCAGGAACGCGCGTGTAACTTTATTATTTTTATTGCGTTTTTCTTTTATCTCCTAAATCCCACCATACAAAAAAAATGGCAATTGAATTTGAAATCAATGCAAAATTTCAGCTCAATCGGAAACCGGGAAGTGGATCAAATTTAACTTGCAAGATTTGATTACAGACCGACAGACAACGGGACAGGTGAAAGTAAATAAAAGCTTGTAAAAAGAGTAGAAATTAAATTAAAAGTGGCAACACTGTAGTGTCATCCCGTTTTCTTATATAAATTGGTTTGATAGGGACGACACTTTTTAGGGTTCCGTAGCCAAATGGCAAAAAACGGAACCCTTATGGATTCCTCATGTCTGTCTATCTGTCCGTCCGTGTGTCACAGCCACTTTTTCCGAAACTATTAGAACTATACTGTTGAAACTTGGTACCTAAGTAGATGTATTCTGTGAAGCGCATTAAGATTTTCACACAAAAATAGAAAAAAAAACAATAAATTTTGGGGATTCCCCCCCCATACTTAGAATTGAAACTCAAAAATTTTTATTCATCAAACCCATACGTCCATCCATCCATCGTAGGCCACGTCTACGCCTCGGCTAGTCTGTGGCCATGAGTAAGCCCATTCATAATAAAAAAAAAAAAACGTGTGGGGTATCTATGTATAGGTCTTCAAAAATGATATTAAGGTTTCTAATATCATTTTTTTCTAAACTTAATAGTTTGCGCGAGAGACACTTCCAAAGTGGTAAAATGTGTCCCCCCCCCCCCTGTAACTTCTAAAATAAGAGAATGGAAAAACTAAAAAAAATATATGATGTACATTACCATGTAAACTTCACCGAGAATTGGTTTGAACGAGATCTAGTAAATAGTTATTTTTAATACGTTATAAATATAAATCGTAATCCCCAATTTTATTATGTTACTTGCTGCTACCCGTTCCTCTTGCTGGGTTCCCCTTCATGGACGAGTCCGACTCGCACTTGGCCAGTTTTTTGCCAAGCTGTAGTTAACATATAAGTATTTGAAAAAAAATTGTTCCTCCCCAACTTCTTCTTCCTATTCAATTAATATTGATAACAAATGAGTCGCCGTTATTAAATCAAGACACGCGGTAGCGTGTCCAGCCAAGTTCAAAGAAAAAGGAACTGGCGACGCAGCAACCGTGTGTAATATTACACGAACCATTCAGAGCTACTTTTGACCCGTTCACAACTTGAAACCTACTCAACCTACACAAATGATATTTGGTACATGTATTGAAGCTGAATATCTTGTCCAAAATACAAAATTTCATAAACGTCGCTCAAACAGTTTTTGATAAATTAACGTTTAAAAGGCGGCATTTTTGTGACTGACTGACATATATATCAAAAACCTAACCCACTTCCAGATGACCTAGAAACTTGAAATTTGGCATCAAGGCAGACTATTAGGTTTATATAGAGGTAAAAATCTGAAACTGGAAATTATTGATATTTCGATGGAAAAAAGAAATAATTAATGCTTATAGACTAAAAACCTAACCCCCTTCTAGATAACTTAGAAACTTGATATTTGACATCAAGGTAGACTATTAGGTGTATATAGAGGAAAAAATCTGAAAACTGGAAATTATTGATATTTCGATGGAAAAAAATTAATACTTATAGACCAAAAACCTAACCCATTCTAGATTACTTAGAAACTTGATATTTGGCATGAAGGTAGACTATTAGGTGTATATACAAAAGAAAAAATCTGAAAACTGAAACTTTTTAACAATTGACCGCGCGTTAGCGAGGGTCTCCTTTTCAGCTTAAGCAAACTGCTTTCATGATGAATACCTACTATAGTAATTTCTGTACAAAAATTAATGATATCCCAACAAAAACATAAATTTGAAATGAGAGCCAAGTTCAATATTAAGAATAATATGTGTCGTTGTTGACTCGCCGACAAAAGAATTGGGATCTATATGAGTGCCAAGTTATGTGTTGTGTAGAAAATCCTGAAATTATAAAGAATTTGTCTTGGCTAGTTTTTACGTATAAGCTACTTTTCAAAAGTTTGGTTTGTTGGTAAAAACTAGCCAAGTCAAATCCTTTATAATTTTAGGATTTTTCTACACAACACAGAACTTGGCACTCATATGTATAGATCCCCATATAAAAAACAAGTTACAAAAACATAAATTAACACATTTTAATAAACAGTAGAAGAACGTGCATCCATCTTCTCACGGAACCTCAAACATCCATCACGCCACCAGTTTTATAAACATCATTAAGTTTTGTGGTAACTGATTGTCAAATCTCTCAAAGTCAAGGGGGCGATTGAATCCATCTTGAATGTGCATCTAGATGAAGCGCAGTGGTGTCAAGCTGCTCTCCCTGTCCGGCACGGTGTGAGTTGGGAATACGGCGCTGTAGAGAGGTCGGAGTGGTAGCGTTTCTTGCCTCGGCTCGTGAGCCGAGTACCGTGTACCGTGGTACTTTGGGTCTTGTCACTCGGATTTTGTCTAACAATGGTGACATTACCCAGGTACCGTTTGTAGCGGAGGCACTAGCCAAATGGACCATTTTTTGTGGTGGAGATGAGCGGCCGGACAATCCCATCGTTCAGAGGGGGTGGGACGATATATTGTGCAGAAGGATCATGGCGAATATGTTAGGGGTGGCGATAGGCTCTGATTTGGCGCGCCTCAAAGCCGCTTCTAGGGTTGAGTCGGGAGGGTGGCTTTTTTTTTTTATTATTATTATGAATGGGCTTACTCATGGCCACAGACTAGCCGAGGCGTAGACGTGGCCTACGATGGAGCGAGCTCGCCCAGAAGGTGCCTGTTCACTCTTGATTTGAAGGTTGCCGGGTTATAAGAACACGGAGATATAGACGGTGCCTAGCGAGGGGGAAGGCAATGCGTGTAGCCACTTATGCGCACTGCCAAGGAATGGAATTCCTTGCGCCGGCAAGGAATTCCATTCCTTGGCAGTGCGCATAAGTGGCTACACGCATTGCCTTCCCCCTCGCTAGGCACACTTTTAGATAACGATTCTTTAAGCATCGCGGTTGCCTTGCGATTGGGGTGTAAGGTGTGCGAAGCGCATCGGTGCATTTGTGGGGTCATGGTTGAAGAAGATGGTCACCATGGGCTTAGCTGCATGAAGTGTGCGGGCCGTTTTTCCAGGCATCATGCCATCAATGATGTCATCCGCAGGGCTTTGGTGTCGGCCAATATTCCTTGCGTTTTGGAGCCTCCAGGGTTGTGCCGCACGGATGGCAAGAGGCCTGATGGACTGACATTGGTTCCATGGCAGAAGGGACGATGCCTCTTGTGGGATGCAACGTGCGTGAGCACATTTGCGCCTTCCCACTTGAGTCTCACTGTCAGGTCTGATGGGACAGCCGCGGAGTATGCCGCCAAAATGCAACATGCCAAATACTCTGCCCTGGAACCATTGCGACTTTGTCCCAGTTGCAGTCGAGACTGCAGGACCTAGGGGCTGTGGAGGCTAGGGACTTTGTGAGGGATTTGGGTCGGCGGCTGAGGGACAGGGGGTGCGACGCTCGGTCCGGATCGTACCTGGTCCAACACATCTCATTGGCCATTCAGCGCGGTAACGCTGCCAGCGTAATGGGGACATTTGAGCCGGGTACGATTCGTGACGGTTAAATATTGTTTAACTTAGATTTTATAATGACGAAGCCTGTTGCGGATATGGTATCGTCTTGGGTCGTCCCATTCGTTTTTCGTCAAGTTCTTAAATTAGTCCTATTCTGATTTTGTCACCCATTCTACATGGAAAGCCACCGACGATTGTGACGAATGTAGCATGAGTGACGAAAGCAGAATAGGACTAACTTAAGAACTTGACGAAAAACGAATGGGACGACCCAAGACGATACCGCGGATCATCCTTGGTATGTTTGGGACGAGGCATGTTACTGATTTGCATTTGTAGCCACCGGACGAAGCCTGCGTTGCGGATTTCTTATTGCAAACATATGTAAGTATATAGTTAAATAAAATATATGTTTATTAAACAAAATTAAACAACCAAAGTTACCGGATTTATATGGAGCTGTAATACGCCATCTACATTAGCTGTGAAATTCTAAGCACGAATTATGTAGGTCTTTACATATGTATCTAATACATATTACAATAAAATAATTTTACTTCAAAAAATCTCGTTATTAATAAATATTAACGCCTACCACTTTCCTTATAGCCACAGGTCTAGCATGTACCTATAAGATTGCCTGATAAAAATCAAAAGCGCGACGAAAATCGGAATGATATACAGGCTGGCTAAAAAACAAGTGCATTCCTGTTGCCAGGGAGGTTTTGGGATTATACTGAGCAACTTTTACTATGGGACCAACCGCGAATGTGCGTAAAAAAGATTGGCCGTTTCATACATTTTGGCTGGTCCACTTTCTATGGGAGGGTAATTTCTTTTTTCGCGATTTCGGGGTTGGCCCCATAAGAAAAGTTGCTCAGTATAATCCCAAAACCTTCCTGAGAACAGGAATGCAGTTATTTTTTAACCACCGTGTGGCTTGTATAGATATAGTATCATTAAAAGTACCTATACTTTTTACAAGATATATATATTAATCAGTTTATTCACCCCACTGTATGTGCTAATAAATATTAAATACGGCTTTCCGTGTTTTTCAGTGCGCTTTGAAACATTCAAGCGGCCGCTGTGAAACTCAATTTTCGCCGATTAGCAAAGTAATACATATTTTGGTTAATATGGATTTCCGCAAAGTAACGTATGATTTTGATTATATTCACTATTTGAAAATACTGAAGTATTTTTTTTACATAATGGTTTTATGGTACATACTTACATCTATATTTAAATACGATGCCATGACTATTATTTACATATGTAGCCCACATCCGGTGAGAATCGGAAGAGCCTCAATGTCATGCGTGATGAAACACAAACAAACATCACAATGCATCCATTAGTCTTAGGAATTCGACGCCTACTTGCATATGCATTGCACAAACAGCTTAGTGTTACAAAACTTACGTAGTATGCGTACGCGTCCATTGATGGGCCTTTATTCTCCTAAGAGCGTTTTCATATTATTAATTATTATTTAGCAGAACGGGACTTACAGATGTCGTGCCTAATTATTTTCCTTCGTATTTTCACGGAAACGTACGAACGTGTCTTGTTATAGGTATCTGTCGGTCTCGGCACAAAATGTACTAAGGTTGACTGAAGTCATGAGAAATACGAACGTTTCCGAGAAAAAACAAAGAAAGACAATTATGCACTACATCTGTAATCGAATCGCGTACCGTCTTCTCCGAGACAACGGGGACAAACACCTCCTCAAAACGTCGGACGGAAATTAAAAACTTAATTATTGTTAAGTCCCGTTTTGCTAAATAATAACATAAAGAGTAAACATCGTGAAAGGTTTTTTCACACTGTCCGATCCGATATCCCTCCGACTGAAAACAAGAAAATTGCCAATAAACAATAATTATCTTTCAATAACATTTTGAAAATGAAAGTGAATTTACTATACCTGCCTATATCCGGTCAATTCTATAAAATTTATAGATTACTATATAGGTACTTACTATTACTAACACTATTAGGTTGTGGGCTTGTCCAAAATTAAGCATTAGTACGCGCGTGCGAGTCGTGTCAAGTTCTTATCATATCAATTTCTTAATGGTAGGTATGTTAAGTCATACCTACCATTAACAAATCAAGATGATATATTTAAGCAACGGATAGGCTTCCAACCCAGACAAGTCACACGCGTTTTAATAGTAAACGCCTACAGTTAAGAACGCTGCAACTATTCACTGAGTCAGGTTTATAAGTAAGAGTTCATTTGTTTCTTGGTATACGGTCAAAACTACCTAAGCAGAGGAAAAAATCCATGCCAGTGAAATTAGAACCTATAGGGCAGCGTCAGAGAGACGTCTGTTATTTGAAAATCAAACGAAACAAAACATATGCAACTCTACGGTTCCTATTGAAAATGTTTTTAAGTTTCATCGAACTTAAAGTATAGGTAGGTAAGTAATAAAAATACACATGACATTGTGTTCCGTTCCGTGAACAAAAAACTGCACAGAACACTAAAAATGTGCAGTGTTTTGAGTAGATCTTCTGTAAGGCGGTGGAAATTTCGTTGCGCCCTACCTATATTTTGAACTTATTTGTTCTCTGTCTTTTTTCCATACAATAAACCAGATAGCATATTATAGCCTCTCGAGCCCCAGTGGCGCTTATAGAAAGGACAAATTGCAAATTTTATTTATAGGTAACTAACTATAGTTTTAATTTTTAATGACTTTTTGTAAAAGACGTGGTATTTTAGTAGGAAAAATATTTGTAGGTACTTACTTAAATATTTTTTGACAACGTATGTTTCGACCATATCCCGTTTTCAATAATATTTAATAATACCTATTCCCCTCTAAAATTCCGAAACCATAGTTTCAATTCTTAATCTCAGACCGTGTGTGATGCTGAGACCGAAACTATCAGGCCTATTCGGATTTCGAGATAATCACAAGATCAAGAGACGATTTAGAGATCAACTACATCTACATTAGATATCGACTAGATGTGATTTAGATATCTAAGTCATAACTTGTCGAAATCGTTCCAGAGGACCTCCAGAATCGCGGAAACATCAAATTTCACATATGTATCTTACAAATATCTTTAAATTATCCATATCGTAACTTGTTGAAGTCTAGTAGAAATCTAATTCATTTTCCGAATGAAGCCATACGCTTTGTCTCAACCAAGGTCGCACAAAACAAAACAAGTCCCGTTTAGGAATCTGAAATCCAACCTAGGGCCTTGAACTAATTGGCTAGGCTGGTAACCTTGGAGTCTGCTTCCAGCTTTTATGGACCAATATCATGTGCGAAACGCCGAGTTGGATACCATGTGGCTTTTTGTTTTTATAATCGTTATTAAAGTCTGTAAAACATCATTATAGGCCTTTAATGGCCTGTGATGACGTAGGTACTTTAACTTATTTAAAATAATTTTCCTTGATAAAATGCTTAGGTACCTACACTACCTACCCAGGTACCTAATAAATTACGTCTACGTCCTTTAAAATAAATCATCTTAATTTTTTTAAACGAGTGATAGAAAAGCAGATTTTAAAACATTAAAACTAGTTCGCGGCTTATGTTATGTTACGTTACGCGTTGTTTTCTTCTTTTATTTTACCTCGAATAAATGCCGCTGTTTATGCTATTCTCAGATAAAAGAAAAAACGATTTTCACGGTACACTGAGAGAAAAGTACAACAAAAACACACTTACAATTACAAAAATAAACTTAATCCGGGGACAAGGAGAGTTAACTAATAGGAACAAATTGACTTTTGAAATTTCTATTAGTTCTTGCAATTTCTATAATCTTTTAGTTGAAATGAAATTATGTTTGGGATTACTGAGCTGTTTGTAGAAATAAATAAACTTTACAGAAATAGTGAAACGTCCATAATTATTACTAAAACTTCATTATTTTTTCCCCCAGTACAGAACTGTTTTTTAATTCCTGGTGATGATTTTTCTCTCAGTGTAGGCCTTCTGGTAACTTCCATCATTCACCGCGTACCTTCTACGTACCCATTGACGACATAAACGACCAATCAAAGCGCAATCGATTCATAGCCCACAATCGATCAAAACACACCTTTACAAGAACGCGTAAAAACAACACGTACCACGTGTCGTACGCATCAACATCAACAAACGGGTGACAGTGTTGAAAGGTTGTAAGTGCCATGTCACGCCATACCACTGTTCCAATTGCAGCCTTAACTGTCTGCTACAGCATAATTAAACTTAGAAATGAATAAAGTAATCTTATAATTGCTTATCAAGGTTAAATCTTATGAAAAATAAAGCGCAAGTTACCTAAATCTGTTTTTATCCTTGAAGAGTTACTCATTTCTCGATTGCCAGGGTGAATATTAATTTGCACTTCCACTCAATTTTCGGCCGCGCTTAACTCACGACAGTCGCTACTGCTTATTCAATTGAAAGCAAAGTCAAGAAGCATTTTTAGGGCCGAAAACCCAAAACCACCCCGCGCTTGAGCAACGAAGGTTGAGCAGCAGGAGAATAGAGACCACATTAGTGAAATTCTAGCTTTTCCTCTTCTGCAGTTTAGCCTTACATGGAAGCGCACCGTGATCGGTTTAGGGTCTCCCCTGATATATCGACGCGCATTCGGCAAAAGCCGATAGGAAAAAGCTTTATGTCCACGCAATAAGAGCGAAAAAGTCGTCGTTCGGCTCGGCTCGCATCGGCCGGCGCCTGCCGACGCGTCGACGGCTTTTTCGCTCTTATTGCGTGGACATAAAGCTTTTTCCTATCGGCTTTTGCCGAATGCGCGTCGATATATCAGGGGAGACCCTTATCCGGCTTTCGGCCGTTTATTTTCATCAATTTCAAGCTCCGCTCATAGCTGAATGGACATAGAAATGGACTGTCACCTTAAGGCCGCCCCTGAATACAGATACATAAGTAACACTGGTTCGAATGAGTCGAATACTAGGGAAAAGTGAGCAACAGCTGTGTTTTCCACAAACCCATTAATCGGCGACACGCTGTCGGGGAGAATCGGCTTTGTATTGACTTCAGCGATACGTATTCAGCGTAAGTCCGTAAGGTACGAGAAAAACAGTAGGTAGGTAGGTTAGCTTTTGTTTAGAGTCTGTCATCGCAAATTTTGTCTAGTTTTCGAGTGATTTTTTTCACAGCATTCGCCCTTGAGTAAAACGTGTAAAAAATATAATAACTACAGATTGGCGTTAGCCCCCTTTTTATAAAATGGTTTTTTCACACATAGGTTTATCATTACTCTATTGGCCATAATAGAAACAAGATATGATATCACTTAGTTTGCTATCATCAGTATCATCACGACTATCGTCTTCATAATTATGATGTCAACACTATGATGCATTTGCCACATGCCTACCTACTCAGCTGTATCGTATAATATTTAATACTACGTCTATTACATATATATACGTCTTTTGTTTAAGGCGATATGATTCGACTCATCAACGAATCTGAGGGGGTGAGGTGCGCGGCAAACCGTGAAGCCCCGCCCGCGCGTCCCGATCCGCTCGACGAGCACGTGAGCGCGCGCTGTGCGCGGCGGCGATAGCAAACGGGTCACAGTATAAGGATCTTATGATGGCAGTATTTTAACCATACCGTGCAAGGGTCACGTTTTTATAGTTTTTATTGTATATGTATATATTTTTTGCATTACGTGTTTCTGATCATTATATTTAGAATTATTATTTTTACAGAGCCATGTGTACTTATTATTTAGTGATCGGTAACAACGTTTTAATTTAATGGCAGCGTAGTAGAATTAAAGTACCGAAAGGAAATAAACATTTTAAGGTGACGGTCAATTAAGGTAAGGTATTGTTCATATAAAGGTAAGGTATAGGTAGGTAGGTAGGTAGGTAGGTAAGGTAGGTAGGTAGGTAGGTAGGTAGGTAGGTAGGTAGGTAGGTAGGTAGGTAGGTAGGTAAGGTAGGTAGGTAGGTAGGTAGGTAGGTAAGTAGGTAGGTAGGTAGGTAGGTAGGTAGGTAGGTAAGGTAGATAGGTAGGTAGAACCTTAATCAATCGGGGTGAGAGATTAGCATTTTACTCTTAAATACGACAACCTGATAAGAAAACGCAAACATAATCGAAGAGTTTGTATACTACATTGTAAAACACCGGTTGAGTAGAGAGTAATTTTTTTTTATATGACAAATGGTATTCGGTTTTTGAGTATCAAGGCATACCTAAATAAAGAACACTATTCAATAAATTTCAGCAAATCGCTTGAATACATCCCGAAAAACAATACATTAAAGAAAAATAATAATAAAATCATAAGTCAAAAACTGTCACTAGTAGGATGTTGATACTCAGCAAAAATATCCTTCATTATAAGAGGTACTCACAAAAAAAATAATTTTTTTTTTTTTTTATCGGGCTTAGGGAAAACTCAGTTAAAGGTCAGATGGAGGAGCGGATGATGGAATTGAATTGATTGGCAGAGCTAGACAAAGATAAGTCTGCAACGATTTTGATTTGGTCTAACTTTTAACTTTTTTCATATTATGAAAAAGCCACATAGTGCTTTCGGTGGGGGGTGTTTAGTATTAATCCTTAATACCTACTGCTATACTGATTTACTTGAGGTAGCGAGGCTACTGGCCGGCGACACACAAGCAATGGTCTAAAAAGTAATAACTAACGGTGTCAGTGTCACCAAAACATCGCGACAGAAAGGATATCTGAATTCGCAAAATATACCATAAAACAGTGCCTTGAAATAACGAGGAAGCCAGCAGCGAGCAATCCACCCGCCGAGGCCTCTGCCAGCTGCAGACCACAAAATCCCGGTAAGCCCTTCTACAATCTGGTAAAGCAGTATAGTGTAGCGAAGGAACTAACTTAAAAAACTACAGTCCACTGGCTTTACGCCACACGGACATACCGTAATGTAACAAATTATTTTCAATATTATGTTTTGTTTCTTCCAAATATCTATTAAATAATTAACTGATTGTTGTTGAAAACCTGTTCAAGACGCCGAATTAATATCTACTATTCCACGTCCTTGAACAGGTTTAAAACATCAATCATTTTCTTTTTCTACCAGATATGGTTCAGTCAAATTAATTTCTTCTACCTTTCTTAGCTAAACTCTAGTTCTACCTAAATTAGCCAGACTCTAAAACCAGTACAGGCAGCAGCAGATATAGATAAGCAGAATAACATGTTCAAAATGATCGACACAGACCTTATTATCTTGACATTTCCGTGTCATCATTTTGATTACTAGGCCCCGTAGCTATTTCTGCTGCTGACTGTACAATCCAGTAAATTTTAGTGAAACTTTTATATTTTTATTCAGTCTAGCGTATGCTTTATGTTTATTTATTACTATCGACCCGCCCCGGCCTCGCGCGGGTTAACAAATCGCTTAATAATCCTATAAACTTTTGTATAGGATTTTGCTTTGTTCGTCATTCCCGCAGCTCGACTTTCGGCCTCGCCCAAAATTACTGGGGGTGGAGCATGCTTGGACATTCGAGATAAAGCTCCGGGCCTGACGACCCTCCGCGGGGTCGGCCTTCAGCCTCCTTCGGGCTCGCCTAACCTACTTGGAAATTTGAATTTGGCCTGTGTCCGCCGCCATTTTGGATTTTTCCAATTTTTTTTTCACATAGTAATCTTGGGCCTCCAAGCTCGCCGCATGCCAAATCTCAGCGCACTCGGACCAACATGAAAAAAATTAAAAAAAAAGTCGCCCTGTGTGATTTTTTTTAAATGCAGTTTGTTTTGTCTTGGGGCCCTCTATGACATTTGGTCGAGCACCCCCCACCCATCTCGCACCGTTTAAAAGTTGCCATACAAAATTAAAATGACCATTATTTCCGCCATCTTGGATTTTTTCCAAAAAAATTTTTTCATAGGAATTTAGGGGCCTCTATCTTCCGCCATGCCAAATCTCAGCGCGCTCGGAACAACTTGAAAAAAAATAAAAAAAGTCGGCCATTTTGAAAAAATTTAAATGTATTTTGTTTTGTCTTGGGGCCCTCTATGACATTTGGTCGAGCACCCCCCACCCATCTCGCACCGTAATATGAATACTTTTTGAGATATTGGGGAAATTAAAGATCTCTACTTTCCCCCCTTTTTTTGCTTATAACTTTTGATATTTTGTGTGTGCTACTACACGCTTCGAATACATTTTTCTAGGCATTATGACGAATCTAATGAGGTATCACACGTATTTTTAGGAGTATTATCTCTATTTTTCACCGTGTTCAGTTTCTCGAACAAGACTAATACAACCAAGCACAAGATGAACTGCCTGTAGGCACTTGGAACTCTCAATTATATTTAATTCATGTCGACCGTGGTCAAATATTAAAATTAGTGATATGTATTTAGTTCTTAAATAATTGTATTGCGATATGCCTATTATGGTAATTTTTTCAATTAATTCAATTTGACATTTTATATTTATATAAATTTATGATTATGATGATGAATTTGCACGCTTGACGGGCCTGGCACGTTGCATGCGATCCAAAGCCGGGCGCCTTCGGCATCCTCATACTAAAAGCGTAACACTATACATATATTGTAACATCCCCATACTGTGTCAATCCAAATAAATAATTTCTGATTTTCAAAGGAGTCAAAGAGCACGAAGGAATATAATCATTTTGCAGATCGGACGTAGGTATATCAGTAAAGGTGAAATACTGTAAATATATCATACTTACATACTCACAATTATATTATCTAGGAATATAATATTATTTACCTACATTGAAATTGGTTGCTGACCTAGTGAAAATACTGAAATATTTTAACTGTTGATGTAGTAAAGCTAGGCGCTTTCAACCACCTCGTAAAGTATTAGATGCTTCTGTTATCAGAAAGTGTGTTTTTATAGCACTTAGTGACTTTTTCTTACGTTTCATATGCTTTGTTTCCCATTGTTTGTAAATGGTAAAATCACGTGACCGCGCGGAACACACTGACACAGGTCCGTCCTCTACAAGCGCTGCCGCGCGACTGAAGAGGGCGTAAGTGCGTTCGCGAGTGATTGCGCTTGCGGATTTAGTAGGTATTGAAACATAGAAATTATTTTAATGATGTTACCGAGACAAAGTGATCCAAAACGTCTAGATTATCTTATTACCTATACATTTGTGTAAAAAACAAGTCTAAAAAGTTTGTATTGTAGATATGGTTTGGGTTTATTGTTAAAAAAAGGCGTAACTTTGGAATTTTTTTCTATCGAGCAAAGTTTATCTAATCATGTTTTTGAGATCCAAAACGTATCTGCCAGATCCTTAAGTATAAGATATATTTTTTTCACAATTTTAAAACATTGTTTCTTATATTTCTAATGGATTCAAAAAACTGGTTCGCTTAGCTCCTACGGAAAAAGCACGCCTTAACTACATTTAACAAATCTAGCCGATGCCCTATACCAATGTCTGAGCAATATTTTCCTACTCACTTTCATGATATGTGAGGCCTAAGACCAATCTTTAATATACCAGAGCTCAAACACAACCTCACGCGATTTTTCACCTGGCTGCCTAGCCAAGGTGACAATCGCTATCGCTTCGACAACGAAAAGCATTATGTCTCTCTATCACTCTTCCATATTAGCGCGACAGTGACAGTTGCGTTTCGATCGCTGCGGAGCGTAAGCGATTGGCATCTTGGCTACGCGGCCTGTTTACTCACAAACGCAAAAACAAGGTCGTTAACAGCTAACAATGTAGGCTGATAGGTCCCAACTGACACCAAAGCACCTGTTTTTGAGCTCCACTTACATAAAGAATCCATCAGCATTTTTTTTACAATAGTGCGAATATGATATACGCGTCAATGGGCAAATGGTGTCGCGTGCGAAAACAGATCAGTTTGGTATTTGATCGGGTTATTTTTCAAGCGCCTACTTAAGTAAGTGTTTAAAACTTGAGACCGATTGATATGCAGTTATGCATTTACGGCTCAAAGTGAGATGACCTCATTGAAATGAAAAACCACCTCATACTGGGGCCCGTTTCATATAATTACCCGTAACTTCTTCCAGTAATAAAATAGTTATTTACGATACGAGTGCGGAAAAGAGGAAATACGAGCGAATTATTCGCACGTGTATCGTACAACGTTTTACAGTTACATGTGGCCCTTTAAACTTTTGACATCGCACGAAAAGTGCTATTCTACGCACTAATGCGGGAAAATAGGACCATATGTACTGTAAAGTATATTTTTCAAAAGTACCATTAAGTACTTCAGTGACCATGTTAAAATATACTTATACAGGATCACGTATAATAATTTAGATCAAATTTCACTCTATATTTTTTTATTGGTTACAAAGATAAACAATAGTTTAGTTGTTGTTTAATCCCTCGTCCTTGTAATACTTATCCGGTGAGCAAGTGAAAAATTTTAAAATTGAACCATGAGCGCAGCGAGTAGGTACCGGACCCGGGCCGTTCTAGCGTGATCTTCCTTGCCTTGGTGCGGGTGGCATGAAACCGGCAACACAAAAAATTGCCTCACACTTCATTTTTTTAAATGCCTACTTTCGTCATTTAAGTCCGTTCCGCAGACTAAGATTAGGTATCTAGGTACCTATCTAACTCTCCACGTGGTGCCCATAGTTAGTTTATTTATACATGTGAACTCGTAAAAGTAATTTTATCGCTTGAATGACGTGCTACCTATATCACTTATTAGCTTTGTGTGAAGCCGGGCAGAGTTCACAAGGCAAATTATGTATTAAAGACTGCACACGAGTATTTAAATGAAAACAAAGGATTGTTTTTTTAAGGCATGATATATAAGAGACAAACGAGCAGGCGAATCGCCTGATGGTAACAAATTACCGCCGCCCATGGATGCATTTAAGATGAGAGATTTCTTGAAAATTAGAAGTTTTAGGTTTGGAAATTCCGCAGGCGGGCGGCGGATTATTTATATTTGAGTCAACTTATGTTGTTGTTGTCCTAAGGCACCCCAGAGGTGCAAAGGGCCTTCACAAGCTCGCGCCACGCCTTCCTATCTTCAGCGACCGCTCTGGCCTCGCTCCAGCTCAACCCGACCGCTCGTAGTTCATTTGTGTTTTGCGATTGTAAAGGATTCATAATCAATTAATTAATTAATTAATTTTTTTAATTGAGTCAACTTATACTTACCTAATAATTTATAATTCATATTTAAATTTGAAAATAATAAAAGGATTGTAACTCTCCATATTTATAAAGGTAAAGCAGGTAGTACATCGGCCGATTAGGATCAGATGAGCAATAAAAAAATTGCAGATCTTTGTGTAAATAAATAGGTACAGTATCACATGTTTATCAAAATGAGACGTTTATGCTATGGTGACACTTTCACATTCACATTTCGTCACCCCAGAGCTGGGCTTGTGCAAACTTAACTTGTTCTTTACGGATATGATGGTCGTTCTTGTCTACGTGACAGCGTGATAAAACTGTCGTGGCCGTCACTTTCTATCCCGCGCTGTTAAAAAGTGACAGTTATTTTATCACGTGGATAAAGCCACCCATAATACGCCTGCTGACTCTATATGTTTAGACATTTTGAACTAAATGAAAAATATTACCCAATTTAATTGGTATCAAGGGAATGTAAGTAAGTAAGTAAGTAAGTAAGTAAGTAAATACACTTTATTGCACCACAAAGAAAAATACAATAACAGATTTACAGTGTAAATAATTAATGTATTTACGTTTAAGATTACATCACATGATTTTCAATAAAACATGTTAATATACAATTTGTAGGTATCAAATTACGACAACTCACAGCTTTTTCTCGGAATCTAAATAGTCTAGCTGTGACGACCAATCAACCTAGATTTACAATAGGTATTACTATAAACTACTTAGTAAATACCTATACTTATGCGTATATAGATAAGTAACTATGTACAGCAATAACTGTTTACTATAATATATTTTATTGCGAATTCGACAAAACTCAAGGCCAGAACCTCGTTACAATGAAAACTTGAAAAATAAAGAAAAATATATATTACTCCATATACAGTACAGATGTACAGGTTAATAAAAAAGAAGAATATTTATTTTCCTAGCCGCTAAATAAAATAGACATTACAAAAATCCGGATTTCAGCCTTAATACCGTCAAACGTAAAAAAAATACATAAATATAAATAACCGAAAAGAACCTTTCAAGGTAAATCAACAGTTCTCATGAGAATATCTTGATATATATGTGAGAGGTAATTAAAGTGACGTCGCCAGGGGATGTTCATTAATTAAGAGGAATCTTTCGGAAAGTGAGCAAAGTGAAATATTGCCTTTGACAATTTATATAAGTTACATTACATGCTACAGTACGCGGTGAAAGGTGCAGCATGCAAACCAGGGACAAGAAAAATATGGCATGGAGCTCTCCCTACTATTTTTATATTAAAATATTGAATGCATTTCGTAGCATATGTTTTAATTTTTTGCTCATATTACAGACCACACCCGGTATATTAATAGTTATTTACGATACAAGTGCGTAAAAGAGAAAATTCGAAACGAGTGGCGATAAATTAAAACACGACCGAAGGGAGTGTTTTAAATCGACACGAGTTGCGAATTATCTATTCGCACGTGTATCGTACAACGTTTTACAGTACATATGGCCCTTTAAACTTTTGACATCGCACGAAAAGTGCTATTTTACGCACTAGTGCGGAAAAATAGGACCATATGTACTGTAAAAGAACATTAAACTTCATTTATTCCGAGTAAGGTCTCATAATCACAATAACATTATATTACCTACAATTAAAAATTAATCTAAACAACCTGTCCCAACACAGACCTGCCTGAAAACCCCTGCTCGCAGAGGCAGTGGGACGAGCCGCTCTGTCAACTAGTACGGAAAAACCTTTTAGATACGTCACCTAGTTCGATAGACCGAGCTCGTCTCCTTGCGACTGCAGAGTGGGAGTCAGGTCTGTGGCTGCAGGCGCTACCCTCTCCAAACATTGGGACTTTTCTCGACAACACTACCTTCCGCCTAGCAGCTAGCTTACGTTTAGGGGCATCTACCAATCAGCCACATCGTTGTCAATGTGGCACCACGGTGGACATTCTTGGCCACCATGGCCTCTCATGTGTTCGAAGCGCTGGCAGGATCCCCCGCGCCATGCCAGTATAAATGATGTCCTCCGTCGGGCTCTTGTTAGTGCCAAAGTACCTGCAGTCCTCGAGCCCAGCGGTCTGGCCAGGGATGACGGCAAGAGGCCCGACGGAATGACACTGGTGCCTTGGAGCATGGGTCGGCCGCTAGTTTGGGACGCTACCTGCGTTGATACCCTGGCACCGTCCCATGTTCCAAGCACCAAGGATTCTGCTGGCGCTGCGGCTTCCTCAGCCGAAAGCCTCAAGCGCCGCAAATATGCCGCTCTGGGAAGCAGCTACATATTTGCGGCGTTTGGTGTCGAAACTTTGGGGCCGTGAGGGCCAAGTGCGCGTCGACTGTACAAAGACTTGTCGGCGCGCTTAATAGAGGCTTCTGGTGACCAGAGGGCTGGCCACTATTTCGCCCAGCGTATTAGCATCGCTATACAGCGAGGAAATACGGCCAGCCTTCTGGGCACCTTGCCCGTTGACGGCGATCTGGGGCAAATTTTTTACCTATAGTTTTTGTAAGTTTTATTATGTTTGTTAATTTATTTCTTTGTTTCTATCAATAAAGAATCTAAACAATATAAATAATATGAACACACTCTATTTTAAATTACTACACAACTTGGTGAAATACCTCCTATATTTTCTCGAGTGTAGGTAACAGGAATAGATCAAACTTTCTGATAAATCAAGTCAATCAAGCTCTAACTGTGCGGATAAAAATAACAATAATAATTTACAAAACTTAGAAATATTAAGATAGAAAAATGTTAAATTGGTAATGTCACGCCGCATTTAAACATTATACCTACACATTCGTCACAAGCCACAAAACATCAGCAAAACATCCTAGACCGGTTCTCAGCTTTCTTTCGGTGAAAGTGAATTGACTCATATCAGTGTCAGTTATATTTAGAAATATAATTATCAGTATCTAATAACAAAATTTAATATTTCCATAATATTAAAGAAAACAAGTGCAAGCGCATTATGCTACGTTAAAACCTAATTAAAAATGCATGTTCGCTTCCATTCATGAAAAAGTAACGCAGGTCGCGAGTTCATTATTGCATGTGTATTTATTAATGGTGCAAATACGCAAATTTAAATAAATAAACGTTATTAAATTAAAATAAAATTAAATACTATATTTAAAACCCTGCCTGCGAAACCGGAGGTCGTCCCGGTGTCGAGACCTGGTATTGGGGCATTTATTTGTGTGTTTGTCAAAGATATTTGTTCATGAGTTATGAATATTTTATATGTATATTTATATTTATCTATTTAAGTACATATGCATATCCTCGCCTCTCGCCTAGTAGGTACCTATAATATTACAAGCTTTGCTTAGTTTGAGGCTAGGTCGATCTGTGTAAGACTGTCCCCAAGTATTAATTTATTTCATTTTGCTCCGGATTGGCGGGGAACACAAACACACTACAAACAAATATGCAAACAAAGAAAAAAAACTAGACTCGGTACCGATACCTACAACTCATGTGAACTGGTGCAAACACCTTGCCGCCGCAGACCTACCTTAATTAAAAAAAAAACGCTTTTGCGTTGCAAGGTGTCCCACTTAACGTTACTATAAGTAAACAATCACGTATCCTATTACTCGAATCAGACAATTGTAGTAAATGTAAATAGTAGTAAATTTGCTGATTTTATGAATATATTTTACGCGCAAGATGTTACATAATTGTGATAATGAGCGTAGAAGCGACAGAATTATTAGCTAGGTATTTATGTAGGTGTAAATGTGTCCGTCAGTTCTGTCCGCAGATTATATACCTACGAGGTACCTACTACCTATATAATTGTTTATGGCAAATACAATGGCCGATTTATGCCAAGTAGGCCCGGGCCTAGGGCGGCAAGTAGGGAATGCAATACCGGGATACCAGGATCCCGAAATACCAGGATCCCGCATGCAATTTGCGGGATTAATCCCGCTCGTAAATTAAGCGGGATCCCGCGGGATTTGCGGGATCGAAGAGCGACGTGGTTCTTAGGTGTTACTACAAGGAACACAGGCTCGGGCACGTGCCTACTGGCGAAAATTCTTCACGGAGCCTAAATGCATCTATGAAGGAAAGGGGTAATGACACGGAAGAGCATTTTACCCGAATTTGTCTATTTATTTCATCACACTTGCTCGTAAAAGGTGTTATTTTACGTAGGCGACGCGGTCCGTAAATCTTAAATTTGTACCCAGGGAATTTTGTTATGTAGGTACGTCCGAAATTAGGCAGATTTTTTATTGTTTTCCCTCTTTTTTCCTCACAGGTGTGATGAAAAACATTGTGTGTGCCACGAGTGGTACAGGACTTACGAAATCGCGTTAATTAAGCCTTTACACACGTTCTTAAATTCTTGATTACTGTCATTATACCGTATTCTTTTAATACAAAATGTACTATTTCTAATTTTAGTTTACTTTTTGTTTTCAACCTTCATATTTAGTACTAATTCGTAAAATTGTATACTAACTTGCGGGATCCCGCAAATACCGGGATCCCGCGGGACTTAAAATGGCAATCCCGCGGAATACCGGGATTGAGTTCTTCATGCGGGATTGCATTCCCTAGCGGCAAGATATTAGGGGCGGCAAACTGTGACAAATAATTCGCTGATGATCGCAAGAAATAACACAAAATATAGTCAATATGATAGGTGCTGAGAAAAGGGCGGCTACAGGGCCTGGGGCCTAGGACGGCAAAGACTGCAAATCTGCCACTGGGCAAATCCATCACCCATGGTCACCAGCAACACCAGATTAGCAATGCACCAAGGAGAAGTTTCCAAAGTTGCGAAATTTTTTCATACGGAATGTTCTCAGAACTTAAATTTTACGAACCATAATAATTATTCAGGAAGTCGCTGGTCACCACCGTTATCAATTATTTTAACTGACTGTCTTATTTACGAGTTTATTAAAGTAATACTAATAGTACATTTTTTGATAATACTCATAGGGAATGCTCTCATTGGAAATTTAATTTAAATTCTCGTGTATGTTTCCGGAAATTCCCGAGAATGTTACTGAATTTTTTAGAATGTTCTGCAACTTGTACATTGCTACACCAGACTCTGCTCCTTAAAAACGACATCAAATAATAATAAATAAATAAATAAATATTATAGGACATTCTTACACAGATTGACTAAGTCCCACAGTAAGCTCAAGAAGGCTTGTGTTGTGGGTACTCAGACAACGATATACATATATATATAATATACAAATACTTAAATACATAGAAAACACCCATGACTCAGGAACAAATATCTGTATCATCATACAAATAAATGCCCTTACTGGGATTCGAACCCAGTTCGGCTTCGCAGGCAGGGTGACCCACTAGGCCAGACCGGTCGTCAAAAATAAAATAAAATGACTAAACTATTTGTTTTTAATTTTGCGGCGTTTTCTATTAACAGATATCCATCAAAAACATCGTGTCACTAAAAACATCGCAAATTATAGAAAGTAGGCACAAAAATATAATGTGTCACCCAAAGTAGTGCCGAAAAATTCAAATGAATTATGCTTCTATAATCTGCCATATACTCTATAGTCCGAGCCCTACGAAAAACGCTGACAAATTAATAAATAGATGTCAATGAGGTAATTACAATTTCTAGGATACCAATAAGCAGCTCTGTTCAATGTAAACAAATACTGTTCTCTTTAACTAATTCCATACTTATTTACCTAAATCTATATTATTGAATAGTAGCCCTTCATGAATCATAGTTATAAAGACTCTTTTACGATGAGTTTTGTATGGAGTTTATGATTTTTGTCAATTTCAGATATCGTTCCAACTTTTTGTATATTTCTTACATAAATAGGTTCAGGGCCGAAGCAACGACAAAACATCGTTATTTACGTATTTGTCGAATAACAGATTATTTTCTGTACTTAGGTACTTAATAAAAATTTGGGGCTTAAGCATAACAAACGATATCAGCGAATCGTATTCCAAATAACGTCTGGAAAATACTAACAACCTCGATAATATATAGTTTCCGTGATTTTTATATATACAGTGAAACCTGGATAAGTGAGATCTCAAGGGACGAGCAAATTTGTCTCACTTAAAGAGGTTTTCCACTTACCCAGGCTCCCAGTTAGCCAGGTACAAATAAATTTCTGTCTCGTTTACAGAGGGTCTCATTAATAGAGGTGAGAATAGAGGATTATATCTCAGTTATAGAGGTGGTTAATAAGGTATTTTGTAAATATCTTTAAATGTTTAGGTAAAATAATCCTTATCCCTAAATATTTTTTAAGTCTGTTTAAATATTTCTTTGAATTTAATTTGAATGATTTTCCAAAGGATAGCTTTTTTCAATTAATTTTGATACGGACTTCATTGCGTCTTAGAAATTTAATAAATAAAAAATTATTTTTTCGTGTTATTTATCAAACTTTCAGCTTTCATTACGATAGTTTTAAGTACTTACATAAATTAACTAAATCAAACTTGAAGTTGTTTAGACACAATTAGGCAAATGCGGAATTTTGTGGATAGACTAAGAGTTAGTAAGAATACGGAAATTGTTCAATGAAGTCCAAGTTAGAGAGGTCATAGATTGACGTTATCTCAGATACAGAAGTCAATTCCCTATAAAATTCTAAAAAACAATAGGAAAATGTAATCTTATAAATATAGTCTCAGTAAAAGAGGTAAAATACACTCTCTGTCTCAATTATAGAGGTCAATGTGACTATAAAATCACAACAACGAATCCCAGTTATAGAGGTTCGTTTTTTCTCAGTAACAGAGGTAATTCAGTGCTGAAGTGTCGGGACCGCACCATGAGTCCCAGCTATAGAGGTTTTTCACTTATCCAGGTCCCACTTAACCAGGTTTCACTGTATATGTAATATGTAGGTACACAACCTACCTACTCGTACATTATTAATAGTAGGTACGCGCACGTTTCTCTACCTTTCTCTAAATTCAAAATATTTATCAAGCTAGAGGCATCTGTAATTTGCACAAATAACTGAAATTAATTTGCTATTTACATATAGTCGGAGTACCTAGCATAATAATAGACAGGCGCGGATCCACCGTTGTGGGCACGGTGGGCATGCCCACAACCCTGATAGGGTGGCCTATCGATTTCCCGAGTAGAATTGCGCCGATTTTTGTTTCGCAGACGCTTTGGCAGAGAAACATTTGGCAGAATTTCATTAGGTATAAGTACGCAGAGTGGTTAGTTGATCGATACGCAGTTTTACTTTTCGTAGGATTATCGTTTGGAGAACGTCAAAATTGCCCGAGTAAATTAACCATTGGCCGAAACACGGTTAATTAGAACTCCTAGCTGTCATAAGTACTTGTATCAGCTGACCACTCAAATTATTATAATAATAGTAATAGTAATACAGAATAAACAGCAATATTTTAAATTGTTTACTTATAGAGTCTTAAATTTAAACATTCAGAAATTTAAGTACAATTTCTTAAAATAGTTCCAGGTTTTAATTGACTGTTATAGGAGTTTTAGAGCGCAGGGCTATATGGGTATGGAAGGGGCTCCATAGACCTTACAAAAAATCGCATGCCATTTTTGGTAAAATTCCGACTACTTTTAATTCTGGCGAAATGCGAAAACTGTTATAAAACAACAATGAAACTTTTAAGCTTATTCGTTATGGGCAAAATTGTTTTCAGAGCCGAAAATAAAAATTCTCCGTATTTATAAATATGGTGAATAACTATAATTGTTAGTAATATAAGAAAATGTATTTTTTTAATGTCACGATGGTAGTCTATCGTTAGTAGTTCTTTAAATACCGGCAGTCCACAGGTAAAACCGTCCACAGTATGTATACTCGATCACTTATTATACTTATTATCGAGTGCCGCTTGACAAAAACTTTTAAAAAAGTTATAATATGTTACTCGACTTAAAGTTTATAAATAATATGTTACTCGACTCGAGTTTAATGCTGGGGGCTATACAGTAACTGATGTTGGGGTTTTCCACTCGATTTTGGCGGAATCCCTGTCTAAATCTGCGAAATTAATGTACCAATTTTTTGATAACTAGTAACACTTACTGAAACTCGTGTAATCTAGAGGCCCAACGGAGCCGACATGTCTCATTTGATAAAGGCTCCTTTAAAATACGTAGATTAAAAAAAGTCTCCCAAAAGTTACCTACATCTACGAATAATTGACTCTGCGAAACGAGTTTCGGCGAAACGTTGTAAAAGCGAATCGACAATCTGCTAAAAATTGCTCGGGGAATCATTAGGGTAGGTTGCAGCTGAATACAGAATACAGAGCCCTAATTATTTGCAAGAATATAGATTATTTACTAACAGGGGCAATATTTCTAGCTTCGTTATAGGATAGGATAGGTTAAGGAGTTTTTTAGTGTAGTTATCTATCTAAGCGCCACTTGCAACATCGCACTAACCCAGAGTTAACCGGTTAAACCGTTAACCCAGTGACAAAATATATTGGTAACTATAGTAACTCCAGGTTTAACCGGTTAACCCCGGGTTAGTGAATGGTGCAAGTGACCCTAAGTGGGAATCAACAGGTACCCTCGACTCGCACCTGGCCGATTTTGGAGTGGCTGTGACCACAACCTTTTTTTAGGGCTGGATCCGCGCCTGATAATAGATTTTTGATAATCAAGAATATATCATAATTATATATATCATATCGCAATCACTTATCACATTGTCCGATCCGATATCGGATGTCGGATGATTCTTGGAGAAAAGCGGTGGCTATGAGTCTGAGAGCGTCCTTTGGCATCAAGACTTGATCAAGACTTTTTTTTTTATTTATTTAGGTAAACAAACAGTCACTACAAGAAAGGCTTAAATATAAAGTATTTTTAACACTATATACAGTATGTGTGACCAACACCGTTCACCACTTATTATAATTAGGTAGGTACTTTGATTATTCGGAGCTTATACCTCTGGAGCGGGTCCATATTGGGTCGCATAATAATTGATTGTCCTAATGTACCTAATGTCATAAAACTCATTTCGCATAATTGTCATTGTGCTGGAAATATTAACATTTCCGAAAAATTATAACACAAACCTAACCTAACCTACCCTATTCTACACAACCTATGCAACACATTTTCGAAAATATTTTATGTTTCAGTTGGAGAAAAAATATGCGAAAAGAGATTTATGCGTAACATTACATTATGATAATCAATTATTATGCGATGAGATAGGATCCCCTCTGGAGCGTAAGGCTCCGGAAGGCATTGACAAGGTAAAGGTTATTATTATATTAAATTCGTACATCATAAAATGAGATATTTAACGCTTTTTGGTTTAAGATCATTTTTGAAAAATAAACATTTAAACAATAAATAAATCAATTTAAACAATTAATTAATAAATACCTATAAAAATGGCGTTTTATTTTAGTTTTTACTTCTTTGGGGTCGCATCCAACAACCGATATCGGGGCAGAAAATATGAAAATGCTCGTTTTTTCAACAATTGGAACATGAACTCTACACAAATTATCAGGCTTCTATAATAACAAAATCACAGCCAACAAAAATTGCGTAACATAAAAATAATCTCTATAAATAAACGAAGATCTACTTTTTCTCGGAAACCGCTTTCTCTGTTCTACATTCGAAATTTGAACCTCGGTAACGGTCAACCCAGTTCAGGACAACCGCTAAAAGGAAACAAGTGAACGACCTTACCAAAACGTCCTAGATTTGGCACTTATTGTTAGAATCCTTAACGGGACTCTCATAAGTGGTTCTGTTAGGTAGGTACTTGCCGATACCGATTAACCTGGCCAATTTGTCTGTCATACCATAAGATATTAGCGCGAAATTAATAAAAATATATGGGCGTTGAAGAAGGAAGGAGTTTTTTTCTAATTTGTCTAATTAATGAGGGAAATGGGTCCTAGCTAGACTATACATAGGCACCTATATGGTTATGAATTTACTTTTAACTATTTTAAGACATCCATGGAACGCCCCTGGAATCACACATGTTTTGTCACGTATAATCTGAAATTAATTAACTTTTTTTGTTTTAATAAGTGACCAAGCTAGATCAGTCCATTTTTTCTCACTACCAGCAATACGCTAATAAATACAGCAAATAAAAAGCGGCCAAGTGCGAGTCGGACTCACCCATGAAGGGTTTCGTAGCAGCAAGTAACATAATAAAATTGCGGTTTACGATTTATGACGATTAAAAAAAAACTACTTACTAGATCTCGTTCAAACTAATTTTCGGTGGAAGTTTGCATGGTAATGTATATCATATATTTTTTTTAGTTTTATCATTCTCTTATTTTAGAAGTTACAGGGGGGGGGGACACATTTTACCACTTTGGAAGTGTCTCTCGCACAAACTATTCAGTTTAGAAAAAAATGATATTAGAAACCGCAATATCATTTTTGAAGACCTATCCATAGATACCCCACACGTATGGGTTTGATGAAAAAAAAATTTCAAGTTTCAGTTCTAAGTATGGGGGACCCCTAAAATTTATTGTTTTTTTCTATTTTTGTGTGAAAATTTTAATACGGTTCACAGAATACATCTAAGTACTTACCGAGTTTCAACAGTATAGTTCCTATAGTTTCGGAAAAAAGTGGCTGTGACATACGGACGGACGGACAGACAGACAGACAGACAGACATGACGAATCTATAAGGGTTCCTTTTTTGCCATTTGGCTACGGAACCCTAAAAAGGGCATTGCATTCCAATTTGAATGTCGGATATAAGTTATAACACTAAGAGTAACAAACTTTACCAAAGTACAGACGACCAAAACTGGTGCAATAAATGACTCTATGTATAAGGCGCCATAACTGTATCTTAATACAAGTAACTTCGGATGCGTCACGAGAGGCCGTTTGTACCAAAAATAAGGTCATTGACACACATGACTAAGACAAAGTCAGTACAGCTAAATATTGAGTTTATTCAACATTCACGGAGTGAATCATTATTAAAAAACTTCGATTTCTACTACCTATCCCCAAGTTTCGTAATAATCACTCCAACAGCCAAATACACGCATACATAGCAATTCGATTCTTAATTTCTTAGACTTTAGAGCTATAATATAGATGGTCAAGCAAATCTTGTCAGTAGAAAAAGGCGCGAAATTCAAATTTTCTATGAGACGATATCCCTTCGCGCCTACATTTTTCAAATTTGTCGCCTTTTTCTACTGACAGTGCCAAGATCTGCTTGACCAACTTTATGTTCATTATTATAACAAAGCTTTCGAATAAACAGCTCGATAACATATGATAACTGGCAGTATGAACATCAACTTAAATAAAAAACGATTTTGACACATTTTGTAAAGAGTGGCGGGAGTGTGCATCGGGTAGGACCAAATGGCGGGAAAGAGGGGAGGCCTTTGCCCAGCAGTATTAAAAAAGCAAATGATATGATAACTGCAGTGATTATTGTGATCAACTAATTTGAGTAGGTAACTACCTAAATTTATTTTCATTTTTAGGGTTCCGTACCCAAAGGGTAAAACGGGACCCTATTACTAAGACTTCGCTGTCCGTCCGTCCGTCCGTCTGTCACCAGGCGGTATCTCACGAACCGTGATAGCTAGACAGTTGAAATTTTCACAGATGATGTATTTCTGTTGCCGCTATAACAACAAATACTAAAAACAGAATAAAATTAAGATTTAAGTGGGGCTCCCATACAACAATCGTGTTTTTGACCAAAGTTAAGCAACGTCGGGCGGGGTCAGTACTTGGATGGGAGACCGTTTTTTTTTTGCCGTTTTTTGCATTATGGTACGGAACCCTTCGTGCGCGAGTCCGACTCGCACTTGCCCGGTTTTTTATTAATTTAAGTATAATTTACAAATATGAATGTGCTGACTCTCTTTTGTGATAATTATGATTAATCAAAACGCATTTGTGAGTCATATAAACCATTTTGTGAAACATACTTTTAGTCACATAGGCCATATTTTTACAAGAAAATCGCAACAATATAATTTTTAATTTGTAATCGAATTAAATCAGACCGTGCGAACGCAAACGCCATTTGGCTCGCCGATTTCGACCGCCGATAATGACCGATATTACCGATAAAATAGAGGTGCCATTTGTTTTCGTTTGGGGGCATTTTCTTTATTATTTAGAAGGCTCATATATCACCATAAATCAAAAATTAGTGATTAAATTGGGGATTGACGCCAATTACATTTCTATCTATTCTGTCGATTTCATCATCCCGTCTGGACTCCACTTGACAGTTCAAAGACAGTCCAGTTATAGGTACATATGTAACGTTCCACGAGTAAAGGTACCTTATGGCGGTCGGCACTTACGTCGCATAGCGCCGCATTAGTATTGGAGCGTCTTCAATAATAGCCTAAGCGCCAACCGCCATAAGGTACCTTTACCAGTGGAACGTCACATATATGGACCTACTGGACGAATTTTAATTAGGTCGTTTATAGAATATCTATTGAAGTATTTCTCAGCCAGTGTGTCTTAACTTAACCTAGACATATGTTGTTGTTAAATTTATGCGAGTTTACTCTCAATAAGAGTGTCAGTGTCACGTGTGTCAACCACGTTTCTACTAAAGTAAAAGAAATAAAAAACAAAGGTGACAATGACCCAAAAGATTCATTCCAATATAATTAGTTCATTACAAGCATTTCAAGGTCACTCAAGTAGCTCCCCGGATCAAATTAACGTCCACAAAGATAACTTTCTAAATTCAAAAACCGGGCAAGTGCGAGTCGGACTCGCGCACGAAGGGTTCCGTACCATAATGCAAAAAAAAAACAAAAACAAAGCAAAAAAAAAACGGTCACCCATCCAAGTACTGACCACTCCCGACGTTGCTTAACTTTGGTCAAAAATCACGTTTGTTGTATGGGAGCCCCACTTAAATCTTTATTTTATTCTGTTTTTAGTATTTGTTGTTATAGCGGCAACAGAAATACATCATCTGTGAAAATTTCAACTGTCTAGCTATCACGGTTCGTGAGATACAGCCTGGTGACAGACAGACGGACGGACAGCGAAGTCTTAGTAATAGGGTCCCGTTTTACCCTTTGGGTACGGAACCCTAAAAATGTTATATGTTCAAAAATGTGTCGTTTCCTAGATGTCTTTGGCGGTTATAACGGTTATATCACGGATCGTCTTATTTTGATTGGAGAATTGTCAATAATGATATAAGCGCCAACTGCCGTTAGGTCACTTTTGAATATTGAATGGTTACACATAAGCATTTACGACGTTTTAAATTAATGCAGTAGTTCTCATGTATGGCTGCTACCGTACAACTGTATTCACTAACTATGTATGTTTGTTTCTATATATTTTTATGATCTTTAGATCTGTAACAACTGTGTTGTATCAAGATATCATTACTTAACTGGTTCGCTTGAAGGGAATAATCGTTAAGCGCCATGAATAATTGAATAAGCCTATTGTCTCCGTGAAAGAAGGACAAGATTGAAGAAAAGTTACTTACAATTAAGCCCTTTAGTATTTGTATAAGTTCAGTATGAGATAATGTCCGCTAAGGTGTCAGCTAATTACTTCTAATTATGCCTTAAGGTGGCTCATATTCTATGAGTTGATTCATAATGCGTTGATAAGAGTGGCCGAATGTCGGTCAAGAGCAGAGGCCATAGACTGACACATCAGATTTTTTTAATCCAACTTTTTTACTTCGTTCTGTTTTTTTATATTCTTAACCTAGTTGACCTAAAAATTATAGCACATTATTGTATAATATTTTTAAGTATGTAATTAATATTTTTTGGAAGTAAACTAAAAGCACATTAATTTATTTAGAAAAGTAACATACGGTAATACTAAAAATACGGTATAAACATATAGGTACATATCTTCAATTTTATTTTTATTTAGACCAACCAAAAGGATCTTGAAGGAACTGTCATAAGGACCATCGTTCCACGAGAGAGGTAGGTATATGGATCATACTGAGCAACGTTTACTATGGGACCAACCCCGAAATCGCGAAAAAAATGGCTGTTTCATACATATTATTTTGGCTGGTCCATTTTCTATGTGGGGTATTTTTTTTTGAGATTTCGGGGTTGGTTCCATAGTAAAAAATGCTCAGTATGATCCACAGAGGTACCTCTCGCGTCGAACTTTGGTCAACCTGCATAAAAGTGTGTCCGCTTTTCTAAAAAGGACCGTAGTAAATGTATGGCGAACTTGATCTCAGACTCTCAGAGGGGCTACAGTGAAAACCGTTTTTCACAAATTGCGGGGATCTTTCTCTTTTACTCCAATGAAGGCGTGATTAGAGTGACAGAGAAAAATGCCCGCAATTTGCGAACTTCGATTTTCGCGGTTATAGCCCTGAAATCGGACAGGCTATAACTAACGCACTGGTCTTGTGACCTAACGCAAGCTTTTGTTTATCGCCAACTTGACTGATTCATGCCTTCAAGAAAGCAATGGCAATTCACGCAATAAGTCTCGGAGTAATTAACAATGGAGCCGCCATTAACAGGCGTTCCCCTCTGTCGAAAATAGGCGGCCAATGGTCAACCACATGTCAACCATATGTATGGACTGACGTTTATCTGACATGACGTACCTATACATTTGATGTGCCCCTCCCCCGCAAAAAAAGGCAGACTATTTTGTACCGAAAATTTTAGACATGGCGTCTCAGTTGGTTATATCCTCTAAGCAATAAGTACACAAAACAGCTGTGAATTCTTTTGTGTCTCCGATTACTGTAAACAAGAATTGACAGCTCAACCAAATAATATTGTCATCGATTGCACATGCGGTAGTTGCAAATGCCATGCGTCAATCAGGAGTGACTCATTTTTTTCTTTTAATTAGATTGGTCTAGTCAACATTAACCATATGTCTAGTGATGATGATGATCATGATGCTCTCCTGACCGATTTCGGCCACAGCGACTGTGTGCTCTGGAGTAGGCAATTTTTAACTCGTGTTATTAGAGTGTAGCTGATCCACTCTCTGGTGCGCCCTTAAGTGGCTCACGTACCCTATCTTCTTGTTAAATACTCGAGCGCATTTTAGGCACGTCAGCACACCACCTAAATAATTGTAAGAAATTGAGGCTAGCGGCCGAGCCTCATGTCTAGTATTTACAAATGAAGGGAAATATGGAGAAAGTTGTTCACGTTTCATTAATGGACTCTTAATTTTTAATCCGGTTTTGGGTTCTGTTATAAAGCATGGCAGGATTTTTTAAGCCTTTTGCACTCCTAATTAAGGGTATCTATTATCTAATTTTGTTACCTGAAAACATTCGCCGTGTTAATGTGGAATGTCAAATATCTTTAGAAGCATTCCATGAAATTGTCTACCTTTTCTCCCGTACAAACGCGAACTTTCAGAAGATTTGCAGGTATAAGAGATTCCTTTTCTATGCGAAATGGTCAAAAATATGCACAGAAAAATAATCGCCTGCTTGAAATGCCGAAAAAGTCGCAACATAGGAAATAAAATATACATATTTCCCCGCCACTATTTTGCACTGCACATAGCTAATTCTGTACGGATATGATGGTCGTTCTTGTCTACGTGACAGCGTGATAAAACGGTGTCCGTCACTTTCTGGACTTTCTCACAAAGATGGATAAAGCCATCCATAATACGCCGGCTGTTGGTGTAATAAGTAGCGATTTGCACATGCCTCTCGCATCCAAGTTTAGCTCGGGCCCATTGGAATAGTTTTCTAAATTTGGTCCTAGTCTGCGATCCCGTATGGCTTGCAGCTGTGCACTTCTTCAATGCAATGTGCATACAATGCATACCGCATACCAGCAGGCGCTTCCAAATCTGTGCAGATTGGGGTACAGGTGATGAGATTGTTGACTTGAGACAATTACTTAGTTAGACCAAGATAAGTCTGCAACAATTTTGATAGCATACTTGGTGCATTTTGATATTTGTTGCAAGTGTGCAAGTGTTATTTATCCGTCATAATTTCATAGAAGGTTGTCGTTTAAAATAACACTTGCATTGCGTGTGCTATCAAAATCGTTGCAGACTTATCTTGGTTTAACTCTACCTACACTTCTAACGTTTTCTTAAAAAAGATTTCTATATCCACTGGGTTAGACTACATGGGTGACACATGCGCGTTACCCTTTTATAACCTCTAACCTCGTAAACTCGATTTTTGAAGTGACTCATATTATACTTGAGAAAAGCTAGGCAAGAATTTCACTTTACATATACACGTGGGTTTTCTCGAATTAGGTCTTCTACATCTTAGATAATAAGGGGTGCCTAACTTACTGAGAAAGAGGCTTAGGTATACTTTTACTTTTAGCACATTGTACACATAGCGCAGTAGGTATTAAATGCGAAAAACCCACGGCAGGTTGAACATAAAAATGTACCTACAAAGTGACAAACTGTAGCAACTTTTTAAAGGCTGTGGCCGTATCGTACCTGCCTGGGCGATAAGGGGCGTGTACACAAAGATCCAGGTATATAATAAGCGTAAAAACGTAATGCTCACATTCTCTAAACGTGGAATTTATTTAAACTTCTTACTTTGTCGAGTAATACCACGAGTACCTAACAATGTTAACTGCTCTAGATACTCTAGATAGGTATATTAGATATGTATATATGTCCTAGTCATTATCTTAATGTATCAAGACCTAGGCAAACTTTGTAAGGCATTCCAATAATGTAATGTTCTTTGTATAATGAGCAAAGCTGAGCAGTTTAAGCAAATCCTATGCAAATAGGTAAACAATGCGTCATATTTGTGTAATGAATCAATTAATCTAAATTTATGTAGTCCAGGGTGCGTAAGTAAAATACAGCCTTGCAAATTTCGCTGATACGCAAAATTATTACGAGCAACAACAGTTAAAAGGGGATTCGCGGTGGTTTATTTGTATTGTTTGGTTATCAAGCGTCCAGCGTAGTCGAAAGCGTACTATCTCGGCCGCATTCCTCGACCGTTGCCGTTCATTCGCTCGCAGTTTGAATTTGGCGCGCGAACAGTAGCCGTCTCCCGCGCCATTGACTTGACAGCCACAGTCGGACTCGCCCTGCGGACCGCTGCCCGTGCGATGCCCAGAACCTTTAGTTTTATTTTGTTTTTATTTAATTCAGTGGTTCTGCCGGACTGGTTTTTATTAAACACGAAGAGACTTTAAGTGTAGTTTAAGTGAACAAACAGTGATATTGATCTAATGGAATAAACGGTGCTTGATAGTAACGGTATGTATGAATGTTTTTTGTTTTGATTGTCTCCGACCTCGCGGTTATCGGCGCTGTGCGAAACTTTTTTAACTTGACTTCCTTTGTTTAGGACGCTGCACCCACGCCGCATCGTAAGTTTATAGTACGGCGTACTACGATATTATGATGTTCGAAGAGAGAAAAGTTAATATCGAGGGTGTACCCTTGAACTCGGCGTCAGCAGGTGCGGCAAACATATTTCTGAATTCTGGTAAAAATACTAAAGCGAAATCCGATGGGACTGTCATTCATCTCAACACAGGTGATTGTCAAATACCTAAGCACGGACAACATTTCCTTTCCTATTTTTCTTCGCGCCATAGTCTAAAACTTTAATTTTTTTTAGAAAAACCTACGGAGGTCGGCGTACATATAAACACGACACTGTCGATAGCGTCTTCTAAGAAAATAAAGCTGCTATTCATACTGAACTTTTTGTTGAGTGTACTATGTATGGTGATAAGTAGTTCTATAGCATTTTATTACTGGAATGAGATGATTTCAATGAGAAGACAACTGGAGACTATGAGAGATCAGTTTGTATATCAAAGTGTGAAGGATGGACATCAAGATAATATTCAGCAGAGTGCATTGAGCTCCGTGAGGTCTTATAAACCTGAAAGAGAGCCCCGTATGGACCCTAGTGTCGATGAGTCTAAACCTAGAAGATATTATGTGGAAGACTTGGGTGAAGATATGTTATTAGTAGACTCAAGCAAGAAGGCAGACAAAACAGACAAGACTGATGAGCCTGTGTTAGGCTTACCAATATTCCAAAAAGGTATCAATCTAACTCATTAATCTCATTGTTATATGTATTTTAAAAACTTAATTACAAAAAAGAACCCATAAAGTATGTTAGTCTGTACTTGTTATTTTAACAACTATGCAAATTAATTAAAATCTAAATTTATTGTTAATTAGTTAATTTGATTGGATAACACTTTAGACATTGAACTATTTAGTGCCACTGCCATTTTACCTAATTTAAAAAAAAATTAAATAATTTTTTTTTTTCTTTTCAGAACTTCTAGTCGCTCAATTTAATGGTGCTATGAGTGAAATCCACTTGGGATCAAAATGTGAGTATTAAAACTTATCATATGTTATTTAAAAAAAAACATCTGGTATATACTTATATGTATAGGTCTATAGCGTTCGTAGTGCATTCAGAAGTGAATCTTATCTCATAGAAATTAAGGTCTAAATTCATTAAAACATAAAATATCTCAGTTCTCAGACCTGTTTCTTAATTACCTAGTTATTTCTATTATCCTGCATTTACCATCAATGCATTCATTCATAGACAAACAATTACATAACTCTACAGGTGTATCCAGGCCCTTATTGCAATGCATTATAGTCTATATTCGCGTGACTTTATCATAGTATGAGTAACATACATATAAAACGAGAAATATGTAGTTAATATGATAATTTATGTGCCAGGATGTGTGTACAATACAAAGCCTGATTATTTGCATTAATCTCTGTACAATACATGCTAAAATGTGCCTTTTTACATGGTAAATAAAGTTGAAAGTATTTTGCAAGTGTGAAGGAAACAATGAGCAGATGCTTGGAAGCTCGTTGCTAAAGCTGTGACCACAAGAATTTCATTCTTCAATTTCTTTATGCAACTGTGTAGTAAAAAGCAACAAATGAGAAAATCTTCATACTATTTGCCTATAGTTCGTTTTTTTTAGCATTAGAAATAAGGTAAACAATCTTCATGTGTCTTTTTATTGAAAAACACCTTTTAAAAATAAGTTACGGCACATATGTAATCAATCATTATGAATCTAATACGGTCATTTATATTATTCTGCTTTCATAAGTAATAGATATTGATTTTTAAAACGCGTTTTTCAATTAAAAGACATGTCAAGATCGCTTACCTTCTTTCAAGTTCTTTCTAATGCTAAAATAAACGAACTATATGTAGGGTAATTCGTCAATTACTGGCCACCTTATACCACAGAATAAATAATAGTACTAGGTACAGAAGACTCACTCTCTAACAAAACGCGTCTGTTACGATCAGCACAGATAAGGCCGCTAGGTGGCGACAGCGCCACGCGCGGCTTATGGCTTTCCCCAAAATTGGGATGGAACGGATGTACTTTTAGCTACCTGTAGCAAAGCGACGAAATCGCGTAGTGAGCCACGCCTGCTTATACTAAAAATGAATTCTATTCACCTATAAACAGAACTCATTTTAGTGGCTAGTTATTGAAACCTTATTCTAAAAATTAATTCTGTTTATGGATGAATAGAATTCATTTTTAGTTTAGAGTGGCCAGTTATATACCAGTAGCCGTTAATTGACGATTTACCCTATGCATCAAGTGTCGAATTAAATACCCCATAGCTGCCTGACGCACGCCACTGTCATACACATAGAAGCGCGGAATGCGATGGGCCCAGCCAATTACTTTCACAATTAAGTAACCAGACGATGTAATATGAACCTTCGTTTGGTTAAACAGTCGTTGCAACTACTGGCTAATTTGGATAACAACTTGTTTGGAATACGAGTAGGGTCAAGGAGGGAACAGTGGCTCAAAAAAATAACCGGGTACAGTGGCTCACTCAACCTAATTCCAACATGAGAGAGACCATTTGCTTCGCTTAATATGGATGTTTTCTATGTATTTTAGTATTTATATATTATTATATAATATATATCGTCGTCTATTACCCACGGCACAAGCCTTGTTAAGCTTAGCGTAGGACCAGTGGCCTATTTTATAAAGCTACAAGTTACAATTTACAAGCGGAAGTCTCTTTCTGACCCTATGTGTTAGAAAGAGACTTCCGCTTGTAAATTGTAACTTGTAGCTTTATAAAATTAGGCCCCAGATTGATCTGTGTAAAATTGTCGTATAATATTTCTTTATTATTTATTTAATAACAGCGGTGGTGTCCGAGTGGATATGAAGCCCGACTTTCAATCCGGAGGTTGCGGGTTCAAATCCTGGCTCGTACCAATGAGTTTTTCGGAACTTATGTAGGAAATATCATTTGGGCAAATTTGAAAAATGTAGGCGCGAAGGATCGACACACCACAAAAACATTAAGTATGTACCTATTCGGTGAAGGAAAACATCGTGAGGAAACCTGCATACATCTGCGAAGAAATTCAAAGGTGTATGTGAAGTCCTCAATCCGCATTGGGCTAGCGTGGGGACTATAGCCCAAACTCTCTCGTACTTGAGAGGAGGCCTGTGCCCAGCAGTGGGACGTATATAGGCTAAATTATTAATTAATTTCATTTATTTAGTGTAGTGTAGTGTTAATCAATCGTTATCAAGTAAAGTAAAGTCGCGGGCATAAGCTAGTAACTATACTTGGTCAAGCAGATCTTGTCAGTAGAAAAAGGCGGCAAATTTGAAAAATGTAGGCGCGACGGGATAGCGTCTCATAGAAAATTTAAATTTCGCGCCTTTTTCTACTGACAAGATTTGCTTGACCATCTATTATAGATGGTAAATTACTATAATAGTAATCTTATACAAACAGATTACTTTTTACAGACAACTACCTACATAATCTGCAGCCTAAAATCGTGATTATGCGAAACACTAAAGACCTACATTTGGATTCTTATCGCGTTTGATACGTTTATTGCGTACTAATTATGTTTTCATGCCCTTGTAAAAACATGCTTAAAGAGCAAACAATCTATTATCATTATCAACAAGATTTTTCGCGAAATTGGCATCACGTTATTGCAATAACATTGAATCATACAGGATGGGTTTCGACCCCTATTCAGGTACCATTTCAATTATGATAGTATATGCCGTGACCAGAGACCGCGACCATCACTTGACCATAGACAACATATAAGCGACAGTTCGCGAGGAGACAAGAGACCTCAAGCCCCCTCCAGACTATGTGCGTGAATCGCGGCGCGATGTCGCGGAGCGAACATATCGCGAAGTTGACGTAAGACTCCACACTCGCACACTTCACGGCGATTTCGCAGTTTGGTTTGCGGCAATATGGCGGAAAAGCATCAGCTGATCGAGTTTAACTGTTAGTTATCTATGGCATCATACGTGATTTAGCTGTTTTCCCATTTTGTTTTATTGTAAAACCGTAAAATATAGCTGCTTAGTATAATATAATCATAATATAATTCATATTTATCTTGCCACAGAGGAGCCAAAATATTGTGTAATGTGGAGTCTTGCAAGTTCGCGCTTCGCGTCTCCTTTGACGCGGGCCGAAATACCGACAAAAAACGGAGAACAAGGCGCGAAGGCGTGAACAATCTGCGAAATCGACGCCACACTTGCGTTCGCGGCTTCGCCCGCGATTCACGCGCATAGTCTGGAGGGGGCTTCACACGTCTCCTATGCGCGTTGCCTATGGTCAAGTGATGATCGCGGTCTCCGGTCGCGGTCTTCTGTCTCGGACGCTTGTCTCTGTCACGGCGCGAACCTCCACCTTTAGATGTCGATGTTTTTTCAAGAGACTTCCAATTTCTGGGTTATTCATAAAAAAGTCTTATGACCCACATATTCAAAAACACCATGTATATCAGAAATTAGACTATTTTTTTAAATATCATAGCTACTGCGGCGAAGTGTACCTATTAACGTCTCAGTCAAATTAAATACCGTGGGAAAAATCAAAACACATAAAACATGAACAAATACGTAATATTATTGTTTTTAATAAAATAAGATAAACAATACATAAGTATGTATACTTAGTTCAGTCACACTATAATCATATCACTTGAACAGTACATAGCATCATCGTCTATCCCACTCAAAACAATAATAACAATGCCAATTAAAACAGTCTGAAGTATAACAGATTAGATAATAATCTACTAACGATATCCTTAGTGCTTTCTAATATTAGAACAATGACATCATTAGGGAAAATAACTGAAATAAGAGAAAGCGGATTTGTGCCCTTCATTCCATAGTCGGATAATTAGGTCGGATTAAAAAAAAACCTGAACGCTTTGTTAAGGACCAATACACACCGGTCTTAATTTAAAGGGGTATCGCATGCGATTTTCGATACTTCGTGGTTTTTGATAGAACGACTGAATTCATTGCACGATTTGCTGCAAAGTCTATAAAGCCCTTAAAAACTGACTTTTTATAAACTCTTATTTTTATCTATGGTCTCTGTTTTTTACCGACAACCATAGAACAAAATCAGTTCAGCCTGATATTCTGATTTTATCATTTAGAATTTAGATACACGAGGAAACTAACTGGCACTTATAGCAGTATTATTACTTATTTAGAAAAAAATATCTACTTAGGGTGAACATGTAGTCTGGCAAGCAAGCGTTGTCAATAAGGGGCAAATTTGAAAAATGTAAGCGCAAAGTATCGTCACATAACAAAAAATGTATTTAAACATTAAAGCATTTAGGAGCGAACATGATACTTCCGACTACACATATATCTCATTTAACATACCTACCATTGATAACAGAGTAGATTAGTAGCTCAAGTACGTTGCGCAGTCATTAAAAATCGCAACAAGTACTATGTACTATAAACAATATAAATGGCTACTTAACATGGATCCAATAGAAATGGGTTTATTTAAGTGTACTCGAGTTATGAAGTCACGTTAGTCACGTAGGTACTTACACTAAGGTACAATAAAATCGGGTTAGGTACTTTTTATTAATTCCATAGCAAAAAAAAACCGTCGCTCTTGAGTGTACTGCTACTAACTATAATTCAAGTAGTTTGTACTAGTTTGGGGCTGTCCATAAATTACGTCATCGATTTTTGACGATTTTTGACCCCCCCCCCCCCTATAATCATCTAAAAATCATGCTTCTAATGACCCCATTTCCTCCTACTTCATGGTACCGTCATCCGATGTCCAGACCCCCCACCCCTAATTTGAAATGACGTAATTTATGAATAGCCCCTTTGTAGTACATATCTACCTATCTTTTATTGTTTATTTTTAATTGGTTTCTTGTTGCTTTTATTACGAAACTTGGGTAAAGTATCTGTATTGTTAATTGGATACAGATAATGCTCAGAAAACATGCTTTTTCATTTATAAGTATCATAATTATTGTTTTCTCTTCAATAGAAAGAAAGTATAGTTAATAAAATATTACTATAGTGCCTCGCATGAAAATATGAGACAAATATTAGGCAAAAACTTGATATTTAAAGATATTTCAACATAGACTGCATTTTACTTTTGTGTGTATGTTAATTTATTAGTATTTAATTTAGGCATTTACACAGTAAGCCGGCATAAACACACTAGAATCTTAAAATCAGCCCACAAAAGCCATAGCGCCTCGCCGGTCGACCAAGTAATGCTCTCAGTAAAACGTTTCCTGAACCCCATCTTGGTTTAGTATTAACTTATTAAGTATCATTACCTGCCCACCTACAAGTACACCCAAGCATGGATACTACTATTACAGACTTGCCTAAATGGAAATCAGGCGGTCAAACGGCATACGTACATTGACTTAGTTACAAAACAAATTTACACTTAAGGGGTACTGTACTGATAGGGCCCACAAATTACCAGTTCGCCGGACGATACCAGCCTGTCAGTTGTTCGGTTGTTATCCGGGCGGGGCGCGAGGGTTTTTATATGTAAAAGCGGCGCACCCCGCTCACGCGCCGCCCGCAAAACGCGCCTGTGTGACAGAGCCTTTAGTAATAGCAACACTTTACATGAAATGTTTTTTGTTATTTTATACCATTAATGAATGACTTGTATTTGTTGTTACAGCAATAATTGGTCCGTGGGAGCGTGACGTGAACGTCTCGTCCAAAGACAGCGAGTCCAAGATAGAGCTGCATCCGGACAAGGACTACGTCACGATCAAAGAGAGTGGACTTTATTTAGTCTATGCTCAAGTAAGTATTTTTTATGTTAAGTGTTTTATGTATACTATAAAGAAGGGAACTTTCTATTTAATTGTTTATGTCTATGGCATTGTCATGACAATAGAACTGGCCGGCCATGTCTGCCGCATGCACCCACTGAGGTGGGCCAAAATAGCCACGGTGTGGGTGTCGCAAGACGGGTGAGGAACTGGCAAGCCCAGGCGGACATGGCGTGATGACCTGGACCTATATCTCAATGGCTGAGAGACGGATAGAGATCCAGGGGACAGGCCATTGCCCATAGGACACCATCATCATTATCATATCAGCCCACTGCATGCGCCTCTCTTCTAGTACGCCATAGGACACCATATAAGCTTTTAATAATAATAAGGGCATTGTCAATTTCCCTATAAAAATGTACCATCGTCGAGAGCGCCATCTACGATTAGCTTTTACCGTATTGATTTTTAGGGTTCCGTACCCAAAGGGTAAAACGGGACCCTATTACTAAGTCTTCGCTGTCCGTCCGTCCGTCCGTCCGTCTGTCACCAGGCTGTATCTCACGAACCGTGATAGCTAAACAGTTGAAATTTTCACAGATGATGTATTTCTATTGCCGCTATAACAACAAATACTAAAAACAGAATAAAATAAAGATTTAAATGGGGCTCCCATACAACAAACGTGACCAAAGTTAAGCAACGTCGGGAGTGGTCAGTACTTGGATGGGTGACCGTTATTTTTCTTTTCTTTTTGTTTTTTTTTTTGCATTATGGTACGGAACCCTTCGTGCGCGAGTCCGACTCGCACTTGCCCGGTTTTTTAAGCTGGCAGCATACAGAAACTGACAGTCAAGACGTGTAGTGTAAAACGTGTACGTTAAAACAGGGGAAGAACCGTTAATTATAATGCTGCTCAGTGATACACTTTAATACCGAGATAACAGATTCCAGTTACGACCAGTTAAACTTATACCTATTACCAACTTAAAACATAGGTATACTTTGTAAGCGTCAATTAATTCTAGACCTTACCAAAGAAATGTTTGCCTAGTTAAAAAATATCTATTATATCGTGAACCTTAACAAGTTTTGTCTAGTGACTCTTTAATTACACACACTGGAATTTTTTGTGGCAAAATTACCAATAAAGGCTCTGTCACAACGTAAACTGGTCACATGATTCGAGACTGAAAGACAATAATCCCTAACCGCAATGACGCGAAAACAGTCCCGTAATAACGTAACTGTAACAATTACTACAGATATGTGCATTAGTAAGCGGGGTAATACATTATTTGCTTACAAATTAAATACCTATAAATAAATTTCAATTTACATAATATTCGTTAGTTTAATTGTTTTTAACCGACTTCCAAATCCCAAAGGAGGAGGTTATCAATTCGGTTGTATGTTTTTTTTTATTATTTTTTTTATTTTTTATGTTTGTTACTCCATATCTCCGTCATTACTGGACCGATTTTGAATTTTTTTTTTTTGATTGAATGTATATGTATACAGATTGGTCCCGTTTCTGTCAAAACCCAGTTCTGATGATGGGTTCCATGAGGAATCGAGGGAACTCCTCAAATCTTAAAGGCATACATATAGTGATTTTTGGGTTTTTATCATCAAATCAAGCATATACATCCAAAAAAGTGACATTTGATGAAGTGGAACTGCTGATGATGATCAGAACGGAACTCCTCAACGACGCATAGTTCACGGTTGGCGATTTGTCCTCTTCGTTATGTTTGTTAAGCAAGTTCAGTTTTTAAGCTACATTTTTGTCAAGCTCGAGTTCTGATGATGGGATCCATGAGGAATCGAGAGAACTCCTCAAATCTTAAAGGCATGCGTATAGAGATTTTTGTAATTACATAAAAAAATCAAGCATTTTCATGAAAAACTGTCGCATTTGATGAAGTGGAACTGCTGATGATGATCAGAACAGAACTCTTCAACGACGCATAGTTCACGTTTCGCGATTTTTCCTCTTCGTTATGTTTGTTAAGCAAGTTAAGTTTTTAATGCACATTTTTGTCATGCTTGAGTTCTGATGATGGGATCCATAAGGAATCGAGGGAACTCCTCAAATATTAAAGGCATGCGTATAGAAATTTTTGTATTTACATCAGAAAATTAAGCATTTTCATTAAAAACTGTCGCATTTGATGAAGTGGAACTGCTGATGATGATCAGAACAGAACTCTTCAACGACGCATAGTTCACGTTTGGCGATTTTTCCTCTTCGTTATGTTTGTTAAGCAAGTTAAGTTTTTAAGCCACATTTTTGTCAAGCTCGAGTTCTGATGATGGGATCCATAAGGAATCGAGGGAACTCCTCAAATATTAAAGGCATACGCATAGATTTTTTTGTCTTTTCATCATAAAATCAAGCATTTACATTAAAAACTGTCGCATTAGATGAAATGGAACTGCTGATGATGACCAGAATAGAACTCTTCAACAACGCATAGTACACATTTGGTGATTACGAATTTCGATTTTGACTTGGACTGGGACCCGGACTCGGACCCAGAACCGGACTCATACCCGGATCCGGTTCGGACCCGGACCGGACCTGGACTCGGACCCGGGCTCGGACCCGGACTCGGACCCGGACTCAGACCCGGACTCGGACCCGGACCTTGACCCGGAAAACCACTATGATACCTTAACTAAATAAACCACTATGATTACCTACCATAAAATGTGTAAGTATATAAGTATGATGATGCCAATCTTACTAGCCCCTCCCGCTTAAACCCCCGTATACCTTAACTAAATAAACCACTATGATTACCTACCATAAAATGTGTAAGTATATAAGTATGATGATGCCAATCTTACTAGCCCCTCCCGCTTAAACCCCCGTACACCGCACCGCATGCGCCGTTAAGTGGGTTAGGTTAGGTTTGAACTGCGATCCTCACAGAACCGAACTGCTATCAGAGAAGTGGGTTAGGTTAGGCTAGAACTACGACCCTTACAGAAGCGAAATGCTAGTAGAAAAGTGGGTGGTTTTACCTCCTTTTCTACATAGTATACCTATACCATCTACAATAATCTTTCACCGGCCCCCATAGAAGTCAGTTTTTTTTTCTTAAAAATTATAGTGTTAACCGTTGAATTGTAAATACATATGAAGCAATAATGGAATAGCCACTGTTTTCTCTCTTAAATTGTTTTCGCGTAATTTTATATTAATATGCGTGCAAATGGAAAGAAGAAAGTAAGAAACTAGTACATACGCAGTACCTTCCGAGTAAGACCAATTCCGGAGAAAATATGTGAGTCTAGATTGAGGTGGTACGGCTATGTGAGACGCCCAAAAGAGCACAGACGAGAACAGTGCTTGACATTGAAACCGGACCGAGAGGACGAGGCAGGCCCCGAGACACGTGGACATCTAAAATAAACCAAGACCTAAATCCAGCCCAATTAGATCCACAGACGACCCAGGATAGAATGGCCTGGCGAAGATTGATTAGGAGAGCCGACTCCAACTGAAATGGGACAAGGCGAGGACAAAGAGGAGATGCGTGCAAATGGAAATTTTGTTGCAAGGGCTTTCTTGCTTTATACTGATAAATTAAAGATCTTATTTTTTCCTGTAAGGGCCCAATTTTTTTTACTAAAAAGCATGGAAACAGAAGCTTGACGTAAATTTTGCCGTTTCTATCTACTGACAAAATAGGCTTACCAGACAGTGCCAGACACATACTAGGACTACGAACTACTAAAACATCACAAATTCTTTCTTCCACAGATAGTATACTTATCCCGAGCCCCAAACTGCTACTTCGTGTGGGCGCGGCAGTCCTCGCAGCCCCGGCTCCTATCCACCTGCGCCACCGGAGACAACAGCTCCAACAAGAACCCCAAGCAGGCCCAGATGTCCTGCTCCGTGCAGACGGTGGCCAGGTTCAACACGGGGGACACCGTGAACCTGGCGCAGAGGGAACCCAACCAGATACTGTGGCTGAGGCCCGGGAACTCCTACTTTGGGTTTGTGAAACTTAGTTCCTAATATGGCTGTGAATGTGATAGTGTTTGTGAGGCGGCGGCCCCGCGTGAGGTTACTGAGTTACAGTATGCTTAGATATGAATAGTTACAAACTGAGTTGTGTTAAAAATGCTAATGTATATAGTTGTGTAGATTGAGCTGACGAGGTAACATTATAACTCAAATAACCCATCATACCGAGAACACATATTGGGATAACGTAGGCCTATCTAAGGGATGCAAACAATATTACTAAGTTTTTTCCTTCAACCTTCGAAACCTACGACGGCCCAATACGTCTTTAGATTCTTCATAAAGTTACTAAGAGTTATTCGACATAATTTTTTCTACATTTAGGTCATAATTTCGACTGGTTCAGGATTTTTGAGTACAAATTTGATAATTAAACTAAACGAAAATGTTTTGTAACTAGTTTGTAACAGTTTAAAATGACACGCGGGGCCGAACTATTAAGATATGTAAGGAATGGTGCTAAATAGTATAGTAAACGTGATAACGTCTCGGGACATTATTTAGTATAAGAAATGTAGAATTATAAGTAAAATTGACGCCTCAAATCGTGCTGAGTACGCGAGGCAAACAAAGTTTTCGAAATGCTGTACAGTGTTGTATGGACTAATATTAAGTTGTATTGAACTTCTGCAGAATTTGTTCAAAAAATGTGTACAGAAGTTGACTAATTTAGACTCAAAATGACTCCTAACACTGCCAAGTACCACAGTAAAGTATTTCTAGTTTAACTTTAGAGGTAGGGGAGACCGAGGTGAGTTGTGACATCGTCGAGTTTTTGGAATATATTAACTAGAAACTAGGTCGCAACAGTGTGCGTTTGTTAGCTCGTAACTTGAACTAAACTGCAAAACGTAATTCAAGACCAAAAAAAGTAAGAAATGTTGCCACTTTTTTACTAGCGCGTCTTGCATTTATGTACAAATAAGTAAATAAAAGTACTTTTTTAAATAGTAGGGGTAAAAGTACAAATGAATAAATTACCTTAGCGTGATTATTTATCGAAAGGAATTTACTATTTAACAAACAAATTATTGCAGTCGCAACATTGTCTTACTTTTTTTGGTCTTGAATTACGTCTTGCGGTATAACAAACGCGCGCTATTGCGACCTAGTTTCTAGTTAATAGATTCCAAAAAATCGACGGTGTCACAACTCTCCTCTGTCACAAGTCACCTCGGTCTCCCCTATTTTGACCTCTCAACTACGTACCTACCAATACAGCAAGGTACATTAAGCTGCATCGATAACTGACCCCTACAAACAGGTTTCTATGCAAGGGGGTCAGTTATCTCGGCCACTACTGTACGTCAAGTTTATGGTTTTTCATATTGAAATTGCTTGACGCGATGTCGCTGGTATTTACTTAATTGATGCCCTATTTTAAGGTTCCATACCCAAAGGGTTAAAACTAAGACTCCACGACTCCACTGTCCGTCTGTGTGCCTATCACCAGGCTGTATCTCATGAACTGTGACAACTAGGCAGTTGAAATTTTCACAGATGATGTATTTCTGTTGCCGATATAACAACAAATACTAAAAATAGAATAAAATCAATATTTAAGTGGGGCTCCCATACAACAAACGTGATTCGTTTGCCGTTTTTCGCGTAATGGTACGGAACCCTTCGTGCGTGAGTCCGACTCGCACTTGCCTGGTTATCTCTATTAAATAAAGAAGAATACATATATGTAACATTGAATAATTTTACGGTTTAGACTCACTTGAAACAAGTGAGTCTAAACCCTAAAATGATTCAATGTTAGTATGTCTCACAACAGTTTAAATTCGATATTTGTAAAGTAGAGATACTTTAGTACTTACCCCCCCTTTCTAGCTTATATAAGTAGAAGCCTTATATTTTACTCCATTTGAACAATGTATAGCTGTAGAATATATTACAATGTGCCTTAAATATAGTCAATAGTTTAGCAATGAACATATTTTTATAAATATGGTATAAAACGTGTTGCGTGTTTGCTTGTTTGTATACCGGATATTAAAATGACAGTTCTATTGCCCCAATTTGAAATTTCAGTACAACATTGTTACTAAAGTAAGGGCGCTCAGCACAAAGAATTTAGTTCTATGACCCGCCATTTCTTACCTCTATCAGTCTATTACACGCTCATAGAGTTAGGCCAAGAAAAGCCTGCAGCGATTTTGATAGCCCACACAGTGCAAGTGTTATTTTAAACGTCAAACTTCTATGAAATTATGACGTGTAAATAACACTTGCACTGCGTGAGCTATCAAAATCGCTGCAGGCTTTTCTTGGTCTAACTCTAGTTATAATGCTGATGCTTTGATGCCCGCGGTCAATGCCTCTGTGCGAGCGGGAGATCAATATAATTAAGCGCGTACGATAGAGATATTAAATGGCGGGTCAATGTACGAAATTCTTAGTTCTTAGTGTCCTTACTTTAAATCTGGATGATTGGGTATGAAATTGACCAACCGAACTGTCATTTTAGCGTCTGAAATATAAACATATCTTAGGTGATAAAGGTGCCATAATATTAAGGGATTATACTTTTGACATATTTCTTGGAATCCTGTAAAATGTGTTTTATTAGCGAGCTCAAAAAATATGTCATAAAATGTTATGACTCATTATTTTTAATGTATTCATGTCACAATGTTATGTGTACTTATAGTTAAGTAATGTATGTTATTTGTACTTATATAATTGTGCTTCCAATGGTACTTTAGTATGTATTGTTCTATATTACTGTATAAACAATTTTTATTAAGTAAATTGATCTCTCAATTTGATAAAAAAGGATCCCACGCGTTAAGAATATTTAGTCATTAAAAAATAGTTTTTAATGGAAATTGCGTATTTTATATGTAAAAGAGTGCATTGAGCCACGAAAATTTTGCTCAAAATCAGTTAAAAACATATGAAGTATATGTTGTGGTCGTATTTGTATTTAGCAGTGTGCGCTGTATTGTTAGCGAACTACTTGTTCTAATAAACATTTATATTTTCAACAGAATGTTTTATTCCTTTCGCCTTGGAAAACATGTGTCCCGCCGAGTTTCTTGCTGGTCCCTCCTATTGGGATACCCTCCTTCATTTGAGGAAGGATCTAAATCTTCTCGAGCAGTGGTGTACAGCTTGGCAAAAAAGAGTAGAAATTAAAAAGTGGCAACACTCTAGTGTTGTCGTCCCGTTTTGTTATGTATATTAGTTTGAGAGGGAGGACACTACAGTGTTGCAACTTTTTAATATCTACTCTTTTTGCCAAGGGTAGCTTTATTTGACGTTCATAAATGGCTGACTTTGAATTAATGTATTGCCACAGCAGTGGGATTCCCCAAATGAGGTTTCCATAAAGCACTAATAGACGAATGTACCGGACCGCAACCTTGATCCGGCGGTCCGTATATCTTTTTATCTCTTTCACTCTTAGCTGTGTAAGTATATTAGGTACAATTGCCCGATAGTTCGTTGCACCCAAGTCGTTGGCAATCTTCGGAGTAGTCATTAACAGGCGTTCTTCTCTGTTAATAACACGCCTGTTATCCAGGTGACCATTGGCGCAGGCCATGGATTGACGTTTATCTGACACATCTATTTTTGTTGGTCAAGCAAATCTCGTCAGTAGAAAAAGGCGGCAAATTAAAAAAGTGTAGGCGCGAAGAGTTATCATCACATAGAACATTTGAACTTCGCGCCTTTTTCTACTGACAAGATTTGCTTGACCAGCTATACCTATACATTTGACGTGCTGCTCCCCGCAAAAATTGGCAGACTGTACCGAAAATTACAGACAAGGCGTCTCCGTTTGGTTATCTCCCCTAAGTTGGCAACCATTGTCCATCGCCAATAATCTGAAATGCAACAGTCGATCACGTGTGTACAGTACAGGCCATAATAATTTAATGGTGGCGTCAAGGCCCCAACGTTTTCTGTTCACTTTGCCGGCGCAGCAACTAGTATCATTTCTCTCTCCTCGCTCTTTTAAAAATGCCATTTGTCAAAAAAGGACAACCATACTGTTGACAAGAAGATGAACTTCAAACAAGGCCCCTACGTTTTCTGTACTCTTTGACGGCGCAGCAACTAGTATCATTTCTCTCTCCTCGCTCTTTTAAAAATGCCATTTGTCAAAAAAGGACAACCACACTGTTGACAAGATGAACTTCAAATCCAAGTGTTGCCTTTTTTGGTGCATCCTGGCTGTGTATGTAAAAACGTGTATGTGTGCTCTTTTAGGGATGTGAAAAGTCGATTTTAATCATGTTATATATCGATAAACGCTACACAGCGTAACGAACTAGCTATTAATTGAAGCTTCAATATCATCTTGTCAGTAAAAAAAGGCGCGAAATTCAAATTTTCTATGGGACGATATCCCTTCGCGCCTACATTTTTCAAATTTGCCGCCTTTTTCTACTGACAAGATCTGCTTGACCAGCTATAAACATATACATAGTTGAAATGCTAATGAATAATAAATCTATTACAATATAATATAAAATAATTTAATTATAGGGAACACATATTTTAGTAGGTATTTATGTATTTTAAATAAATATCTGAACCTTCCCTTGGTTCCCTGCCGGGGCGTGACGATAAAATTGTGATCTGATAACCTGACTTTTCTTGGTGCAACTCTAAACAAAAGTGGTAACAGTGACAGCTCGCTGAGACGTAATCTCTATATATTATAAATCTATGGGTGGCGTTGTCAAAACACCGTCAAACGGAACGTTAAAATTCTAACCTTCAAATAAATTTCGAGATTGAACTAAAACAGTAAATAATATTCAATAATTTCTCGTAAACTCTGTCAAACGTATTGATAAAAGATTAAAAATGTTAACAAGGTATTTGTAAATTTTTAATAAAACCTTTTACTTTAGTTCCTTGTATTTATCAATGCTATTTTTAATTTATTTCACACATTTCAGACTTCGATTCAAACGGGATTTTAGAGTTATTGTGCGATATTTATCCGACAAACCCTCCGACGGCGATGGGAAAAAACCTGAGCAACAACCAAGTCCTGCAGCAAAAAAAGAGAAACAAGTCGATTCCAGCACAGACAAAATCCAAGCCCTGTTGAAAAGTATGATGTCTGAGCCTTTATCAAAGGAAGCCGAGTACAGAGCCAACTTTGCTTCGGCCCCAGACGTGAGGCGACAGCGGAAAAAAGATGAAATCGAGGTTAAAGTAGAGAAAATAGGTTGGTGTCTGGAATATAAAATTAAATTATAAATAGTCTTTAAATTCTGTCTTAAATTGTCTTATTATTTTGTTTGTTTTCAGAGGAGAGCATTACTAAGGCAGCGGGTGATGTTGCACAAGCCATTGGTGGAGACGTGAAGCAAACTGAAGCAGAATTACTGTCAAAAGTTTTGGGAAAAATTAATCAAACCTCTACCAGTCTTAGGTAATATCCTGTTATATAAAATATATACTTGAATTAGAAGCATACTTAAAATAAACACATTCAAAAGTATATGAAAAGAAGAATAAGATAAACCAATTTTTAAACAGGCAGATATGTCTGCGAGCGATATTCTAAACTAAGTTTAAATTAAGAATAAGATAGTCCTATTAAAGTTTTTAAACACAGTTTTCATATTCTAGAATAAACATATTGCAGTCCTTTGTGTTTGGTCAGTGGCGGATTTGCCCTAAGGCCATGGGCAGCAAGATATTAGGGGCTGCAGTCTATGTGATGTGTGCTGAGAAAGGGGCGGCTAGTAGTTACTACTGTGCCTGGGGCCTAGGGCGGCATAGACTGCAAATCCGCCACTGTGTTTGGCCCCTTTGGTTCAAAGAATTTACAGTGTTCCTTCTTATTAACCATGCTTGATAAATAACGCCAAATTATTTTGTGAATAATTGGTAAATTATTATTAGTGTCCATTTTCATGTCATGTCATTGAGAAACAGTTATTAAAATTTTGAACATTACATTCACTTCCAGTGACTTATTGATCGGCATGAAGGTTGACCACTCAAAAGGCGGAGAGGAGAGAGCCTCCGTCCAGAGAGAGACTCGAGGAAAGCAAGTGAAACGGCTTGTCAGGGCTAAAGAAGGGCAAAGGACCACACAGCAAAGCAGACCCAAGCAGGATGTGAACACAGTTAGGCCACCAACTAGGGAACGGAAGAGGTTTGTATAATATGTGGTTTTCCATCCATGTGGGTCCTGCATTCTCTAAAAAATAAGTGCATTCACGTTCCCAGGGAGGTTTTAGGATTATGGATGGGAATGCCCTTATTTTTTGGCCACCGTGTATATTATACTAGATGACCCAGTGAACTTCGTTTCATATATCCTTTTCTGGCACTTTCTTATTTTTTCTTTCATAATAACTTTCTCCTGACAATAACACAACACATAATTTTTAAGAAAAAAAAACCGACTTCTATGGGGCCCGGTGAAAGATTTTATGGTAGATGGTGCACTATGTAGAAAAGGAGGTAAAACCAGTACTTTCTAGTAGCATTTCGTTTCCGTAAGGGTCGTAGTTCTAGCCTAACCTAACCCACTTCTCTGATAGCAGTTCGGTTCTGTGAGGATCGCAGTTCGAACCTAATCAAACCCACTTTTCTAGTAGCATTTCGTTTCTGTAAGACTCGCAGTTCTAACCAAACCTAACCCACTTTTGTTCGGTTCTGTGAGGATCGCAGTTCAAACCTAACCTAACCCACTTAACGGCGCATGCGGTGCGGTGTAAGGGAGTTTGAGCGGGAGGGGTTTGGCATCATCATACCCACATTTTATGGTAGGTAATTATAGTGGTTTATTTAGTTTAGGTATCATAGTGGTTTTCCGGGTCAAGGTCCGGGTCTCTGAGTGAGAGTCCGGGTCCGAGTCCCGGTCCGAGTCCGGGTCCGGGTCCGGGTCCGAGTCCGGGTCCGAGTCCGGGTCCGAGTCCGAGTCCGGGTCCGAACCGGATCCGGGTATGAGTCCGGGTCCCAGTCCAAGTCAAAATCGAAATTCGAAATCACCAAACATGTACTATGCGTCGTTGAAGAGTTCTGTTCTGATCATCATCAGCAGTTCCACTTCATGAAATGCGACAGTTTTTAATGTAAATGCTTGATTTTATGATGAAAATACAAAAAATTCTATACGTATGCCTTTAAGATTTGAGGAGTTCCCTCGATTCCTTATGGATCCCATTATCAGAACTCGAGCTTGACAGAAATGTGGCTTAAAAACTAAACTTGCTTAACAAACATAACGAAGAGGACAAATCGCCAAACGTGAACTATGCGTGGTTGAAGAGTTCCGTTCTGATCATCATCAGCAGTTCCACTTCATCAAATGCGACAGTTTTTAATGAAAATGCTTGATTTTCTGATGAAAATACAAAAATCTCTATACGCATGCCTTTAAAATTTGAGGAGTTCCCTCGATTTCTCATGGATCCCATCATCAGAACTCAAGCTTGACAAAATTGTAGCTTAAAAACTTAACTTACTTAACAAACATAACGAAGAGGACAAATCGCCAAAGGTGAACTATGCGTCGTTGAAGAGTTCCGTTCTGATCATCATCAGCAGTTCCACTTCATCAAATGTCACGTTTTTGAATGTATATGCTTGATTTGTTGATAAAAACACAAAAATCACCATATGTATGCCTTTAAGATTTGAGGAGTTCCGTCGATTCCTCATAGATCCCATCATCAGAACTGGATTTTGACAAAAACGGGACCAATCTGTATGCATATACATACAATCAAAAAAATAATTTTCAAAATCGGTCCAGTAATGACGGAGATATGGAGTAACAAACATAAAAACCGAATTATAACCTCCTCCTTTGGGATTTGGAAGTCGGTTAAAAAAGAATCAGCGAAATTGATCCAGCCGATTACGCGTGATGCCATGACCAAGGGAAATAGGGATTCATTTTTATAAATAGATAAAATATCTTGACCTATTGAAGACTTTTGTTTTTTTCTAGAAAATCTGTATTTAGTTGAAAAACTGGGATTTCTGTTTACCACTGCTTATTGCACTTGTGCTTTAGAATTGTTACATATTTGCTGTAACGTATTTTACAGTACATATGGTCCTATTTTTCCGCACTAGTGCGTAAAGTAGCACTTTTCGTGCGATGTCAAAAGTTTAAAGGGCCATATGTACTGTAAAACGTTGTACGATACACGTGCGAATAGATAATTCGCAACTCGTGTCGATTTAAAACACTCCCTTCGGTCGTGTTTTAATTTATCGCCACTCGTTTCGAATTTTCTCTTTTACGAACTTAATTGTATCGTAAATAACTATTTCAAGTGTGAATTGACACGTCAGAATTGATTATCCTTTTTCTAATGCTAAAAAACGAGGTATAAGAAAGCATTTTACCTTTCAGCTTACCCCAGCCTACCACCATTAACATATTCAGCGGTGAACCCCTAAACATCTTCAAAACTAAAGAACACAACTACGGCACCAAACTGCAAGTGTGGGAGAGCCTTAAACAGCGCGAAGTATCGCTGGCCACGTCGCAGCAACCGGCCAATTACTTCCAGAAGATGATCCTGTGGACGGAGCAGGGGAAAGTTTGGAAGTTCCCTATCAATAATGAACAAGGTAAGGGCCAGGTGCACCGATCACATTTGACAGACTGATCAACGTCAGCCGGCGCGCCCCGGCGCATTACTAAGAAACTTTCCATACATAAAAATTTAGCGAACTCTTTAACGATATGAACAGTTTGGTGCAACCGACTCTAAGTCCCAGCTTTGCCGTATGGAGCGCTTAGTCGCTACGAACGAACAGTGTATTCGACAGTCTGGTTCTTGGCCCTGAATGTGTTAATGTCAAAACAACACATCTTCCTCGCGTTATCCCGGCATTTCAACACAAAAAAACACATAATTCGAACGCAAAGTAAGCCCTGATGGCACTACAATCGTAATAAAACTGGCTACGTGCCAGTCGGACTCGCGCACGAAGGGTTCCGTACCATTACGCAAAAAAATCACGCTTGTTGTATGGGACACTTAAATATTTATTTTATTTTGTTTATTTGTTGTTATAGCGGCAACAGAAATACATCATCTGTGAAAATTTCAACTGCCTATCACGGTTTATGAGATACAGCCTGGTGACAGACAGACAGACGGACTGAGGAGTCTTAGGGCCAGTTGCACCAACCACATTGGACAGACTGATCAACGTCAGCCGGCGCGCCCCGTCGCGCCACTATGAACCTTTCCATACATACAAATTTAGCGAACTCTTTAACGATACGAACAGTTTGGTGCAACCGACCTTTAGCAATCTCCTGGGTTTTCATTAATTATATTATTTTACAGGCCTAGAAGAAGAAGCAGACGTCCACTTCTCCGAGCACATATTCCTCGACGCGCACCTCGAAGGCTGGTGTCCCTCCAAGGGGCCCATTCGACACTTCATGGAACTAGTCTGCGTCGGCCTCTCGAAGAACCCATTCTACACGGCACAGGAAAAGAAGGACCATATCATGTGGTATAAGGAGTATTTCGAGTCGAAGAAAGATGTGCTTATTGATGTTGGAGCTTGGAATGTTGGCAAGTCGAAGGAGGTTTCAGCGTAGTTATTTATTGTAAATAGTTAATAAAATTAGTTGATGTTACATGATCTTTTTATTAAATATCGGTAGGCAAAACGTGAAACTAATATTTAGACCGTTCGCGTTTGAGAAACTGCCATCTTGTGGCTTAAATCGAAAAGTTAAACTTTACACAAATAAACAGGGTGCTGTGCAGCCCCCTATAGTTAATGCATATTTCCCATAAGCGGGGCGCACTGAAATTTTGTGGATTTTCAAAAATTGAAAACAATAAATTTGTTTACAGAACCATCAAAAGCTTGAATGGCACTTCGACACGGAAGACGGGATCGAAATGATAACAGTGCCATCTAAGCTATACTTTGCGTATTTCTACACATTACTTGTAAAGTCCATTCCAATAGAACTTGCAAACTTTGTAAACAAAAGACGTAACTTTGTTTTGTCACTGTTTCTCCTTGAATTTTCACATCATCTCATCAAACACCATTGAAACACATACACTATACACTATTAAAGCGGTCGTTACCGTAAAATACAACAATATATAACTGTATCTTGGATATTTCATTAAAAGTTTAAAATGGTTTCATAAGTTAGGTTATTAGGCCCTGATGTAATGACGTTTTTGTTTCTTTTACATTCTACAATTGTCTATGATGGGTAGTGTTGTGACTAAAGTTGGTGATATACTCGTAAAGCCGCTACACACTACGCGACTCACGGTCTGTACCAGCCAACGCGGTTATATACACTACGCGGTAGTTTGACAATTTTAATTTCAATAAATATGTAAACTCAGATTAATCGTTTTAATTCCTTTTTTTTAAATAACCTTTTCCATTCTTTCGCACCATTTTTAAACATTATTTTTAAACTACGGAAAATTATAACTGGTCGTTTTGGACTGTTCATGAATAAAAATCTACCCTACATTTGACAAAATAATCACTATTGAATGATTGACGGTTTCAATATTATTTTACTCGTTCACTGTTTTTCTTGGCATGTACGCGTATCTTACTTCTTTGTTATTGAATTTAAGAGATATCTGTTTCTCGCTCTCACTTATGGATGCGACGCACCAAGTTCGTGATGCAGTGCGATAGTGTGTTACGGCCTTAAGTAAAGGACTAAGTAAGACTCTTGCCCATCACTAGCAAATTCATCATTCAGAGACAATTTCAATATGGCGGTTTGTTTACATAGGTTGCAAGTTCTATTGGAATGGACTTTACTTACAAGGATTCATAAAAATGTAAATAAAACAAGCTATAATTTTATTACTTCACTTTATTGCACCTATTGAAGTACAGTTTCGTTGCTAACTTCGATGTTTTCATCACTGATAAATTACAACGATATTCCATACAAATGTACAGCTCGTACACACTTAGTACAAAAACGAGTTATCCTTGATATTGTGCAATTAGCATCCTTATGCACATACGCTTAAGGTTGACTTTAGTTGTTGAATCTTAATAGTTACCTTTATGCTCCTAAGGGCCACCATACAAGAAAAAACGTCAGAGGAATTTGAAACAATAGGAAGGACGCAAAGTAGATTTTACTTTGAATTAATGTCAAACGGAACAAAAGAAATGCAAATATGTACCGATTGAAAAAGGTTTTAAATTTAAATTTCATTAAATACAAAAATTTTAGTACCTATACCGGGTGTGGCCTGTAACATGATCAAAAAATTAAACTGTAGGCTGTACTCCTCATACTGACCAACATTTGTTCAGCGACTTTTAAAAATAACTTGCGGTTTGATTTTTAATACACTTTAAAATTGATTCTAAGACGCAATGTATTGCGATTTTTGTTATATTTAAGGCGTCACAAGCAACGTCAATCACAATGATATGGCGTGGCGATGGCGTCCATTGAAAATATTATTTATTTTGTAAGAAAAATAGGGAGTCTAAATACTTCATAATATTTAAAAGTTGTTGAACAAAAGTGTCACCGTTTGAGGAGTACAATCTATGTTATAATTTATAATTATTTGCTCGTGGTACAGGCCACACCCGGTATAGGATTTAAACTTATGTACAGTCAGCAGCAGACGTCGAATGCAATGATTAAACGACCTAGTACTACAAGTAGCATCGTGATCCTTAGGAAGATAAAATAAGATCTTATGACAAGTATTCGTTCATAGCGCTTATAGTTAAACAGAGTTTGGGACAATTTATGTTATTCTGTTAGCAAATTATTACTTAGCAATTCAACATTTATCGCGGCAATGTTTGTCCATCTCTCTCTAACTCGTAAAGTTAGATTAAAGAGGGGTCTCAATAATTGGGGAGGGGGGGTATTAGGAAAGGGACCACGATACATGCTGAAAAGCGTTATTCGTAACATGGTATTTAATTGAAATGGCCAAAGATGTTTAAAAAAATTGTACCTACAAGCGTTATTCTTGAATTTTCTTGATTAAAACATATTTAAAATTGTTATTGACCGTAGTATGTAAAATGAAAGAGCATGAAAATTATACAAGATTGAGGAATAAAAATTTGATAACATTTTAGCCATTTCTATTGGACTAAAATTTTAACGCTAACATAAAGTCAAAACCATACACAGAAACGAAAATACATGATATTTTCATTTCTGTATATTTTAATTTGGTGTTGTGTTAATACATTTTTGCTTCCTAGTCCATACAGTTGTGAATTATTTAAAATAGTGGAAATTATAATTCTAAAACAACAGGGGGCAGCCAACATGACAATCGTTGATTTTCTCGAAACCTTAATAATGCATGAAATTAGTCACGTGATTTTTTGTAGCATCTGTTATACTGATACTTTGATTCATTTTCGTTTGGCTTTTGTTGATGTATGATTGTCATCTTGGCTAGGAACCCAGTGGTTCGTTCGTAAAAAGTCTTATACATATTATATCTCGAGCATAAGCCCTCCATATTGCATGACCGCCTAATAAGGAACTCGTTATATCTATAAGTACATAATCTTACATTTACCGTCGTATACTTTAAAAGCCTCCAAAATTCTTCAAATTAAAAAAAAGGTAAATATATAATAAAAAAAAATGTAAATAAAACATTAATTTGTACAGATCGTTCGCTTATGTACATTATTATGCACGGAATGTTTTAGGAATTTGTACATTACTTGGAAATTACAATTACACATGTTTACATAGTTTAGAGGCAATTCAGTATTATTAGTGTATAAAAGCTTAATTAAGTATAGCTTATAATGGGGCAAGAAACTGAAAATTATTCTTTAAATATTGCATTCAAAAAAGCGATCAACACGGCTACCACGAGTTGCCATTTGACATCTACGTTAGTGACTGCGTGAACTCCATTGCATTGTCTTTCTCGCACCAATACCAGCGAGAGGGATGGACTGCGATCAAGTTTACGCAGTCGCTTACGTAAAAGTCAAGTGTCAACTCGTGGTACGGATACAGGTCAAAAAACTCTGCCCCATCGAAAAAACTTAATGTAAAATTACAACCACAGTTACGTAAATAACAATTGAATAACACAACAATGCCTGAGTATTTTGAGCTATCAATAATTAAAAACAATTTTATGAGAGAAACTTACAAACATAATCATAACCAAAATGTTGGCTATATCCTGTTACTAGTTGTTAAAACAGCAATCATTTGCTAAAACGAATTACACCAACAAACGCAAATAAACCTAGTTTACAAACGTGGTCTGTTAAAGTGTATACATCCTTACGTGTCTTATCATGTAAACAAACGTGACGTCAAAGTGTCATTCAAACAATACGATTCATAGACAATCTAGACATCGTAATGTCAGATGTTGTTGAGGTGATCCTTTCATTACTGCAATTATTGATGTAAATCTTATTAGAAATTATATTTTTCAGTGGTCATTTGGTTGCTTTCAATACTTTGTGAGTTTCTTTAAGTATACAACAACATCTTAAGTGATGATTATTGTGTACCCCAGGAGAAAAGTGTGATAATATCTTCGAGAAGTGTTTGTTTACATGATAGGACAATTAAGGAGGAATACACTTTATGTGCGTTACTGTACCTGCCATCAAATTGAGTAGATGAGTTTATTTTTACTCCAAAAAACCAATAACTTTGTATTTCTTTCTCTCGGATTCAGGCAACTATTTTGTTTGACATATTTACGAATATTTAATTACACAAACGGGTCTACCGCGATATAATTTCATTGTTCCGTGACCACAGCTGGTGCAACTCAGCTGAAACGTCGGAATTAAAGGTAAAAACAATGAAATTATATCGCGGTAGACCCGTTTGTGTAATTAAATATGTGTACAAAACGCGAGAGTTTAAAGTGTTATATATTTACGATTTAAACTTACAGAGCACTTTTGCCCATTTAGTCATTTTGGTGTCAAATCTACATAACAAAGTTAAAATCCCTGGAACTATTGAAAACGGAAACTAGTGTACAGTCAAGTAACATTAAAGCTAAAGAAATAACAAGTATCACAAGAAGCACGGAAGACGTGAGAAATGAAACAATTGTATAAAGGGGTCGATCAACTATTTCTTGTTGTTATTCTGTCCCATCAGCCAGGAGACAACAGTAGCATAGTTTGCTAGAAGAACTGCTGTACCATGTTCTACAAACGGGCTTAGTAGATGTCCCATTATGGAAAGGCCTTATAAATACCAAAAAATTCAAGGTCGGCTCATTTAAACATGAAATAACTAGTATTTTAAGAGTGACCCAAGAGACCGTAACCATGGCAACTAGTGACAAGAAGAAGTTGATTCATCCAAAGAACAAGAATAATTACGAATTATGTTTGGCAAGATGAGTGTGCTTAAGTTAAACAATTAAACATTTTGTTATCCGCCATTTTTAAAACAGTTGACAAATTCAAGTCAACGTATATCAAAACTTTGTAAATTTAATAGAATTGACAATTCAGTGTAATTAAAAAATGTAATTTAGACGTTGATGTAAAACTACATCTACTTGCAAGTACAAGAAGTTATGAGCACTTTTATTTTGTATTATTTTTATTAAAAAAATTATAGCAAATAGCTATATTAGTGACACCGCTACTATAGCGATAATTGTCATACATTATCCCTACGTAGTACATTAGTTAGGTATTGTTTCTTGTACATTCGACGTCATAGATATGTTTACACTTTTGCACCACTTATATAAACATATCTTTGACGTCGACTGTACATACGGAATGCCATTATACATTCATTTTGTATTAATGAGTCAAATAACAACACAGGAATTCAAACAAAATATTATCTTCTAACGGTAACCATTTAAACGCTTTTATATTTACTTGTAGCGGTGCGCGACAACTACTATGGCTAGACACCGAAATTGGTGTGAGCCGCTTGTACTTGTAGTGAAGTGAGCCACGCCTGGCAATAGGTTCTCTTGAAGTCTGTTTTAGTATAAAGAGTGTGGCGTTTAAAGGTTAACCGTCAAACTATGCTACCTGTGGAATGTGTGTAACAGTATGGTCAGGGGGCTTACCGCGAACCACGTTCGACGTGTTGCCTCCCTGTCACACTTACGTACGAATTTACAAGTGCGACAGAGAGGCAACACGTCGAAGTGGTTCGCGGTAGGCCCTTCAGGGCTCCGTAATTGACGTGGCGCGGGACGGTTGCGGGGCGGCGGGACCGCCATCTGCTTACATCACCTGCAAATTACAAACATGCTGTAAACATCAGGTATACGAGTCTTTTTTAGGGTTCCGTACCCAAAGGGTAAAACGGGACCCTATTACTAAGACTTCGCTGTCCGTCCGTCCGTCCGTCCGTCCGTCCGTCCGTCTGTCACCAGGCTGTATCTCACGAACCGTGATAGCTAGACAGTTGAAATTTTCACAGATGATGTATTTCAGTTGCCGCTATAACAACAAATACTAAAAACAGAATAAAATAAAGATTTAAATGGGGCTCCCATACAACAAACGTGATTTTTGACCAAAGTTAAGCAACCTCGGGAGTGGTCAGTACTTGGATGGGTGACCGTTGTTTTTTTTGCTTTTTTTTGTTTGTTTTTTTTTGCATTATGGTACGGAACCCTTCGTGCGCGAGTCCGACTCGCACTTGCCCGGTTTTTTTACTTTCTATCTGAATAACGGCCCGATTCGAACTTTAAGATACGTCAGTTAATAGATCTAGAAACGATATGGATTAGATGTGTCAAGTGTCAAATGCGCGTCGAAATATCGGGAGCTCGAAAGCAATACAAAAGGTAATCAACTAATAACGATTCATATCTCGGTCGATATAAGTCAAGTTATATGTAGGTATATTACTGTATTGTGTTGAGACATGGATAGTGAAGGAGCGAGAGAGACAAAGAATCGACGCACTCGAAATGTGGTGTTGGAGACGAATGCTGCGAGTATCTTGGACACAACACCGTACAAACGTCTCCATACTTGAAGAACTCAAGGTGAAAGAGAGGCTCTCAGCTACGGTCAGAGCGCGTATCCTCAGATACTTCGGACATGTGACGCGACGTGAAGAGCGGGCCATGGAGAGACTTGTTGTCCAGGGACGGGTCAATGGCTGTAGGTCAAGAGGACGTTCCCCAATGCGTTGGACGAATCAGATAAAAGCCCTTACCAACACCCCACTTAACACATGTGCCAGAGAAGCATCTGCCAGGGAGAATTGTCGTAGAATCGTTCGTCGTTCAACGTGACCACGACTGCTCTGCCAAGAGTAATTCAACGGAGAAGAAGAAGAAGAATGTGTAGGTACCTGTAGTATTTGCGAAGCTTCGAAGGCAGTTCCGGGTAGTAGAACAATTGGAGCGGCGACGCGAGCGGCCTCCACGCACACCATATTCGGGAACTCGTCGTCGCCGAAATCAGGAATCTCTTTGGCGTAGTCCGCCCAGGGGTTCCAGATCACTAGAAAATAAAGAAATTATTGTGGGTGTTATTGATACCATTGAACAACTAACTAATCTGTCGTAAGTTCGCCTATGTACACATTTACTGTATTCTCTCTGTGTTATGTAGTCGTTTTGTGCAATAAAGTGTTTACTACTACTACTACACATCATTAATCGAAATGAAACACTCATGAAACTGTAAATTTTCTCAGACTTAAATCGAATCACGAGTTCTTTTGGACCTATAAAATACCCGAGTTTTTGAATATTTTTACAAAAACTCAAAATGCTAGTCATGCTTCTACAGTTATTCTAGTTCGGTGGAGGCAGGTAGCCTGTGCGATACATACCGATGTCAGGGAAGTTGTACTTCTGTATCCGCATCTTGCGGCCGCTGACGACGTTGGTGATGATGTGTTCCTGCATCGTGTTCAGGTAGATGCGGTCCCACTCGTTGTCTGTTCGAGTCAGGTAGACTGTGCGATACATACCGGTGTCAGGGAAGTTGTACTTCTGTATCCGCATCTTGCGGCCGCTGACCACGTTGGTGATGATGTGCTCCTGCATCGTGTTCAGGTAGATGCGGCCCCACTTGTTGTCTGTTCGAGTCAGGTAGCCTGTGCGATACATACCGGTGTCAGGGAAGTTGTACTTCTGTATCCGCATCTTGCGGCCGCTGACGACGTTGGTGATGATGTGTTCCTGCATCGTGTTCAGGTAGATGCGGTCCCACTCGTTGTCTGTTCGAGGCAGGTAGCCTGTGCGATACATACCGGTGTCAGGGAAGTTGTACTTCTGTATCCGCATCTTGCGGCCGCTGACGACGTTGGTGATGATGTGTTCCTGCATCGTGTTCAGGTAGATGCGGTCCCACTCGTTGTCTATTCGAGTTAGGTAGCCTGTGCGATACATACCGGTGTCAGGGAAGTTGTACTTCTGTATCCGCATCTTGCGGCCGCTGACGACGTTGGTGATGATGTGTTCCTGCATCGTGTTCAGGTAGATGCGGTCCCACTCGTTGTCTGTTCGAGTCAGGTAGACTGTGCGATACATACCGGTGTCAGGGAAGTTGTACTTCTGTATCCGCATCTTGCGGCCGCTGACGACATTGGTGATGATGTGTTCCTGCATCGTGTTCTGGTAGATGCGGTCCCACTCGTTGTCTGTTCGAGTCAGGTAGACTGTGCGATACATACCGGTGTCAGGGAAGTTGTACTTCTGTATCCGCATCTTGCGGCCGCTGACGACGTTGGTGATGATGTGTTCCTGCATCGTGTTCAGGTAGATGCGGTCCCACTCGTTGTCTGTTCGAGTCAGGTAGACTGTGCGATACATACCGGTGTCAGGGAAGTTGTACTTCTGTATCCGCATCTTGCGGCCGCTGACGACGTTGGTGATGATGTGTTCCTGCATCGTGTTCTGGTAGATGCGGTCCCACTCGTTGTCTGTTCGAGTCAGGTAGACTGTGCGATACATACCGGTGTCAGGAAAGTTGTACATCTGTATCCGCATCTTGCGGCCGCTGACGACGTTGGTGATGATGTGTTCCTGCATCGTGTTCAGGTAGATGCGGTCCCACTCGTTGTCTGTTCGAGTCAGGTAGACTGTGCGATACATACCGGTGTCAGGGAAGTTGTACTTCTGTATCCGCATCTTGCGGCCGCTGACGACGTTGGTGATGATGTGTTCCTGCATCGTGTTCTGGTAGATGCGGTCCCACTCGTTGTCTGTTCGAGTCAGGTAGACTGTGCGATACATACCGGTGTCAGGGAAGTTGTACTTCTGTATCCGCATCTTGCGGCCGCTGACGACGTTGGTGATGATGTGTTCCTGCATCGTGTTCAGGTAGATGCGGTCCCACTCGTTGTCTGTTCGAGTCAGGTAGACTGTGCGATACATACCGGTGTCAGGGAAGTTGTACTTCTGTATCCGCATCTTGCGGCCGCTGACCACGTTGGTGATGATGTGTTCCTGCATCGTGTTCAGGTAGATGCGGCCCCACTCGTTGTCTGTTCGAGTCAGGTAGACTGTGCGATACATACCGGTGTCAGGGAAGTTGTACTTCTGTATCCGCATCTTGCGGCCGCTGACGACGTTGGTGATGATGTGTTCCTGCATCGTGTTCTGGTAGATGCGATCCGTCCATTCGTTGATGGTGACCACTTCCCGGGTTTCTTGGTACACTGTGCCTTCTCGCGTCTGGAAGCAATTATTTTCAATTAGTAAATTAGTTTGAAAGGTCCAAACTAGACGTGTGCGCCGCGCCGGCGCGCCGCCGCCGCCGGGCTTTTTGACCACGCCGCCGCCGCCGATAAATGATCGGCGTGAAATCGGCGTGACCTTGAGTGTTGTTAATTAGCTATTCCAAATTGGTTTTTGGATTACAAAATGAATTTTTTGTATTATTTATGTTACAGTTGTCAAATATACATGAATTATTAACTAAATGAAACTGAATAGCCAGTTGCAGAAACTATTTGACACACCAATTAAAGTAACTGAGTAGTCCTAAGTATTCACCGTCAACTGTTAACAAACGAACGAAGACTGCTGCTAGTGCTGCTTATACCTTGGATAGCTAGAAGAACAAACCCTCCATTCTCAAAGAGCTCTATATCGCCACTCATCTCTTCCCAACATGGCATGGGCGAGCCCTTAGATTCTTCGGACATATTATCCAACGCATGACGTGGAGAAACACATGAATTTAAACCGAATGAATGACAAACGTGCTCGAGTTGGAGCATGTGTGAGATGGTTGAACACTATGAAGAGGTCGGCTTGCAGCAGTCTGCACTGAGCAGTCCATACGGCTTATGACCGCACGAAATGGAGACAAATTATATGTGGTCGCGAGCATCAGCAATGGGAAAACGAGAAAGAAGATACGTCTCGGTGAGCCTGGTGCTTGTGCGACAAGAAACGACGAAAAACTACGAAAGAACACTATAGTCTAGCAAATGTCATGGATATGTGGAGTTCTGTTTTGTTAACGTTTTTTATAGGATAAGCCATGGAAAGCTTGCAAAAAACGGAAAGTCATGGGGACCAGGGAACCTCTTAATGCAAGCCAGTTACGAGGGAAAATCAGTTATTATACCTATCCTAAGATATTATTTTAGAAACCCTATTTTACTCACAGCATATTCAAACTAAACGTAGTTAACTGACCAGTAAACTGCATTGATAAAATTTTCAAGAAAAACTACAAATTAATGTATTTTCTTAAGAAACATGAAATTCAAGGTCACGCCGATTTCACGCCGAAAACACGCCGCCGCCGCCAATTTTTTGGCAAACGCCGCCGCCGATCATTTTTTAATCGGCGCACACGTCTAGTCCAAACTAACAATAAAATTGACCCAAAGTGTAGGCTGGAATTTTTCGTATAAGTCAATCTTCGTGGTCAAAAGTTTTGAAGTCGCAAAATTATCCTTTTTCCTTGGTTAGAATTAGATATTCTGCGAGTAAGGTTAAAGGTATCAGTATCAAGTATCGAACCTTGTCAATGAACATGCACCCGTGCATGCCGGTGATCTGGCAGCGGCGCACGTCTGGCACCTTGAAGTACGTGTGCAGGAGGAGCTGGCAGCTGAACGTCAGTTCCTTGCTTGGGTTGTACACGCCGATGTTGAAGTGGAGTTCCTTCTCGCGGAGGATCAGTCGGTACGTCAGTCTGAACCTGCAAAAAGTACGTATTTGTTATTAAGTATCTGTAATGACTGTAAGTTGCTATAGGTAAAAACTGACAAGCGGGCCACTTACACCTACTTAATCTTTCTGGTTGACCCATTTGTTGACTAATAGAGAATGCCTTAAGGCCGCCATTTGTAAAGTTTAAAATAAATGAATAATAAATAAGCGGGGTTAAGAATGTTAAGATAGCCGCACCAATATTCGTCGTTGTCAAACTGCGCGTTGAGACGTATAGTTGAGTCGCTCTCGACACAAACCCTTGGGGTCATTACTGAGCTCTGGTCAGACTTCTATAGTTATTCTAGTTCGTCGGTATTGGTACTCACTGGAAGTGCCACATGGAGCGTGTGAAGTCGTCGTCTATGAGACACAGCACGGCCTCCACGTCGCCGCTGGGGAGCCGCTCTGGCGCCTTCTCTAGATGCCAGCGCGCTATCCGCGCGAAGCCGTGCTGCGGTCCGAATGCCCATTGTCCGAATTGAGCTGCAACATGAAGGCCTTTCTTTTAAAAACTGCCACTTTTTTAAATAAAATACTTATATTCTGCGACTTGGATGTATTCCCATTTATGTATCCACAATTCCACAGTTTAGTAGAGTGACGGCACCAATCATGGACATGTTAAGCGCACTAAATTAGAATTTCGTTTAAAAATGGGATGTTTTTTGACGATACAAAAATGGTGATTTTTTTTTTCGGTACTTAAATACATGAGGAACATTTAAACAAAACCATAAATTCTGTATGTTTAATACATAATTAATAAAAAATATATAAATTGAAATTTACGAAATCACCATTGATGGACATCAAAAATTCAGTAATGGACACCCAGTCATGGACATGGACCCAATTATGAACATCCATTAATGGACACTTTTGTATTGAACACATAAATGAAACAAATGATGTCACAAATCAACTTTTATTAACGCTATTTGAACTTTCATTTAGATTTCTAAGTTATACTATAAGAGTTTTAGTCCGGTTGCCGGCTGCATGAAACAAACCTGATCAAAAAATAGAATATACCTACCCTGTAGAGGTACCTGACATTTAGTACCTTCCAACGCACTTGGTCGGCTTAACCTGGCAGATTTTGTACAAATGGCAAAAACGTTGGACAAAAAAACATCAAAAAAATACCTCATCGAAAAATGGAATGAAACTTGTATGGTAGGATACCTGACCTTGGGGACAGTAAAAAAAAAGTGGTCGGCCTCACCTTAGCCTGGCAGTTTTTGCAGTCCGACCAGATTTATTGGACCACATGACACCTACAATTTACCTCATAGCAAAATAGAATTGTTGACGTATGTCTTGGTCGGCCTCACCTTAACCTGGCAGCTTTTGCAGTCCGACCAAATTTATAAAAAAAAAACATGAAAATGACCTATCGAAAAATCGTATGAAACTTGTATGGTACGATAGCTGCCTTTGAGGACAGTAAAAAAAATGGTCGGCCAAATCCTGTATTGGCCGGCCGATTGGCGATTGGGTCGATCAAATTTGTGGTACCACGTGAGAGCTACAATTTACCTCATCAAGAAATAGAATTAGCAGTTTTTGCTGCCAGGCTACGAGTTTTTGCAGTCCAACCAAATTTGTGGTACCACGTGACAGCTACAATTTACCTATAGGATGAAAAAAACGGATTATAATAGCTAAAATAAACCTATTGACGTATGGCTTGGTCGGCCTCACCTTAGCCTGGCAGTTTTTGCAGTTCGACCAAATTTGTGGTACCACGTGACAGCTACAATCCCTACAATTTACCTCATCGAAAAATAGAATGAAACAAACAGATTATAATAGCTAAAATAAACCTGTTGACGTGTCTTGGTCGGCCTCACCATAACCAGTCAGTTTTTGCAGTCCGACCACAGTTATAAAAAAATCATCAAAAAAATCTTATCGAAAAATCGTATGAAACTTGTATGGTACGATAGCTGCCTTTGAGGACAGTAAAAAAAAATGGTCGGCCAAATCCTGTATTGGCCGGCCGATTGGCGATTGGGTCGATCAAATTTGTGGTACCACGTGAGAGCTACAATTTACCTCATCAAGAAATAGAAGTGGCAGTTTTTGCTGCCAGGCTACGAGTTTTTGCAGTCCAACCAAATTTGTGGTACCACGTGACAGCTATAATTTACCTTGTCGAAAAATAGGATGAAAAAAACGGATTATAATAGCAAAATAAACCTGTTGACGTATGGCTTGGTCGGCCTCGCCTTAGCCTGGCAGTTTTTGCAGTCCGACCACATTTATCCATCCATCTAAGACAAAACAAAGAGCCCAATTATGGACAACTAAAAATACCCAGTTATGGACATCGTCCATTATTGGAAAATAAAGAGCAATCACAAAATCAACCCAACTCAAATGTTTAGTGCAATAAATTAAATAATTTAACACAATAAACTAAAAAAGTAATAAAAAGCTTAAGCTTGGACACTTTTGTCCATTACTGAATTTCATAAAATATCGAATCCAGTAATGAACAAACCCCACAAAAAACTTATTGCTGTGATTGGAGATATTCAACTTAGCTCAATTTACTTGCAATATAGTATTATTCAGTAAAAATAACATTAAATCTCATTACAACATAACACAAGATAACACCATGCACAAATATGTACTCACCTCCTTAACTATTTCAACAACAATAACGGATTTTTATGACCACCGCCCGCAACGAGATTTTACTTCGCAGCCATCTTAGAACAAAACGGCTGATTTTGGTGACATGTGTCAAAATGACAGCTCAAACGTCTATTTGTTATGCTTTAGTGTTGCCAGTTGAAAAATGTTGGGACAGTTGCTTAATAAATTCGATCAACGTAAAAAATGTCCATAATTGGTGCCGTGTCCATTACTGGTGCCATCACCCTAACAACCCCTAACCAAAAATTTGACCGAAATGTAACTAGCCCTATCATAGGCTTCGGTCTTTTTAGGCTGTTACTGCACACTTATTTATGTCTTTAAACGCTGGTCGAGAAAATCTTTCTTTCTGTTATTTTAAAATAGTGAAGTTGGAAGTTTTGTATTGTTTTTAAATAAATAATTAAAAATGTCTAAACACCTTATCATAAGTGGAGAAAAAAACGCGCTCCAGCCACACTATTTTGTTTAAAATCATAATTTTTATAGTACCTACCTAAAAATAAATTTCGTATATTATGTCTATACATTAAGAGTAGCGCATTTTTTGTGCAAAAAGTCAGCCTCACTGTGCAGAGGAGGAACGCGGCCAGTGTCCTGGGAACAATGCCTCAGGCTAATTTAGGTAATTTAGACTCGTGATCATTTGTTTAATCTCTGTTTTAATAAATACATCACCTGATTTAATAAGTAAATTAAAAGCAGTTATCAACACTACCTACTGCACATTAAATATGTAATAGGTATCGTAACCAATAGTTAAATAAAAGTATCAATAAATTTGTATTGCTCCGACGCCTATTTATTGCAAAAGAACTTCAAAGTGCACGGAGCCAATAATAAAAAACCGGGCAAGTGCGAGTCGGACTCGCGCACGAAGGGTTCCGTACCATAATGCAAAAAAAAAGCCAAAAAAACATCGGTCACCCATCCAAGTACTGACCACACCCGACGTTGCTTAACTTTGGTCAAAAATCACGTGTGTTGTATGGGAGCCCCATTTAAATCTTTATTTTATTCTGTTTTTAGTATTTGTTGTTATAGCGGCAACAGTAATACATCATCTGTGAAAATTTCAACTGTCTAGCTATCACGGTTCGTGAGATACAGCCTGGTGACAGACGGACGGACGGATGGACGGACGGACGGACAGCGAAGTCTTAGTAATAGGGTTCCGTTTTACCCTTTGGGTACGGAACCCTAAAAACCATATAATCGTATGTGCATTCTATACCAATTACATACGATAGATTGTAATTGGTATAGAATGCACATACGATTATAATTTGTGAAATTAACGCAATAAACATTGGAATAACAATATAATTTTATGTGTTCTATTGCCAAGAGTGAGTTTACAGTAAGTTACCGTGCCGTACTTACTGTACTACAGCTTACTGATAACGTTATAAATTACCATTCAAGGTATAATTACAATGACACTGATGAGATTTGACATAATACCTAAGGGACAATAAAATGGGTGTCACTAATTGTCAGGACAAATTGACCCTTTTTATTGTTTTTGGGAGATTTTCCATGACGTAAATGGAAAAAGAAACTTCGGATATTTCTCGAATATCTCTATGGATCGAAAAAAGTGAAAAAAACCCCTGATTTAGAAAACACAAAAGTATGCTTGCAATTTATTTAACGGCTCAAGAAATCAAAACCTGTACTCTACTCGAAACGAACTAATTTAATAATTTTTCATAATCATAAATGACAGTAAAGATCAACATGTAGGTACTTTATCGTGTGCAATAACTTATATCGACGTTTATGACTACCGTTTACCCTATAGCTTTAATTGCTTCATTCAAATTTAGAATAAATAATTCGCGAAGAGTCCTTAAGTCCTTATATGTGTATAACACCTGTGGTTCACTGTGACCAGGATAAAATGAGCTTGAAATTCGTGATAGCTATATGTGTTCGAAGATCGCATTTATACGAATTTGTAATACCAGACCAGTTGTCAGTTATGGAACGGGTTCGGAGTTTATAGATATTGGCAGTTTACTCTTGAAGTTCCCTGAGGTGTTTTAACAGGTGTCACTGCATCTTACGTTGTAGCGTTACAGGTATATTTGCCGTTTTAACATTTTAGGCCAACTTTACCATTCATCTTAGACATATTAGTCATTTAGCTTAGAATAGTTCGCAGTATAAAATATCTGTCACACTATGATTCTTTTAAATATTTTACTAGAGATTGATAGCTTCTTTTGACGCATAATATTACCTGCTAATTGTCCAATAATAATTATTAATTTTAGTTTATAAGTTTTTATACAACATTTATATTTATTTGATAAAAATTACTACCATGACTGAATATTTTTATTATCTAATATATATGTAAGTACATGCTAACTATGCTTCCTCTCTATGCACATCGGGGTAAATTTGGTTTATCTTGTAGCCCATCAGCTTTTATATATTAAGTCGGCGTTGGTTTTTTTTGTGGGGTCCCTTTGTTTGATATAAAGTTTTAAGTCAATGTATTGTTTGTCATAATTATTGTCATTAGTCTCATAATTCTGAAACCGTTAACTTTTCAGAATTTTCGTAAGGTTATCCTATAGATAGGTTAGGTTTGTTTTATGGCAATCCTGAAAAGTCACGCGTTTGTGAGAAAAACAAATTATGAATAACGAAAATACGCGTGGACAAACAATACATTATGACTTAAAACTTTTTGGGAAACAATTGAGTCTCGGTTTTTGTATATCGGTTTTTAGCTCAAGTTATAGCAAATTAAAGAAGAATGATCAAGTACAATACTCACGAAACACAAAAGGTATCCCTCCTCGTATCGCTCGCTTGCCATCGAACACTGCTTGTTTACTGAAACAAAAAAAACTTTTATAAACAATTGTCAAAATATAGAAAGGATTGATATTTCATGAAAAACCAAGTTATAACAATTCTTCAGAAGCCTTACGGAAACTGCTTTCAATGGAAACGGTATTTAAAAGAAATAAAAACATTTAAAACAAATAAAGAAATAAAAAGTTTCTTTAAAAGTAAAAACGTGGTTATTTTACACAAATTGACATTGATAGGCCGCTATGCTACCCTGTTACGGCAAAACGGCGTATCTTATTACATACTTATGTCCTATAACTCCTATATACTCGTAGAACGCTGTTTTACCGTAACAGGGCAGGATCTTCTTCTTAGTCGGCGTCTTCATTGCCGAAGTCCGTGTCTAGTTTGGAGAGTTTCCTGCAGGATGTTACATGCTTTTCCAAGTGTTCGGTCGGTCGGTGGTCTTAATAGTTTCATATATAACAGGGCAGGATGTCATGTATAAATTGTAGCGTACTTTAATAAATACACAATCCTTGGTTTAGCATTACACCAAATCATCTTTTGATAACCACCTTACTAACTATCCAAAAAAGAATAAACATAAATCAAACCGTAAAATCGTATTCGGTGTCAGCACTCTCTTGGAATGCTGCTGTGGGCCTATTTTTGAGGGTTTCCAAGTGGGTATACCTACTATATTACCTATCCGCGATTAAGTCTAAAATTTAAGAGTAACTCGCGAATATAAGCACACACTAACTAAATAAAATTATAGACAATTTCCACACCTTACGCGTTAATAATTTTAATATGCTCTCCCTATCCAATACGGACTGGTCTTGCCTATATCGAGTATCGAGCATCACATTGTTCTGCATTACAGACATATGTACGTCTAAACGAACCATTACTATAATACACGCCAGAAGTCATGACCACAATCCGCTAACCGCAAACAGAGGGTTGCCAGTACTCGTTGGAATAATCTGATTTTCAATATAAAAGATATTCCTGTTATAATTATAATGCACAACCTATCTTGGCTAAGGGTCACTGTTATTTGTCCTCATAGAGAATCTTTTTAATGGACTAATATTATGTTTAGTGTTTACCAGCCCAATAAAGGCAAGAGTATTACTTTTCTACCGTCACTGCTCTTTTGGAAAATCAAAAAATTCGAAAGATATTTTAAATATAAGAAACTTACATATAAATGTTAGAAAAAAGTCCCCTGCCTCGCACAGCTAGAATGAACTGTCGACTGCAGTATTTCCCGACCGATACCACCTTCAAACCTTCAAGAAAAGGGTCTTAAAGGTCCGCATCGCACTTATAAGTCTTATAACCCCTCTGGCTGTATGGGTGTTCATTGAGCGACGATAATCGCTTAACATAACGGCTCGTCTGCCTCCTATTATTATAAAAAAATACCAATGTGACCTAAAATATCCTAATCGACAGAGCGATGAAAAGTACTCGCACATAAATTTTTTTCGTTCGTAATCCAGGACAAGTCGTAACTTTGTAAGATACACCGGTTTTCACTATCTTAAAGCGAAAAATCGGAATTTAGAAATCTTCTATTTATCGATCATGCATATTCGATATAGTGAACCAAATAGATGCATAAAGCTGTTCGCGGTTATAGCCCCGGTCTGGTCTGGTAACCCTAAAGTAGTCTACGCACATCGCCAAGGCATTCAACCCCTCGAAGAATTACTTCTCGAAACAAGATCAATTTTAGCGGTTGCATTCCATCACGGCTCGGGTACTGCAAAAAGCACCCTTATATTATAAATGCATCAGTGGACAGGGACGGCAAAAACGGCCCCGGCGAGTTGGATATAAATTATTTATGCCATTTTAAACATTTTGGAGTCCGCGCCGAGAGGACAGCGGTGACAACGGGTGTTGTTCCTATCACTTGCACTTTATCGTCTCCATGTTTTTGACGACCGTTCTGGCCCTCTCGGTACCTCCCTTTGTGACTGGGTTCTGGGTTTTGACGACCGTTCTGGCCCTCTCGGTACCTCCCTTTGTGACTGGGTTTTGGGTTTCTGACGACCGGTCTGGCGTTCTCGGTAGCCTATGAAGCCGCTTGGGTTAAAATCCTGGTACGGGCGTTTATTTCTGTGATGAGTTGATGACCACAGATATTTGTTCCCGAGTCATGGGTGTTTTTATACTTTTTATGTTTTTTTTAAGTATTATATTATATATATCGTTTTCTGAGTACCCAAGCCTTCTTGAGCTTACTGTGGGGCTTAGTCAATTTGTGTACGGAGGTCCTGTACTATTCATCATTTATAGTTTGATGTGTATAGCGCTTTCCTCGGAGAGCGGGGATCCACTTTTGCAAGCTAATCTCAAGACTTGGCACAGGCAACATGAAAAGTTTGGCTTATTGAAGTTTAAAGTATTTCTTTTAAACCGATTGACACACTATGTTTTCCTATTTTAAATGATACATATTTCGTACATATTGAAACTCATTGGTATAAGGGTCTAAAACGCACGATTCTCATGTTGTATGTTATATGTTTGTCTCATAGACCAAAATTGGAAACTCCCGCTGCACTTTTAAAGGACATTTCTTCCGAGAACGCTCCGACTCAGCTGTGGAATGAAGTCCCAGCCGAAGGTTTACTGCAGTATGAAGTTCTTCAAAAAAGGATTACACACTAAGGGTCGCAAGGGTTGCAAGCGTCTATCATACGGTCCGCTTACATCAGACTTGGTATAAAAAGGAGAACTGTAAGATGATCTCCAATAACGTATAGTTAGTCTGAGGCGAACGCTCGCTAATGCTCAGAGAGCAATAGTTAGGAAGAACTGCCAAGAACTCCTTTGACGTATAGGCTTATAGTTACACTAGAAGAGATGACTGCCTTTAACGGATATGTCTGGTGAAAAAAAAAACTGTATGTACAGTCGCCATCAGATATATCGGAGCGGCCAAGGTGCTCACAAATATCTGAACACGCCTCTATTGTCAAGGCGTTAGAGCGCTTGTTCAGATATTGTGAACACCTTGGCCGCTCCGATATATCTGATGGCGACTGTACCTAAGTAGTGATCCGGTGGGAAAACGCATCTTATAGATCAAATCAAATATGACGCGTTATGTACAGAAATAATGCTAATGGAGAAATCAGGATTCAACGTGGTAATTACTCTAGCTAGTTTAGGTAATTCTGAATACCACATTTGATAATATTTTGCAAAGAAATACGCTTAAAATAAACCTGAACCAACATGTATTTTTATATATTGTTAATGCCTTGGTTGATAAAATAATTAAACATAATTAAAAACAGGATAAAAACGCTAATTCGTTTACGATATATTAAATAACCACATTCCCGGACACTTGGCTATTACGATACATTACTTTTATAATTATGTTCGGGTGCGCATTAATTGGTTGTACAAAAAGTCCCGTTCGTAATGACAGCAATACATATAGGGACATTTCTAATACCATGTATAGAAGTCACCTTTTAGCGCGATCTATAAAAAGAAATGGTACTTGAGGACAATTCGCACGTACATTTCTGATGTTAAAATAATGTCATTTTGATACCGTTCGCCCCTGCCAATACATATATCCCGCGAAGCTTATGCTTGAATAATAAAAACAAAATGACATCTGTTTGTCCATTTTGATATCTAAATGTAAGTTCGAATTGGCCTCCTGGGCCCGTTAAGATGGTATTCTTTTATGTAGTTCCCGTTTATTGCATTATATTATAGATATAATCTTATTATCTTATAATTTTTAAGCTTAGCAAAAATTTTGAAATAAGTATAATTTTTACGTTTAATTTATGTGTGCAAAAATATATAATCAATATAATTATACCTACTTAACTTTTAGTAGTGGTCAAAAATCGTGGGTTCAAACCTCGATTATGCCAGTGGGGAGACACTCCTGACTTCGAGCAAACTCGGCTCCATTCGACTCAGCATTGCTCCGGGAAATTATTAGGGTTGACACAACTTGTCCTTCTGCGTGCACGACCACAGATAAGATAATCACTTGAATTTTGACAACCCTAAATAGCCAAAAGGGATAGTGCCTTACATTAGAAAGGGAACCACCCTGAACCGCTGTCAAACTTCGGTTTTGTAGGAAGTTTCCTTTCTGTACGGTGGTACCATTATTTATTCTGTGTGCAAACCCCGGTTGTGCTGTATATAGATCAGAAAAAACGTTCTCGAAAAAATGGAAATGAAAGCGGTCTGTTCCCTAACCCTAATCAGATGCACACTCTGTTCTAATTACATTTCGTCCTCCGTGTCCACAAATACGTATCCAGAGAACCTAATCGCGAAAATCGAAATTTCGCTGTCTCTATCACTCTTGCATATTCGAGCGATAGAGGCAAGTAGACGAACGAAAGAAGTTCGACACCCCAAAACGTCTGGAACCTTTCCACGAAACACAGACTAGATAAACTTTTAATTGAGAATTCCGAATGAAATTCCTTCATGGGTCGAATCCGATACATTCCTTCGGCAGCCGAGTTTTTGTACCAACAACATTTGACCATCAATAGACTCTATTCCCATGATGTTAAGGTTCAATAAAAGTCGTTGATCGAAACATGATCCAGACAAATAGCAGTAAATATAACCCAAGCTTTCTTCTACCTAATTATATCCGTTTCGGAAACAGTAAAGGTATTCTGCAATTAAAAAGTTTAAAGTTATGCTAAATGGGCCATTTAAAAACGCCATTTGTGCTTTTGGAAACAATGAGAACCCGTTCGTTTAAAAAAGGTGTTTTAGATAATTTATCAAGTAGAGAATTCCTTTGTTCTCTGAGTCGATATTCTCTTAATCACAGACAGACCATACATTGAAGTAGACGTAGCATGAATACTCGTACTTCATGTGACATTTTAAGAGGTGCTAATGGGGCATTCGACATCCAGAATAATCCAGAAGAGCGCTGGTGGCCTAGAGGTAAGAGCATGCGACTTTCAATCCGGAGGTCGCGGGTTCAACTTCAAACCCCGGCTCGTACTTAGTGCCTACGTCAAATCATGGGATTAGTTGTCAAGCGGACCCCAGGCTCCCGTGAGCCGTGGCAAAAATGCCGGGGAAACGCGAGGAAGAAGAGAGATCCAGAATAAGGAAGTGATATTTGGTCTGATTATTTTTCATGACTTGGATTGGCAGTATAGGTACTCTCGAAGTCTTACGCATTTTTACGCATACAAGGCAAAATCATTTCGTAAGCGACATTCTCGTGGAATGCCCCTAAGGCATTCAACACCGCTCGGTCTCGCTGTCGTTCTATAAGTTCAGACTGTCAGATGCTTTTTGCCCCAATTAATAGTGCTTAATTGCGCCATTATTTTATTAAATGAACAAATTCATAAAAATAGTTTGCCATTCATAAATTGCCCACGTGACGACTGTGAAGGGTATCCAAAAAGCGACAATGGTTTTTTGCTTGCTACATGACTTCACCGAGGCAATTGGTAGGAACTGTAAGAATTTATTACGGTTAACTACAGTAGCCGCACTTGACATTTAGGTACGTAAGTGACTGCGTAAACTCGATCGCAGTCCATCTCGCTCACACTTATGTATTGGTGCGATAGAGGGAATGCGATCGATCGCATTCGCTAACGTAAATGTTGTTGGCACGAGTCAAAGGACCGGCAATACCTAGTAACATCGCCCGCACTATTAACTGACAGTTCGTAAACTTTATTACAAAAGGCATAAGGTCCAGTAATGGAGAGTTAAGCGTGTTGCTGTTTGTAATGGCTCCTCTACACGATGGGCCAACGCCGGCCACTCCAAGGGACGCATTTATGCGTTAGAGGGAGCAAGTGATATTGCTATCTCATTCTACCGCATGGCTGCGTCCCTTGGAGAGACCGGCGTTGGCCCATCGTGCAGAGGAGCCATAAGAAGCATCGCGATTAATTGGGCGAGTTGAGCGTGTGGCCAGAGAGGGCAACATCGCGGCATCGGCAGCGCGAGGAGCAGCATGAGAAGCCTTTTTTAGGGTTCCGTACCCAAAGGGTAAAACGGGACCCTATTACTAAGACTTCGCTGTCCGTCCGTCCGTCCGTCTGTCACCAGGCTGTATCTCACGAACCGTGATAGCTAGACAGTTAAAATTTTCACAGATGATGTATTTCTGTTGCCGCTATAACAACAAATACTAAAAACAGAATAAAATAAAGATTTAAATGGGGCTCCCATACAACAAACGTGATTTTTGAGCAAAATTAAGCAACGTCGGGAGTGGTCAGTACTTGGATGGGTGACCGTTTTTTTCTTTTTTTGTTTTTTTTGCATTATGGTACGGAACCCTTCGTGCGCGAGTCCGACTCGCACTTGCCCGGTTTTTTTTTGACGCAGGGGTTAATGCATTTACGTATCTCACCCACGGGCTGGGGAAGCCCAATGGGGGTGGTACGTGGGACTCGCTCCTCCCGTAACTTCCTCTGCTAGCCAGAGGGACGGGAGGAGAATACCCACTATAACATCCCCTGCGGCGTCACCCTCTTTGCCGTGAGAGGACCGTCATGGGATCGCTTGCGGCAGTTGCGGCATTCTACCCCCCAAACGTGAGGAGCCTAGTGTCAGGCGTGGCTCACTGCGCGATTTCGTCGCTTTGCTACAGGTAGCTAAAAGTACATCCGTTCGACCCCAATTTTGGGGTTTGCCATAAGCCGCGCGTGGCGTTGTCGCCACCTAGCGGCCATACGAGTATCTGCGCTGATCGTGACAGACGCGTTTTGTTAGAGAGTGAGTCTTCTGATGTACCTAGTACTATTATTTATTCTGTGCTAGTGTGACAGTGACAGGGGTACTTGTTCAATCTACTTGCCTATGGTCTATGGTATTTGTTAATCTTATTTGCGGTAATTACGTTTTGTCGCGGCCCACAATCGCAACAATGTTAATCCGCGCTCGGGTAAGCCGCGATAGTTGCAAAAACACCGACCCGAACAGTTTCTCGAGCCCGTTCCCATTGTTCGCTACTTTCATAAATATTGATTAAATATGCTCGTCATCTAGACGAGTGGGTAATAAAGACTGTCTTATTATTTATTATTCACCAAGGAGGAGTTTTGGCCGAAGGGTGTCAAGTTCCGGCGGTTCCGCGGCCGGCTCCCTGACACTGCGGGGTTGTGCGAACTGCATCGCTGCCATTATTGTGTTTTTAGTTTTTAAGATATATTTTGTAATAATATGTATGCTAGTTTTAAGGTAGGGTACATCGCCAATTACTAGCCACCCCCCAATTACTGGCCACTTAATTTGATTTCTATTTATAGGTGAACAAAGTTCATTTTAGTATATAAGGTACGAAAATCCAATTATTAGCCAATTTTCAATTACTGGCCACCTATTCCAAAAATGAATTCTATTTACAGATAAATAAAACTCATTTTCAGTATAAGGAAAATGGCCAGTAACTGAAATTTATCCACAACCCACTCGTTCAATAACTGGCCGCCTCTTACAAAAATGAGTTCTATTCACCTATACACAGAATTCATTTTAGTATAGGTGGCCAGTAATTGGGGGGTGGCTAGTAATTGGCGATGTACCCTATTTATCTATGGGCCAATAGTTGCCTGAAAATAAATGTTTTCATTCATTGTTACTAACGACCCGCCCCAACGACGCACTTGAACCTTCCTCGAGAATCAATCTATCATCGATAGGTGAAAACCGCATGAAAATCCGTTCAGTAGTTTTTGAGTTTATCGCATTGCAAACATACATACACACAAACAGACAGACGTGGCGGGGGACTTTGTTTAAGGTGTCTGTCTGTAGATAGCCGTCCGCTAGAGGGTGCAACATCAACCGGTGCGGAGGCCAATCCGACCTTACATTTTGATATCTAAATGATGTGATTCTGTTATCATTCGCGCCTGCATTCCGCTTGTACTTGCATTGTGTATATTTAGGTATTAGCGGAAGCGAGACGATACGACCAAAAAAAAAAATTCATCGGCCTCCTGTTAATGAGCGTATTTAAAAAAATGCCCATATGCATCTTAATAGATCATCTTTATTAAAATCGGCGGAGTAGATTTTCGATTTTGGAGTTTCTCCTGTCTCACCTTTATTCTTCGTTGTTATTACATATAAGACGTTGGCAGTCTATAATGTACTGGTCTCTGGTAAGCTCATCATATTTCTCAACATTGTTATAATGTGAGCTTCGCGCACGACACACCCCGGCTAGGGTTGCCACAAGACACATACTATACTGCATTTTTCTTCGGTGATTCAAATAACCAGTTAAATATGAACAAATGATTAGAGATGCACCGGATATCCGGTTACTATCCGGTATCCGGCCTATCCGGCCATTATTTTACTATCCGGCCGGATACCGGATAGTGACCTGCTATCCGGCCGGATACCGGATAGTAACATTGCTTGATTTCAGAGTAAACAAATTGGATTTAAGAAACAGACACGGTCATAATCGTACTTGTTTATTATTTTAATACGATTAAATCATTCCACTGACTTGCACGCGCACTCATTTCGAACCTAGAAATTTAATGTGTCCGCGTGAACGTTTACTAGGAAACACGTCAAACCTGCAGAATGCGCACCTGAAAAACCGAAATGTAGGTATAGTTCCGCCGGCAAATATCCGGCGGCCGGATACCGGATATTCGACTAGTGTCCAGGCCGGATATCCGGTATCCGGCCAAACAACTATCCGTTGCATCTCTACAAATGATCTATAATGGGTCCCTATTGATGCATGCACGTTCTATGTCGAATTGAATGACATTTAAATCAAATATTAGGGCCGGTACAGACGAACTGCAACCCAACTGCAACTTGTATGAGAACTGCACGCAGACGTCGCAGTTAGCGTGCGTTTGCCATACAAATTACAGTCGGGTTGCAGTCCGTCTGTATCAGCCATTAAAAAGTCCAATAGAACACCAGCAACCGGCGTTTGGTTTAAAGTGATCATTATGCTGACTTGTCCTTTCATCTGTTTAATCATAATCATAATACTTTATTGCGACCATCGATTTATCGTGAGAATGTTTGAATGAGTACTTCATGACTAGGTAATAAGTATCTTTATTATTTTACGGATAAAAAGTGACGACCAATGTGGCCAAATATATCGGAACACACCCTTATTTCTATAGTAACCAAGGATTGCAATGAATATATTATTTCGTAAATTTGGCCGTCACAAATTATTTGTTTCTCTGACACATAATATGGTGTAATGTATTATATTATATCACGTAATACTGTTACAAGACGTTACAATAATTTATATATATGTGGCATTAAAACAAAATATATTTTTTTACGCGTAGCAACCCTATCAATTCGCCGATGCGCCGGCGCCGGCTACCGCGCTACACCTTAAGGGTTATAATTACATTAAGATGCAAACAAACTTGTCCTACCATATACGGAGTTTCATTAATATTGCGAGCTGAGTGGAAATTATACCCGTAATTTGTTGAAAAAAATTACTTCAAAGTTGAAATAATCTTTGGTTTAACGCGGTTATCGTGCGGATCCGTTGAGGTGTGTGAGCGGGACAGCGTTATGCTCGTATATAGCGCTGATAGGTGATAGCATGTATTTTTGATACGCCCACATATTCTAAGGGTAGTTAGTATATGCCCAAATAAATTAACTTTCACATGTTTTACAAAAAAAATATTCTTTCTTCCTGATAACATTATTCAGCACGCAATGTATCTTTTTTTTTCAAAAAGTCGTCGCACTTACTGACGCGACGTGACTACTGTCACAACACGAGTGATAAATAAGAATGTCCGCAATACATTGCCTGTTACCATAAGCCATAAGGCTATATTCAAAATTACTTTTAAAATTAATACATAGCCTAAGCATTATCCTCGTAAGGCTCACGGTCCTAGTAACTACTTATTAGGTTCGATGAAATTTGAATCATATTTCCATTTGCGGTTGTACATATTGAAAATACACGCTGTATTTGTATAACATGTCTCGCTCGCACACCGGAGCGGCGTGCGGAAGATGTGAAGACCGCTTAAAGGAGTAATTATAAGTAAAAAAGTTGTTAAGATTCGCCTCCGATTTTTAAAGATCCGCTTAGTCAAATATATTCCTTATTCTCATGCAATATTCTACAAAATTGCGTAAAAAGTAGTATAAGCAAGAATTGCAAAGATATTAATGTAATGTTATTATCAAAGCTCGGCAGGGGTGAGCCATTTTGACGTCACTTATGTCAAGTGTTGATATTAATATAGATACACCTTAGAAAGAAATATTAAAATAAAACTTTATTAATTATAATTAAACTAAAATGACAATGCCTTATGTACAAATAAACTTTAATAGTAGCATATGAATGGATATACATATTATTTGAAGAGGTTTACTAAAAAAGCTTGCTATAAAATTCATTTGTTTTAATGGCGACGTAAAGATCGTAGCGGAAAGGCAACCTAAATAAAATAATTTCTTTAGTTATTAAATTACACCACATATACCATCGAATGACAAGGCATGACCATGTTGTGCAAACTCTGAAAACAGCTCACCCCCGCCGAGCTCTGGTTATTATACAATCTGCACTTCTGATTAATTATAGGTAAAAAAAAGTTGTTAATATTCGCCACCGATTTGCAAAGGAAGTGAGTAAAAAGGCTTACAAAAAACACCCTTTCTTATACGTAATGAGTCGTCTAATTATTTTAACTAGTAGACGTTGTGAAAAAGCTCCCGTGTTGCAAAAACTGAAGGCGCGGTTTAAAGATTACCTCATATGGATATTGCAATATGATGTGAAGCATTTATGAAGCGTCGTCGCTGCGCACTTCACAAAAAATTTGGTGGGAAAGACCGTCGTCAATAGGGCTTGCATTCCGGAATATCGAAATTCCGGAATCTCGGTCAAATTTTCCGATATTACAATTCCGGAATTGATACAACTGAATATCGAAAATTCCGGAATTGGATTTAAGTACTTTTTTTAGGTTTTAATACGTTTATTATTAAACATTGTTAAGAAACTACACTATACTTGTGTTTTTTATTGTTATTAAGTGCCTCTTAGTCATTTAGTGAACTACTAAAGCAGTGGGACAATATGGGCTCATAAAAAAAAGCAAAGCGATTTACTTGCTTAGAATAGTCAGAATAGTCTAAATCTTACATAAGCGAATTTTAAGAATTGAAATTTAATAATATTTGGATTCTTTATCTTCCATTCAGAGAGAATACTAGGCTAGGAAAAGTAGGAAGTTATTATATTTAACTATTTTATAAAATTATGCATCGAATGATTTGCTAGCAACTATAGCTTCGCCGAATGCCCCGTATCATAGAAGTGAATAAAAATAACCATTAAACAGCACCATTAACCATTAATTGTATAAAGTGATAAAATAAGAGGAGAAAAAAAACGTAGCTATCTACTACAAATCAAATTTCTCTGAAACAATACTAACTTTAATAAACGTAAAGTATCAGAATTTCACATTTTTTGTTGTTTGTTACTAAAAAATTGAATAAAAATATGAGAAACTCTAATTCCGGAACCAGTTCCGGAATTCCGGAATTGGAATCCTATATCGAAAATTAGTTCCGGAATTGGAAACCATCCGATATTGCAAGCCCTAGTCGTCAAGCTCTTTCCCTTCTAACTATTTCGTTTGTATACATTCTCCACTTACAGAAGGACGGTAGAGCAGAAAGACCGAAACTCTTCCTTTTTCACTGAATCTGAGCAAAAGACTTATACAATTACGAGAATACTTGCCTATGTCGGTCTTCTCAAGTATTCCCAACCAAAGTCTTTATATATTCCAGTTATTGCAGCATTGACCATAGGCCATTGTAAGCCATGGTCTCCCTTTACGTAGAGCACATTGTGCTCAGCACAACACATTGTATTTACATACATACATTGTAAGGAAAGACTGCAACATTTATAGTTCGTTTTTTTTAGCATTAGAAAGAACTTGCAAAAAGGTAAGCGATCTTGACATGTCTTTTAATTGAAAAACGCCTATTAAAAATCAAAAACTATTACTTATGAAAGCAGAAGAATATAAATGATCGTATTAGATTCATAATTGTTACATATTTGCCGTAACTTATTTTTAAAATGTGTTTTTCAATTAAAAGACACATTAAGATTGTTTACCTTATTTCTAATGCTAAAAAAAACGAACTATATGTTAAACCACGCTATGGTTATATAGATCAAAGTACTAAGCTGTACAACTCTTGCACTCAGTTAATTGGATTCAAATTCCATCTGTAAGAGCCCATATTTAGGTACAGAACAATTTAGTTATATACAGACGTAAACGTAACTGAAATAAGTGGTCACACTCTCATATTAAACCAGGGGTCAGTATTTCAGCTAACGGCGGCTCCCAATAGATTCTTTGACAACTGAAAACAGCATTTGCGGCTCTGAGATTCCAAAATAATGGCGATTACTATTTCAATTGTCTTCTTCTCAAAAGTTTGCCGACCCTTTTACTAAATCAATGAGAGCGCCTATACCTACTTATAGTGATAGAGTCGTTTTATATGCTCCATCTATAGTAAAGAGATCTGTGACGAAGCTTAATGATTCGCAGTGGACCGTGTTACTTTGACATATTAAAAGAATACTGTAAACCAGTTTGTTTGAAAAAACTATGGGCTTCGAGAAATAAAGGTCGCATTAAAGATGCGACAAGTCAATAGTGCAATTAGATCATTTTAGGACACAGCTGTATCAAGAACCGGTAATGAGATATGGACATGGACATTATACTAATATACAGGGTGGAAGACTATTAGGCTACTTTTAATTGTTGAGCTAGCTCAACTTTCAATGGAAAGTAGATTATTTTATAAGTACATATTATTTATTACTAGAAAGTACATATTATTTTATAAGTACTTTTATTTATACAAAGAATAAAAAAATACAATGGAAAATGACGAGTCAGCAAAAAAAAATTGTTTTTTGTCGTTACATCAAAAACCTTTTAAGAGGCCAATCAAATCCAGGATAAATTGCATGAAAAGCCACAAATAATTTGAAAAACATTCACATACAATAAGATATTTGTTAAAACAGTTTCTCTTCTTACGAAAAATAAAAGCATGTTTCCATAATTAAGCACCACCTCAGGCACCTTCTGGGCGAGCTCGCTCCATCGTAGGCCACGTCTACGCCTCGGCTAGTCTGTGGCCATGAGTAAACCCATGCATAATAATAAAATAAAAAAAAGCAAATTAAGGTACAGTCGGACCAAAATAACTCCGCATTACATTACGTCATCATTAATGTAAATTTTCTATGAGTATTTGTTATGAGTTTGTTCTATTTAAATCGATACAAAGTTATCTTAGAGTCCGTCTAAGATAACTTTGTAGGCAGGCTCCTGGTAGGCTCAAATTTTTTTTTCACTGTATAAATTTATAACATTACAATCATAAACAAAGCACTCTTAAAATGTCCTGTCGCCATTGGCCAGGCGCGTGTCAATTGCAATGTTGCCAGGTGTAGCTCCATGGTCGTGTGACATTAAGGTGGAGCTAAATTAAATGGCTGTTTAAATGCCGGCATGTTTTGAACCGGGAAAATTACGATATTTGCATAATCCATTAGGAAGGTTATGGTCTTATGGTTATAAAGATAAAGGATATGTATAAAGTTTTATGAATGGCTTTATCGATTCCGATAAAGTCGTAGAGTCCTTTGACGTCGAGTAACTTGGAGCAGTTGGAACGCTCCGTAAGGCGTAAATGATTGTTAGAGTTACACCAAATAAAGTCTGCAATGATTTTGATAGCACACGCAGTGCAAGTGTTATTTATACGTCATAATTTCATAGAAGTTTGCATTTGCACTGCGTGTGCTAATATCAAAATCATTGCTGACTTTTCTTGGTCTAACTCTACGCCTTCTACATCAATATAATAATAAGTGTTGCAAGATTATGGGTTATAGGATAATATGGTGAACCATTCCCGGATTCCCCCTAACAGCTATCCATACTAGCGTCTCCCGAGCGTCGGCGTCTAGTCAACTCCATGGGTGCTGCTCAACGCAACGTTGGCGCAACTGCGCTGCGACGCCATTTTCCATAGCGCTGACGAACCACCGACGCTCAAAAGACGCTAGTGCGGGGTGGCCGTGGCCCTAGGTGTTGCTGCTAAAACAAAAGTAATTTGATTTTGTTAATGTGACATTGAATCGCGGCCAGCAAGTGTCGCCTCCAATATTAGTTTCTAAAATGCATTTAAATGCAGAATTATCGTGGACACGCAATGGGAGGTCTAATAAAATAGACCTTAACTAATTGCCAAGTAAAGCGTGGGAAGACAACATTATTCTAGAAAACTTGTTTATCTGGCTAGAGCTTGTGATACTAAGTTCCTTTAGTCTTTTCACAAAAATTAAAGTAAAAGAAAACTCCTTGGCAAGTTCAAACAAAACTTGGTACACTTTATAATAGTTTTTGCGTCGTTTTCTGCCATCGGACATTTTGCATTTGCACCCAAATATAGAAAAACCAGCCAAGAAAATGTCGGGCAACCCTATTAACCTATAGAAAACGTCGTCATCTCAAATATCGGCTGAAGCTTAAATAATCAGAAGTGTAAAAAAAACCGGGCAAGTGCGAGTCGGACTCGCGCACGAAGGGTTCTGTACCATAATGCAAAAAACGGCAAAAAAAAAACGGTCACTCATCCAAGTACTGACCCCGCCCGACGTTGCTTAACTTCGGTCAAAAATCGCGTTTGTTGTATGGGAGCCCCACTTAAATATTTATTTTATTCTGTTTTTAGTATTTGTTGTTATAGCGGCAACAGAAATAGATAATCTGTGAAAATTTCAACTGTCTAGCTATCACGGTCCGTGAGATACAGCCTGGTGACAGACGGACGGACGGACGGACGGACGGGCGGACGGACAGCGAAATCTTAGTAATAGGGTCCCGTTTTACCCTTTGGGTACGGAACCCTAAAAATAGCGTCACGTAGCCGAGACTTTTCTGGAATGCCCCTTTACCTATAATGGTAAGCGTAGGTACCCTATAAGTTTAATTTAACCTTTACACTATTTTACACTTTACCCCCAGGCCCGGAAAACTAAAGGGTTCTTCGAAAGATCGCCTTTTAATTGTCCCCGTCTGTATAAAACTACAAATTGAACTAAGTGTCCCCCCAGGCGCAGGACAGGCAGGATGCAAGTTTAAAGTCAGACGTCTGCCGGCCTAGCCAAGGTTACAATCGCTATCGCTTCGACAACGAAAACCATTATGTCTCTCTATCACACTTCCATATTAGTGCGACAGTGACAGTTGCGTTTCGATCGCTACGGAGCGTAAGCGATCGGCATCTTGGCTACGCGGCCTGACTACTATCAACAGTGTTGGCTAAGACTCGAGTCCTTTGAGTCATCTGCTTTAAGACATGATACAGAATCATGTCTTTAAGCATTCAGACTCATTGAAATTAACTGCCGTATTCGAACTTCAAGATATTCACAAGAGACGACACGTACTCGATCCATTCTAGATAGGTTATAGTTTAGATATCAACTAGTTCTCTTTTGCAGCGCAATTCGGGCAACCAATGTCACTTTTACGTTAGATAGAGTAAGATATCTATTAGATGTGAATTAGATCTATCATATCCTGTGGAAATTGTTCAAGAGTATCTCCAGAATCGCGCAAATGTCAAATTTGACAGGTTTGATCTTAAACATATCGTTATCGTATCTTGGTGATGTCTAATAGATGTCTATTTCATAATCCGAATCGGGCCCATGACTGTGTTGTTCTGACTCATTGAAATTAAGTCAAAACTCGAGTTTATTTCAACTTGTTTGTAATCTGAGACTTGTAGAGACTTGAGTCCTTTTCAGAGAACTCTCTTTTTTAGGATTCCGTACCCAAAGGGTAAAACGGGACCCTATTACTAAGACTCCGCTGTCCGTACGTCCGTCTGTCACCAGGCTGTATCTCACGAACCGTGATAGCTGGACAGTTGAAATTTTCACAGATGATGTATTTCTGTTGCCGCTATAATAACAAATACTAAAAAGTACGGAACCCTCGGTGGGCGAGTCCGACTCGCACTTGTCGGTTTTTTTTTACAAAAAATAAAATCAAAATGTAAAAATGTGTTCATGTAAAAATCATGGGTTACATAACTCAGATAGGTGCATCATAAAATAACGCTTAATTTATATAGATTACTATTTTAGTAACACTTACAAAATTGTAGAGTATTTATTCTGAGGCTCAGAAAATCCTTTTGAGTTGGGTTTAAAAAAATACTGAATAAACGACTCGATTCGGGACTTAAAAGTTAAAATACTCGAGTTGCTACCAACACTATTCAACTCTTGACTGGCCATCTGGTGGTAGACTTTATGTCTTTGCAATACGGTTTAGTTTATATATGACGATGGTTTTTATCAGTAGCCTACTGTTATACAAACTTAGTTCATTTTCAACCTTAAGTAATTGTAATAGAGTTTAAAAGGTCGGTATCCAGAAAATTACACGTTACATCAAAATGCAAAGAGCAATAATTAAATAAATGTATATTCGAATAATAATATAACCTAAGGTTTTGCTATGAGGAAGTTACACTAATCATATAGACATGAGTCAGATATCAATCATCGAGTAGTCAAGAGTGAATGCAACTTAGTGTAGGTAAAGAAAAGATATATGTAACTCCGTAAAAGATAAATAAAGTCTAAGAAAAAAACGTGCCTCGGAAATCAAGAAAAAGTCATTCTCGGATAGATGGCCCACTACGTCGGCGGCCGATCGTAAGATCAGGCATATCGTGAAATTCCTAGGCATATCGTGAAACGTGAAAATCTTTGACTCGTTCCCTGAGTCGACGGTACCGGGGCTCCTATTTCTGGGCAGTTTGATGCCTTTCGGGCATCTGAAGCAACCTAACGAACCTATCCTACCTATATATTGGTTTAATGTGACTAATATCGTCAAAACATTACACAGGAACATTACGATCTGCCTGATCTTACGATCGGCCGCCGACATTTACATGAATTCATGTTGTTAGTTCCTTTGTGCCGACGTGATTGCATCTAAACCTCGTAAAACAATGCAACGGATGAATCACTCATCAAAACTGTTACAAAATTCGTAGACCACAAATGCATTCAAAAAGAACATATAATCGTCCAAACTGTTGACTATATCTAACCCTTATTTCAAAGCGGTAAGGTATATCAATGATCAGTTACGATTGCTTCTGTTCTTACAAGCTTTAACAGCAGTTTAAGAGACTTAATACCTTTCTTACTGGACGAAGATAGATTTCTAGTCATTGAAATATGGCTTCTAAGAAAACGCATTAAGGTACAACGTTCTAAAACCTTTCTTCTACGAGGTAATGGAGACAGATCGCCTGTTATTCAAATATAAACTTTATAACAAGGCATTAAGGTGCTAATACGTTGTAAGCGACGTGCTTAGCGCTCGCCTACGTTTTCCGGGCAGCAAAAACACTTTCATTCCGGCGTGCCGAAGGTTACGGCTGGAGCATTAGAACTTTAAAAATCTGAACTTGATTTGTTATTAGTCAGTGCATCTCGGACCAAATACATAAGCGCGACGGAGATACATTGAGAGTAATTCGAAATCTAGAGTATATTTTTAAAGTTTGAATGCGGTTAGTTCTGATGATGAATTTGAGTACAAGATACGCGCCCACTTTTTGGTTACATTGAGCACGTGCCACCGTATTCGGTTCTACTTGATAGTTGAGTTTACTTGGTTATTTAAATTACAAGTTAGAATAGCCATCAATCATTGTTCCTACTGGTTAAATCGGAGTCTGGCCAAGCCAACTCTGCATGGCTTTTGCAATAACAAAGTGGCAATGTCATCATTAGCTAATGCCATTTTCTATGAAAATATGATGTCGATAATTATACTTCCTCATTTTGTTCTGTTCTTAGCTAACATAGTTTTTTTAATCTACATTTTTAAGAGCCAACAGGAGGGTCATTTCTGTTGGAAAGTGTCTTTATAAACTAACAGAATCTTGTTTAAAGGATACTGCGTGAACGCGCGTAGAACTAGTTTGAATATTTAAATAAATATACGCCTTTTGTTCGCGTGCGTCAAGCAGACACATCCGTTTAGACCCTAATGCTGTAAACACAAAATTTGTATCAGTGCCTATTCCTTTCGATAATATATCTCTTCATCCAGATCATCATAGTTTCCTTTACGCTCCAGATCCAATAGGTTACGGGCCTGCGCGTTTTCAATAAAAATCAAAACGTATTTCGAGCGTAAAAAGCGAAAATAGTTAATACGGTTGCCGACAGTAATGGCGTCCAGTACAAGTTCCTCAACTCCACTCGTGATGGAAAAACTAAAGGGAATGGAAAACTATTCATCGTGGAAATTTATGATGAAGATGGTGCTAGTTCATGAAGATCTCTGGGATTTTGTGGAAAAAGAGGTTGACGATAAAAAACCGGAAGATGTGAAAAAGGGCCAGAAAGCGCTCGCACGCATTGCATTGTCCGTGCAATCGACGGCCTTCGTACACATCAGGAACGCGACCTCGGCACACAAAGCATGGACGAGTCTTCAGAAAGCGTATGAAGATAAGGGATTATGTCGGAGATTAGGCCTGTTGCGAACATTATTCAGCACAAAGTTGACGGATTGTCAGAGTATGGAGAAATACATAAACAAAATCACGGATGTCGCACAACAACTGCAGGATATTGGTGCTGGGTTGGAGGATGACTTTGTTGCGGTCATCATGCTGAGCGGACTTCCTGAGGACTACGACCCGCTAATCATGGCTATTGAGAACTCGTCAACTGCCAAATTATCTAGCGAAGTTGTATCGGCGAAGCTGCTACAGGAGAGGATGCGACGTGAGGACAGCAAGCGCGACGGAGACGGAGTTACGGCTCTGGCGGCCGCGAGAAAGCTGCCCAGGTGTTATGTATGTAAGAGGACCGGACATCTCAAGAAAGATTGTCCGATGTTAAACAAGAAGAAAAGTAGCAAGGGAACGTCGTCGGCAAAGGCTCTACTCACGGCGCTGTCGGTGAACGTGGAAAGTGATCTTTGGTACGTGGACAGTGGTTCGGCGAGTCATCTTTGTCGAGATGTGAACATTATGAGTGACATGAAGTCAGAGAAATCGTTGCAGGTGACTGTAGCTAACGGAGACAAACTATTTACGGCCGGGCGAGGAAATGTTCAAGTGGAACAACGTAATGGCACTGTAAAGACTATAAGTGATGTGTATTATGTACCTAATTTAGCAGCTAACTTATTGTCGGTAAGCGCCATGGCAAAGAAAGGCTTTAAGATAGTATTCGAATCCGATAGTTGCGAAATATTAGATAATGGGGTTATTGCAGCGACAGCTACTTTGAAAAATGATGTTTATGTCCTTGACACTGTGGGGGCGTGTTCTAATGTTCCTTTACAGGACAAACAGATGGCCAATGCAGCAGTGGAGGAGAAGCGTGCGGTTACTAGCGACGAAACTGTCTCTGTAGCTTCAGAGAAGGTTTGGCATCGTCGTCTATCGCATCTCAACAGAAGAAGCATGGAACTTTTGAGAAAAGGTATGGCTTCTGGTATATCATATGATAGTAGAGATTTTGAAACGTGTGTAGCGTGTGTACAAGGTAAGGCAAGTAGGGTCCCCTTTCCTAAGAAATCTCTCAACAGGGCTAAAGAAGTCCTGGGTTTAGTACATACAGACGTCTGTGGACCGCTACCATCTCCCTCATTCAGCGGTGCGAGGTATTTCTTGCTTTTCATAGATGACTATTCTAGAAAGACGTTTGTGTACTTTTTAACTAAAAAAGGTGAAGTATTTGATAGGTTCAAAGAATTTAAGGCTTTAGTAGAGAACCAGACAGGTAAAAAGATAAAATCGCTACGTAGCGACAACGGAGGAGAATACACCAGTTCTGCTTTTCAGGCGTATCTCAAAAGCAATGGCATCGTGCATCAAACCACTGTTCCTGGCTCCGCTGCTCAGAACGGGGTCGCAGAACGCGCGAACAGGACCGTGATGCAGGCTGCAAGATGTATGCTGCAAGATGCGGGCCTGAGCAACGAATTCTGGGCGGAGGCTGTTAACACGGCAGTCTACGTTAAAAACCGCTGTCCTACAAAAGCTGTACTGGGGAGCACTCCTGAAGAAAAGTGGAGTGGCAAAAAGGTATCTCTAAGTCATTTACGTATCTTTGGTTCTGTGGCTTATGCGATGACTTTGAAGCGTTCAAAATTAGATCCGAAATGCAAAAAGTACATTTTTGTTGGGTATTGTGAGCATACAAAGGGTTACAGACTCTTGGACCCGGAACAACCAACAAAATGCATCAAAGCCAGAGATGTAACCTTCTTAGAAAATACGTTCATTAAAAAAGTATCAAATGATGACATTGACAATGTCATTGAGTCAATTGAAATATTTCCACAAATTGTAAATAATAATGGAAATAAAAATATTGAAATCCAATTGTCTGACTTAACTTCTGTACAACCAGAATCATCGGTAGTGAGCGGTACGTCTGATGATGCCAATTTGACACAAAATTCTCAGAATACGAGCGATCGAACGAGTACGATCACAATACATGATTCGTCTAGCTCTAGTGAATGTGATGATCCGGCCGATGAAACTTATATTCCAGAGGAGGAGAGTATGGATACTTCGGAATATGACAGTTCATCGGGTTCACCACATTTTGGATTCCTAGCGGGCACGTGCGATCCAGATGCTCCACGGACTGTACCAGAAGCGCTGAGTGGTCCAGATGCTGACAATTGGAGAGAAGCAATGTCTTGTGAGTACAACTCATTTATTAAGAACGAGTGTTGGACACTGACAGATCGACGAGAGTCACAAAAACCTGTCAAATGCAAGTGGGTGTTCAAAGTAAAACGTGGATTGAACGGTGAACTACTCAAATATAGGGCGCGCCTGGTAGCTAAAGGCTTCACGCAGCAATATGGAATAGACTATGAGGAGACGTATTCACCGGTTGTCAGATACTCCACTATACGTACTTTGTTAGCCTTGGCGGTTGAGTACGGTATGAAGATTGAACATCTTGATGTAAAAACAGCATTTCTCAACGGTGACTTGAAGGAAACTGTGTTCATGGAACAACCGGAAGGCTTTATAGTTAAAGGTCAAGAAAGTAAGGTCTACAAATTAAATAAAGCCATTTACGGGTTGAAACAAGCCTCAAAGGCATGGTACGAGAAGATTGATCATGTTCTATGCAGTAAATTGAAGTTCAATAAGTCATCATCTGAACCTTGTGTTTATTTTCAGCGACTGAAGGGGTCGTTTATAATTATTGCTCTGTACGTTGATGACATAATATTGTTTTCGACAGGTGATGAACGTGATAAGTTAGATGTCAAAGTCAAATTAATGAAGGAATTTGATATGACAGATCTAGGGTCAGCTCATCAGGTGTTAGGTATGAGATTGTGTAGAGATGAAAACAAAATTACTCTCGATCAATCCAGTTATATCGCGATGGTGCTGAAGAAATATAAAATGGAAGAGTGTAAGTGTTCGCCTACTCCCATGGAAACTGGACTTAAGTTACCTAGGGGCAATCAAAGAGATGATACCTATGATTATAGAGGTCTTGTAGGTTCTCTTATGTATATTGCTATCTGTACCCGACCAGACATCGCATACGCAGTTAGCTACTTGAGTCAATTTAACGAATCATTTACAGAGACCCACTGGAAAGCAGCCAAAAGAGTCCTGCGCTACTTGAAAGGTACCTTGGATCTCCGTTTGACTTTTAAGAAAGGCAAGCAGCAGCTGGACATCACTGGATATGCGGATGCAGACTGGGGCAGCGACGACGTAGACCGCCGGTCGTACACGGGCTATGTCTTTAAAATAGGTGAGTCAGTAGTTACTTGGGAAAGTCGCAAGCAAAAAACAGTTAGCCTTAGCTCTACCGAGGCCGAATACTATTCTTTATCTAATTCTTGTAAAGAGGGTTTGTTTATTAGTACATTTCTGAAAGAAATTATAAATAAAGAAATTGTACCGACAATTTTCAATGACAATCAGTCAGCGCTAAAATTGTGTAGGAGCTCTTTACATCATGCTAGGACCAAACATATCGATATACGGCATCATTTTATTAGAGAACTTGTAAATAGTAATAAGATTACTATTGAGTATCTGAATACTAATGATATGTTGGCAGATATACTGACAAAAGCGTTGTGTAAAGTTAAACATAGTAAGTTTGTGAGACAGCTCACATTACTGTCATAGGTAAATACATATAACTGTGTATTCTATGTAATAATTGTGTTCTTAATGTGATTACCATCATGGTTATTTGTTGGTTTAGTCAAACATGATAGTGATTACATGAAATCAAAAGACTCGTTTACTTTTCAAACATTTATTGAATTACAATTCATAAAGTGGATAACTGAACTTTGTTGATACGGTGTAGCGAAAGCTCAGTGCATATGTTTTTTGTTAATTTAATGTTAACTTAAGTTTTGTGTTTGTGTGTTGAAACAAGACTGCTTTAGTTTAAGGGCCAGTGTTGGAAAGTGTCTTTATAAACTAACAGAATCTTGTTTAAAGGATACTGCGTGAACGCGCGTAGAACTAGTTTGAATATTTAAATAAATATACGCCTTTTGTTCGCGTGCGTCAAGCAGACACATCCGTTTAGACCCTAATGCTGTAAACACAAAATTTGTATCAGTGCCTATTCCTTTCGATAATATATCTCTTCATCCAGATCATCATAGTTTCCTTTACGCTCCAGATCCAATAATTTCTCCATACAAACGTACTCGACTGTTTCCTCCGTGGGTTTTGATGCTAGAGCAATAATTATTTTTTCAACACAGATTAATATTGTCAATATCTGTGTCGGACCGTTTTGCTTTTTTTGATATTTTTGTTTTTTAAGGCGCTAGAGCCCTTCAAAAATGGCCTAATTGACCATGCCGCAATGAGAGGCGTAATATTCAAAACTGATATCAATTAGCCAAAAAAGCAAAACGGTCCGACACAGATTATCAGCCGTATTCGAACAATGAGATACGTCAAATACTAGATATTGAAACGATATGGATTAGATATGTCAGTGTCAAACAAGTGTCAAAAGTGACGTTTTTGTTCGAAGAAATGTCAATTTTGACACTTGTTTGACACTGACATATATCTAATCCATATCGTTTCAAGATCTATTAGCTGACGTATCTTAAAGTTCGAATAGGGCCGAATTTCATAATCATTTAGATTTCCAAATTTGGTTACGATTGGTTGAGTTTTGGGGGAGGAAACAGTCGAGTACGAAACCTCGAATTTTGAGATTTTTACGCAGGATTTTTCGCCTTGTTCTTATCGCACTAGTTTTAGGAGCCGCTTCAGTTAGCGAAACGGGTATATTTACCTAAAATATTTAAAACTCAGCTCCTGTTTCGTCTTAAAAGAAGCCTTTATCAATGAGACATGTCGGCTCTGTTAAGCCTCTACCTTACAGTTTAAATTTCAAATCATTCAGGTGTTACTCGATATCAAAAAAACTATACATGAATTTCGCAGTTTCAGACAGGGGTTCCGCCAATATCGAGTGAAAAACCCCAATATCAGTTCCTGCATAACCCCTAGCTTCTAATAGTTGTGCCCTCTTGTATCGAGTCCAAACACATTCTATTAGGAAGTGCTGTACATCCTCGACAGAGTCGCAGATATCGCAGTTGGCGACTCTGCTTTCCTCCTCAGCTTAGATAGATGGATTTTAATAAACAAGTTTAAAAAACCGGGCAAGTGCGAGTCGGACTCGCGCACGAAGGGTTCCGTACCAATATGCAAAAAAAAAAAAGCAAAAAGAAAACGGTCACCCATCCAAGTACTGACCCCTCCCGACGTTGCTTAACTTTGGTCAAAAATCACGTTTGTTGTATGGGAGCCCCATTTAAATGTTTATTTTATTCTGTTTTTAGTATTTGTTGTTATAGCGGCAACAGAAATACATCATCTGTGAAAATTTCAACTGTCTAGCTATCACGGTTCGTGAGATACAGCCTGGTGACAGACGGACGGACGGACGGACGGACGGATGGACGGACGGACGGACAGCGAAGTCTTAGTAATAGGGTCCCGTTTTACCCTTTGGGTACGGAACCCTAAAAATAAAGACGTGGGTGGGATTTAAAGACAACTACAACAGCTCAATAGTCACTGAGTTAGTATTTAATAGCAGCTCAGTTGTTAACTCGTGTGCTCGTTTTATAATTTTCCATTTTGAAATGACCCTTGAAACCATTGTACCCTAGAAATGAGCTAGTTACCCGAATTAGCGTATCTCCACGCTCCGCTGCATTTGTCTCCAAATCGGCTTATCTGTAGACGTTTGTAAATCGGTGGTGTTAAGCCACAGAGGGCGGGGCGTCTTATTAATACCCTGTCCCCAGCATCTGCTGACCCCAAGGCACCCCTGAGGTGAACACTGAGCACTTAACACAAAAACGACGTAAGTTGTTGAGTGTTCTGTGTGAGTTACGACATTTTGGAGAGTACTAGATTCTTAAAACGAAAAGGGCGTAAGTGCTTTATGGTTGTGTGTGAGATACGACGTTTTGAAGTGGTAAGTGGATTGGTGAACATAAGGCTCTTAAAACGAAAAGGGCGTAAGTGGTTTAACGTTGTGTGAGATACAACGTTTTGGAGTGTTGTGTAGGTTTTGCTGTGTTTGTCACTGTCCGTTGTTTGGTTTTGGTAATGGACGCCTTTTGTTCGCATGTGTGTTTTTGCAACTTGCATGAGTACTAGGTAGTTAAGTCGTTTTTTTTAATGTGGTGAAAGAGATTGGCGTGTGTGTGATTTAAAAACATTAGCATAGGTAGCATTGTTAGTTAGTTTATTATATGTGACTTATACCTAGTATAATAACTAAATGCTAGTTTTTTAAGTTTTAAACTACATTTTAGAGAAATTAACATAAACATGAAAGTCGCTAATTTATTTAAAATGGTGGCTTATTAAGAGGTTTATACCAAATATTATTGCTTTCAAACCATCTATAGATAGTCTTCTAACTCTATAGTCTGTATATATTATACCAATTTGGCAGCGAAAAGTGTGGCAGAGCCATCATAAATATCACGTTTTCATAGGAATTTAATGTTTATGGTGGCGCTTACATACTTTGTCTCTTGCCAAGTCTCCCAATTAGACGGTCTCTACATATCAAAAGTCAATAGCAATTTTTTTTGCATTAACATATTACACCCTACAAGGTCGCAGCAATCTTAAGTAGGTACTTATCTAAAATATATGGTGCATTGTATAATTACCATAAATAAATATTATTCTGGATACTAATTGATAATTGATAATGTATTTTTCTAGATTTACAAAAAGCTTTTGATACTGTGTCTGTCCCCGTCCTAATTCGTAAGCTAGAATCTATGGGTGTTCGCGGAAACTTCTCTAAACTAATCTCATGTTATTTAAACAATAGAACACAGCGTGTTAAAATAAGTAATGAGGTATATAGCTCCGATGAACAATCAACGCAGTTTGGCGTGCCCCAGGGCAGTGTCTTAGGTCCAACTCTTTTTCTGGCCTACATAAACGACCTTACTAACATCCAACTTACAAACGGGCTAGTTATTTCTTATGCAGATGATACAGCTTTACTATTCCATGGGGAAAATTGGGATGAGGTATATGCTCATGCTGAGGCTGGTCTTTCAAAAGTGATGATATGGTTACAAACCAACTTACTTTCATTAAATATTAAAAAAACCAATTACATAACTTTTTCAATTCTAAACAGTACACAACCGGATAGGATAAAACATAATTTAATTGCTCACAATTGCATTAATCAACAAAATGATACTTGCTCATGCCCCAATATCAATCATGTTACCTGTACTAGATATTTAGGTGTCCATATAGATCAACTACTTTCTTGGAATCAGCAAAACGAAGTAACTGCTAATCGAATAAGAAAGCTGAACTGGTTATTTAGATATCTTAGGCATGTCTCAGATAAGGAACTATTAATATACATATATAAAACGCTAGTACAATCAATTATTCTCTATTGCTTACCTGTTTGGGGTGGTACTCATAAAACTAAACTCATAGCACTTGAGCGGGCGCAACGATCTATCTTAAAGACACTTCTGGGTAAAAAAATAAGATACAGCACTGTCGACGTTTACCGTGACGCGGACGTGCTTACAGTGCGACAGCTTTACATACTAAATAGTGTTCTCAAGGTACACAAAACATTAAAAATTGATAATAACTTAATAAAAAAACGTAATCCACATTCGGTAGTTAATCAACTTCATACAGCTAAGACTTCTTTTGCACGAAGACAATTTTATGTATTATCAATCAATCTATACAACAAAGTGAACAGGCTAACGAGCATTTACACAAAAAGTTATGGAGAGTGTAAAAAACTTTTATCAACTTGGTTAAAAAATAAAAACTATGATGAGACTGAATCACTCATAGAATAGATAGGATAGGTAAATAAATTATGTAACTGTATAACGGATGGTACGGAACAAGGGACGTTTATGCAAACGGGTAATTGTTTAGGATATGTACTTTATTTCTTACTTATTAATCACGCTAATGTTTGAATTCGGTTGTGAGATACAGTTTGTTAAACATTAGTGTAAAAATATGCATGTTTCAACCCTAGCTAGTAGATACTTAACTGTTTTGTAGACCACTTGGGTAACCTACTGTTATGTCTTTTTCTTATATAATATAATACTTATGTAATTAGTTAACAATAGTATTTAAGATTACCTTAAGTTATAGGTTATTTTATTTTTAGCGCTGAACCCTGTATGAAAGAGCGAATACCTCCTAACACAAGTTTTTAACTTAAAAGGAGGATTCGGCACCTATGTCTTTAAACGTGTGTTAAAAAATAAATAATTTTGAATTTTTTTTTTAATAATCAATTGCATTGCTTTTGTCTGAAAGCGTTCTGTCTAACGAACCGCCCTACGTCCACGATTGGCACCTTGGCAGATTTAGCACCAATTTGTAATTTACTAATCCAAGCAAACACCCACTTAGAATATTCAATGTCTGATTGCTCTTGTGATTTAATACTATCCTTAGATTTACGTAGATCATCTCTCGTAGACTCGGTTTGTAAAGGCTTTACGTTGTGTGTCTAATCTTGCAACCACTCAGGTGCGTCCAGTCTAATTGCGTGTTATACTTACTTACACAAGACCCAGGATTTTTTTCCACTATTTTTTAATTTGTAATTAAAATACTATATTTTATTTATTTATTTATTTTTATGTGAGGTGTGCAATAAACAGTATTGTATTTAAGAGTGGGGTGATTCAAGTTTTCAGCATCCATCACCATATTGTATTTATTTATTTATTTAATCTTTATTGCACAAAAGAAAATCTTATAGTACAAAAGGCGGACTTAATGCCATAAGGCATTCTCTACCAGTCAACCTTAAGGCTAAGCAGAGAGATTGTGAGCGGTGCTATAATTACAACAGCAAAAACGAACAATAAAATACCTATACAAATATACTGTACACATATACTATAATATATATATACACATATATATATAAATAAATAACGACGAAACATATTATGAAACTAATAATACACTAAGATTTTTTCATTCTGCTAGCAAAGAAAGCACGTACGGATTTTTTGAACAGTCGAAGCCAAAAATATGTTTACACTTTTGCACCTTACTCCTTTGTAACAAGGCGAAAAATGTAAACATATCTTTGACGTCGACCGCACCTGATGGTGTGTAAATAAAGATCTCTACCTCTATCTGTCAATCGAAATGCTCTCATACTGTCATAAGTTTTCTAGTATTTAAGATCAGCTTTCATGCTCCATCTTATTAGGTAAATGATCTGTGGGTTGATTACTATCCTAAGACTTAGCATGCTTCTTTCAAAAACGACGTAAACGACGTACATTTCTTAGTAACATAACCTCTTTTATCGGAGCAGGTTAAGACGTGATTTATCCATGAGCTAACTAAGCCAACCGTAATTATTATGAAGGATGATTTATTATAGGTAAATGTAGTATATTTGACGTAAGTGATATGACCTTATAGAGGGCACTAGAGGTGTAAAGCTTTAAGGCGATACAAAGTTCACAAGTAACTAAAATTGTACTTAAACCGGTATAACTGGATAAAAATTAAAAACCCACTAAAAGTTGTAGGAATATTTCATGATATTGTCGCTTATACGAAAGCTGTCTTTTTTAGGGTTCCGTACCCAAAGGGTAAAACGGGACCCTATTACTAAGACTCTGCTGTCCGTCCGTCCGTCCATCCGTCCGTCCGTCCGTCTGTCACCAGGCTGTATCTCACGAACCGTGATAGATAGACAGTTGAAATTTTCACAGATGATGTATTTCTGTTGCCGCTGTAACAACAAATACTAAAAACAGAATAAAATTAAGATTTAAATGGGGCTCCCATACAACAAACGTGATTTTTGACCAAAGTTAAGCAACGTCGGGGAGTGGTCAGTACTTGGATGGGTGACCGTTTTTTTTTTGCATTATGGTACGGAACCCTTCGTGCGCGAGTCCGACTCGCACTTGCCCGGTTTTTTTGATTTTGTTAGGAAGTCGGGGTTTGTTTGGAGGATTGTGAATAATGAGTAAAAGTCGTGAAGGTGTAAATCAGTGAATCGAGGTTTTGTTTGTCAATGTTAGGACTTAGGATTTTAAAACCAAGCCATAATAGAACATCATTAGAGCGAAAATCAACATTTACAATGCTAGGAAATTGATATTTCCGTCTAGGTTCCATACACGGAGCGGAAAAACAATCGGGACCCTGTTTTTTTTTTCTTGATAATATTATACCAACTTTAATTTTTGTTACTATATTTTAATCTTACAGATGATAGATTTATAAAATTTCCGTTCGAAATAGTTAACAATCCCAAGTGAAACAGAGTTTCGAGTATCTAAAATTTCTGGTAAATCACGCTATAAATTGTAAACATGTGGTAATCCTTCATCTCATTATGCATTTCACAACTGTTAATCCGCACTGAGATCGTTCTTGCTTCATTATCATCCTACGCTTCAGTGTAAACTTAACTTTGTGATAGTTTAACAATAGTCGGCAGAAATGGAAAGCGCTTCAAAAGTGTGATACATAGATGTGGAATTAGTAATAACTCTCATTTATGCGTTTTAATTAATCATGTACAGTCAGAAAGTTACCAAAATTTCAAAATTTCCACATGGATAAATTCAGACCTGCTCATATATATTTTTTGGAATCGAAATTATTTTTGTATAGATATCGAAGTGTTCCGTTTGCAAAATGAAAGTGTCCTTTGTATCCTGTAATTTTTTTATTGAATTTTCCGAGAACTCTTTTAATTTCTTGGAAACTTTCCGTAACTTGCATATCTGTAGTTTGAACGAGTATGCGCAGTCTAAGATAAGTCATCTATGATTTAATTCAAACCAAGATGTCAGACATAAATGTCCTAGTGTACCTACTTACAACGAGAAATTGCATTTACAATTGCTTAAGCTAAAACGGGGGCCAAAAATGTATATTCAATTATCTCTGCAATGATTAACATTTAATGCTTATTTTAACGCATTCTTTCTCATATCCTCGAGGAAAAACAGTGTCCGGACTGCACTGACCAAAAACACAGGTATAAATACAGTAACGAAAAAACAAGCTACTGACACTGCATGTTCTTTTATCATAATTTATTTAGTTTTTATTAAATTAGAAGAACTTCTTTTCCGTTCTCATTCGTTCCATTCACCAACTATCGGCTTTTCCTCACACTTTCCTAGCACGTTCGATTTAAGTGTTAACAGTTGTTTAATCCTATCGGTTTTTCTAACGCATGACATCATTAGATTTTGTCGTAGCCATACATGGTCGCGGCGTATGATCTATCGATCGGTACTTGTGAACAGCTGACGAACATGATAGTGACGTGATTTCGGGACTCGATACGGCTATAAATGGACTCACGAATGTGTGTCTAACCTAACCTAATTAGGAGTCACATCTTTTTGGTTGAAAATGTTGCCTATATTTAATCAACCTGCCGCATGATCTTTCATTTGGTACTTGTGAACAGCTGACGAACATGATAGTGACGTCTTATCGGGACTCGATACGGCTAAAAATGGGCACACGAATGTTTGCCTAATCTAAGTAGGAGTCACTTCTTAATGGGCGAAAATTTTGCCTATAATCTAATTTAAACTATCGTAAGATATTCTAATTTTAAACTAATTAATTAAGAGTGACTAAAAATACGTGAGTGAAATCGTAAATTAGCTTAAAGTTAATGTTGCATATGCCTATGCTAAATGTAGACATATTTGGCGTATGATCTTATTATTATTATTTGGAGCCTTACGTGTCCCACTGCTGGGCAAAGGCCTCCCCCCCCCCCAATTACTCCACAGATCTTTTTCCGATCCTGTCTGGCCACTCCTTCAAAAAGGAGTCTAGTTCATCTATTTCTGTATGATCTTTCGATTAGTAAATCCTCCCAACTATAGTCCATAGCTCCCAACTATGGTCCAAAATTAACTGTAATTTATTCGTTCAGGTGTCTTTTATTTACTGTAGTTTTTGGAGTTCTAGGACAAGGTATGTTTATAAATGGAAGAAAAAACTCGGAGTAAACCAAAAGGTATATTGGTATTGATACTTAATTTCCTTTTGAACTACTGGACCATAGTTGCTGTATTGGACTATAGTTGGGAAGTTTTACGGTACTTGCGAACAGATGACGAGCGCGATAGTTAAGCGGGTTAGGGACCTGGGTTGGCTAAAAATGGGCTCACAAATGATTGTCTTAAAGTAGGTGTCACTTGATTTTGGGCGAAAATGGACCGGTCAATCATCTCGAGATTGAAAGGCACGGATAAACATACATATCGAGTAAAAAGGACTGTTATAGGAAAGTTTTACTTTGATTGCTACTTACACTTTTCAATCCGATTCTCACTAATTTCTCATATAATATTTTGTATAAAATTCGCGTTAGACCCGTCTATAATGTGAGTTAATATTTCTCATATGTTCCAGGAAAAATTAAGATGCATTCTCGGCCTATTTTTTCGCCAAAAAACAATCCACTCTAAATTAATGCTTTATGCATGCTTATTCTTAGGGATGACCCCTATTAATTACATCACACGTTTAGGGGGAGGGAGGGGGTCAAGAAAATGTGACATATTGTGACATGGGGGACGGGGAGACACAAACTTTGTGACGTCACTTTAACTTCATCACTTCATCAGTAACCGAAAATTTATTTAAATTATTTTATTCGCTATACGTTTAAATAACACGTTTTTAAAACAATAATTGTTTTTATTCGTTTAATTTTCTTTCCTAAGCAATATTAATAATACTTAGGTACTTACTTAATTCGATTTGGCGATTTCGTAGAAAAAATGTGACGTCACACTAGGGGGGATAGTAGTAGGGCTTACGGTGATATTTACATCGAAAGCTGCATTTTTGGCAGAAAGCAAGCCGCTTTGTCCAGTGATACTAGGGACCAATCTGAATGATTTCATCCGAGGAAACACAAATTTCATTCACTAGAATTCAAGATGGCGGACCTTTTCCAAAATGGCGGCTGCAATATTAAAAAAAATTATAGACAAAAAACGGCTGCACCGATTTTAGTGATTGATATATCGATCAATTCGTATTGACACCTGTAATCGAATAAAAAATATGGCATCTAAGAAATTAAAGATGGCGGCCGAATATTAAGAAAATTGTGTTTTTTTTCTTTATTTTTTTTCCTTCTAATGAAAATAACAACTAAATATTCTATAATATGATCACATATTCTTTAATATAAATGAAACCTGATAATATTATCTGCAAAATAAAAAAATAATCTTAACAATCCGTTGAGTAGTTTTTGAACTATGCGCATTTCAAAAAGCGCGTAACTGCCGTCCGAAACGGCCCGCTCGCGCCAAAACTGAGAACTTTGATGATTTAAAGGCAAAAAAAGAATTGAAAACATATTTACTTTATTTATTGAGCTATAAATTAATAAATAAATTGTATTTCCGCTTATTATTTGTGACCATCACGGGAAAAGATATGGCGGCTGGCGCTTACGCCGCTTAGCACCGCAATAGTATTGGAGCGGCGTTAATAATAGCGTAAGCGCTATCCGCACTAAGGTACCTATACCCGTGGGTTCATATTTATTCCTCTCTATCATCTTTGTCCGATGTGGTTGAACAGAAAGAAAAGAAAATTCATATGAAATCAGATCAAAATATACCTAATATAATTAAATTAAATATATAGAAATGAACTACGCCAAACTAACTTCCATTAATATTTCAATGTGTGTAGTATTGAAATAGTAATGGAGGGCGGGACAGTGTGGCGTGGTTTACCTATAAGTACCTTTCGTTCTTGCAGTTGCCTTTGCAAGTACTGCATTGCACTGTGCAGGGTAGACCCACCCTCCGACACGTGCAGCGCATTGTTTCGTAGCCTTTTTTACAGCCGCAATGGTCCAGGTATGATAATTCACGCCATATCTCCCTGGCATCAGACCATTGCGGTTCCCAACTGCCATTAGATGACTTCCAACCCCAAGAAGATGGCAATGGCACAGAGGCATCATCAAGAATAGGGGCATATCTATCACCCCATGAGTGGCCTGCTTGATATGTGAGACGGAGCGCGTGTTTATGTAATGCTGCCGATATTGGTGGATTGCTGGGTACCAATTTATTTTTAGTAGCAAATAGCTCCTTGCGTACCAAGTTGACCGACGAATATGCTATTTATGGGTCATATAGGTAGCAGGTGAACTTTTCCAGCATAGCCATGATTTCTTTAGGAAGGCTTTGTAATCCCCAGTTACTGTCCCAGTTATTAGCCATAACTCTTGCAGGCCACTCTCAATTATTTTGCGTGAAGTACGATGCGGCCATCAACTTCTTCCGCATGTGTTCCTATTCATAAGATCAGGCAGAACAGGGAATTAGGCGTATTTTGATTAGATCTTCCGATACAGATGTTTTGGTGTTATTGATATCATATCATCAAACTTAAATTAAGAACAGGGTATTAGGCGTATTTTGATTAAATCTTCCGATACAGATGTTTTGGTGTTATTGATATCATATCATCAAACTTAAATTGAGAGTGGTAAATAATTAATATGGCGATCGCCGTCGTGAGCGGTCGTGTCATCTAAAATTCTGAATTTATTTTAAATAACAAATATTGTGTAACTGTGTCAAACCAACATCAGCACTTTTCAATAACTGTGAATCGTACACGTTTTGCAAATCAAAGTGTGTAATGGGGACAAAATTACGTAAACATGGCAGACGCATTTAATAGAAGTTCTAGGACTGTAAGGACCCCTCCTCCCGAAGGAAGACCTACGAAAACGGACCCGATTGTGCCTTCTCCAGCACCTACAGCGCAGCCCACGTCAGTTGATGTGGTGTCGACCAGTGAAATCCAAGGTTGGCTATCCTCGATAGAACAATGTTTGAACGAAATATGCACCATTGCCAATGAAGGAAAACTAAATGCGGACCAGAAGCTAAGAATAAATAAAATAAGCAGGAATGTGGCAGGTGGAGTGTCCCAGCTCGCCGTGCAGTACCAGGCAGTCAAGCAGCAAATTTTAGTCAACAATGCCCATCTTAAAGCTTTGTCAGAGCAGAACAACATTCGAGAACAAATCAAGGAGCTGCAGCTCAGTCTACAAGTTGCCCCTAAAATAGAGACAAAAGTATCTTTCGCCGACAAAGTGAGAACAGGTAACAACTCATCTGTAGTACCTATCAAGACCAACTCTATTGTAATTTACCCTACGGAGAAGGACAAGTCTAGCGAGGACACCAAAAAACTTGTACAGGACCTGATAAAACCCGAAGCCCTTAAACTACATATTCGCGGAATGAGAAAAACGAAAAACGGAGGCGTTATTATAAATACCGACCGCAAGGACGACCTAGAAAAGTTAAAAGCATCCCAGCAGCTTCAAAAATCGGGATTGAAATTGGAAGAAACTACCAAAAGGAGACCCAAAATTATCTTGTTAAGCGTTCCCTCGAATATCACAGAAAACGAGGTATTTGATTGCATTTATGAACAAAATATTGTAGATCAGCATCCAAATATTTCTAGAGAAACTTTTATGAGCTCGATCAAGCTAAGCCATAAATCTGGCAAAAAGGACCTAGCCACATGCAATTATATATTAGAGTGCTCAGCCGAAGTAAGACGGACACTCATTCAACAACAGCGCGTATTCATCAACTGGACTTCCTGCCCTGCACGAGATTACACTCTCTTGACTAGATGTTACAAATGCCAGCTCTACGGACACTCTGCCAAGTACTGCAGGGAAGCTGAATCCACATGCAGCCACTGCGGATTATCAGGACACACCATCAAAGAATGCACCAAACTGTCTGAACATCCGAATTGCGCTACGTGTATGCGTTTCAAAAAACCATCAGACCACAAAACCGGAGATGAGCAGTGCCCAGCGAAAAAAAGTGCCCAAATAAGACATTTAAATAACATAGACTATGAGGGCCCCTAAAACGCCTCACTACGTATCTCTAAAAAACTACCTATTTTGTTATTTATATTGTCAAAGTTGAAACGTTTTAATTCACTGTTATTTACCTATGTTTCTTGTACTAATATCATATTTATTGTTTTAGCACAATAAGCACCTAACTTACACTACATTGACCTAATAACACGAAATACCTAAGATACAAGTATTACTTAGTTTAGGTATTGATGTTAAACAATGTTAGAGCCAGTTACAATTTTTGCTTACAAGATCTTTTATTTTATGTTTACTTTTCTAAACCACTGTGATTGTACATTTATAATATTTAAGTAACTATTTAAGCGTATTATGATTGTTTTAATTTTTGGATATTTTTCAATGAAATAAATTTTATCTTATCTTATCTTATCTTATCTTATCTTAATTTATAGCTCAATAAATAAAGCAAATATGTTTTCAATTCTTTTTTTGCCTTTAAATCATCAAAGTTCTCAGTTTTGGCGCGAGCCGCGCGAGCGGGCCGTTTCGGACGGCAGTTACGCGCTTTTTGAAATGCGCATAGTTCAAAAACTACTCAACGGTTTGTTAAGATTATTTTTTTATTTTGCAGATAATATTATCAGGTTTCATTTATATTAAAGAATATGTGATCATATTATAGAATATTTAGTTGTTATTTTCATTAGAAGGAAAAAAATTAAAGAAAAAATCACAATTTTCTTAATATTCGGCCGCCATCTTTAATTTCTTAGATGCCATATTTTTTATTCGATTACAGGTGTCAATACGAATTGATCGATATATCAATCACTAAAATCGGTGCAGCCGTTTTGTGTCCATAATTTTTTTAAATATTGCGGCCGCCATTTTGGAAAAGGTCCGCCATCTTGAATTTTAGTGAATGAAATTTGTGTTTCCTCGGATGAAATCATTTAGATTGAACCCTAGTATCACTGGGCAAAGCGGCTTGCTTTCTGCCAAAAATGCAGTTTCTTTTCGCTAAGCTCTATCACTAGGAGGGGTTTGCCAAATGTGACCAAGTGTGACAAGGAGGGGGGGAGGGGTAAAAAAACCTAGAAATTCGTGTGACGTAATTAATGGATGACCCCTTATTCTACAGATTTCTAGCTTTTCTATCTCTACTATATTTTTATTAATAATGTTGAATTGAAATGATTGTATAAGTAGGATCTTAAGATATTATTTCAACTTTCAAGAGTTTCAAGTTAGTACATAATATAAAGAATCCTATTATAGGATACCTAATATTCTCTTAGCGAGTTGATATCAAACCCGCCTCTGCCTCGTTATACCTTGTCTAACATTTAATTGTAAATTCAGATTCAATTTTTAATTTCTCCGCCATATTACCATGAAACATATTTAGTACCTCCTACGTCACTCCTACTCTTTCATCAATAGGGATATTTCATCAATGATTTACGTGACGTTCTACGGGTAAAGGTACCTTATGACGTTTGGCACTTAACGTATTTGTATAGGAGCGACGTGAACAACAGCGTAAGCGCCAGCTGGAACGTCACATATATCGATATCTATGTCTGGCGGGTAAGCGCCAGCTGGAACGTCACATATATCGATATCTCACACGTCTTCGTTTCCGTGGAACGTCACATATATCCATATCTATGTCTGGTACCTTAGTAGTTTTTGACACACTTGCAATAAAATGTAAGTACATACTATTATTTAGATGAAAAACGAGCTTATTGTAATAAAAGCGGCCAAGTGCGAGTCGGACTCGCCCATGAAGGGTTCCGTATCAGCGAGTAACATAATAAAATTGCGGTTTACGATTTATGACGTATTAAAAAAAACTACTTACCAGATCTCACTCAAACCAATTTTCGGTGGAAGTTTGCATGGTAATGTACATCATATATTTTTTTTAGATTTATCATTCTCTTATTTTAGAAGTTACAGGGGGGGGGGGGGACACACATTTTACCACTTTGGAAGTGTCTCTCGTGCAAACTATTCTGTTTAGAAAAAAATGATATTAGAAACCTCAATATCATTTTTGTAGACCTATCCATAGACACCCCACACGTATGGGTTTGATGAAAAAATTTTTTTGAGTTTCAGTTCTAAGTATGGGGAACCCCCAAAATTTATTGCTTTTTTCTATTTTTGTGTGAAAATCTTAATGCGGTTCACAGAATACATCTACTTACCAAGTTTCAAGAGTATAGTTCTTATAGTTTCGGAAAAAAGTGGCTGTGACATACACGGACAGACAGACGGACAGACATGACGAATCTATAAGGGTTCCGTTTTTTGCCATTTGGCTACGGAACCCTAAAAAGGCGCTTTTGTGATTTGCGGAATACTTGCTGTAACTAAAACTCATTGTAAGTGAAATTAAAGTTTACGTCATAGCATATTTGTGGACTTTTGAAGTCCCCGCCATTCTCACTGCCATTTTCAACTGCCCGGGGATACGTAATAATTCAGATTACCGTAGTGGTTTTACGAGTTCCGACCTCTCTCCTAATATCGGGTCGCACACGACGCATACATTAATTTGGATTTATTGCGTCCTGTTCGCACCATTTGTGTCACGGTGGGACAGCTAGGGACATAGAAACAATTATACCTACTTTGCCGTATTAAAGTGAGAAGCTAATGTCTTTGGTTATGACTTGAGGTTTATGTGATTCTATAAATGCGTTAAAACCCACAAATCCTTAGTCAGAAGCAACGCAAAAAACGCTTCGAGCAGATTCGCAACACGCTCACATTGTGGTATCGTCCATCAGACACATACCAGCATACCAAGCTTATGCCTTTATTTAAACTGATTACTAGTAGATAGATATTTTTGCTACAACGGGTAGCCATGCCTATAATATTCAAGATTGCCCTCTATTCCACTCCAATGCAATGAGACCAACCGGAAAATAATTTTCCAAATCGTTTCTCCCACGCATCTTCGAGATTATAATATCTCTCAGATTTCAGAGTCTCCTTTTGAGGTCGGTTAAAAAGGAACATTGATCGTTAACCATCTTAGATTAAGAACAAACGAATTGTGGCTCATCAATAACTGAACTGCAAAGGGGCCGAACTCAGGACATGGTTCGCGGTTATATGTCTTTTCGGTTGTGGATAATATGTAGTATAGCTATAAGTATAACGTGCGCATAGAATCATTAGCGGCTGAATGTTCCTATTGCTGTCGTGTTAGTCGAAAAATCCGAGGAACTGAGGTCCTAGTCCTACTTCGAAAATCGTAACGCAATTCGCTTATCGCATGTCGCAGGCCCAATATTACAGGGTTCTATGTTTCACATTAATCGAACTGAAAATTTAACATTGTCATAGTGACATTGAATCGAATTTCAACTATCTTCAAAATGTAACATAGAACCCTGTATTGGGTTCAGCGATGTGTTACCTACATCTCTGCCAGCGTCGCACTCGCACTAAGCAGTTGTCTCAGCAATTAGGCAAGACAACTTCACAATAACTGATTAGACTTTATACTGGTTTTACGTATATGACTACGAATGGATAGTCTATACTGTCAAATTGTTAGAAAAAAATCAGCTCTCTGCAAAGACTCAAGTTCCCAACATTTTCTAAAGAACATGAAGTCGACTAAATTACTATATATTAGAGCCAGAAAAACCCATTGCGAATATTGCGATACATTTAATTATGATACCTAGACTGGAATGACTTGATCTCTGGGCAAAAATGGAGATAGTCGATTTTAAAATTCCGATATTCGCGATTCGAAAGATCAGTATCACTATCCACCCATCGTGCACAATTTGTGGTTAACTCGAGGCCGGGAAGTGTAATGTGGTTTATCCTTTCGAGTTCCAGAAGCCATTATTTTGATTTAAAGTTTGGATAAAATAAATATAAAATTCAATATAAAATTCTACACAGAGCTTCTGGAGGTATACCCACTGTAAGGATCTCATAAGAAAACGAACAATGCATCAAATTGCTCAAATGGAAAGAGAACACTAAACCGGACACCAAAAGAGGAGGGTTTTTGTAACTTGACAATTCCAATCAGGATATAATGCGTTAAGGCTCCTCTTCACGTTGGGCCAACGCCAACGAGGGACGCAGCCATGCGGTAGAATGAGATAGCAATATCACTTGCTCCCTCGTTGGTGTTGGCGTTGGCCCAACGTGAAGAGGAGCCATAAAGATATTCTTTACCAGTCAACCATAAGGCCAAACATAATTCTCTAATGTGGGTGAAGTGATAAAAATATTTCAGCCAATTATTTAGGTAGAGCACAACTTGCACATCATCATATTTATACTCACAAAGTCATAAATGTTGAGCTGATTACAAATATTGAACAAAATATACTCTGGCTAGCCAGCTGAGTCAGTAGAAAAACGGCGGCAAATTTGAAAAATGCGAGGATCTTTAGACTTTCGCGCCTTTTCCTACTGACAAAGTTGATTAAAAATAATGAAATAGTTATGACCAAAGAAAAATATAAAAAACTATTAAGCGTCGTAGTCATTTGCGATTTTAATCAGTAGATAGCTGACAGATAACCTGGCGCGGTTACACGTTGGACTATGCATCGGTACCTCGGCAATCATGTAGAATGGCATCCCTGGTCGTTTGTTAGAGGCGCTCAGAGACGAGTTTTTGTCTCTCCGCCAAATTGCATCCTCACAATACGTGCTTCTAAATTGATTTCGCATTAATTGCTATATAATTCGGCGTGTAGTCGTTGATTATTTACTGAATTTGACTCTGGGAAATAAGACTATAGGATGACAGTGCAGAAATTAAATACCGCTGGCAATAATAAAGTTAAGAAGTGTTCAAAACAAGGTAGAGTCAAATGTGGAGGATGGCATAAGTATAAAATGTTGAGGGGTTAATTAATTAATAGAATTAGAATCAAATTCTCCACTCGCTCGCAATTTCTTCTCTTCAACTTCAACTTGAATGTTCCTGTGTTATCACAGCATGTCGTTTTAAAACGAAGGGTTACTTCGATAACCCATATGGCGGCTATGTTCTTGAGAACCTTTGTATTGTAGGTGCATTCAGTGCATTGTGATAAATTGATTATCCTTACATATTAAGGTACAGTCGCTATCAGATATCGATATATCTGCGCTTCGACAAGCGGCCAAAGTGCTTCTTAATATCTGAACACGTTGTCTCTATTGTCATTGTCAAGGCGCTAACTAGCGTGTGCTCAGATATTTTTGAGCACCTCGGCCGCTCCGATATCTGATGGCGACTATGCTTTATTCGGCGCATCTAATAAGTCGCACCGACTAACGCACGACTAAAACCCACGTGCTCTGATCGAGCGCACATGTTGATTTTTTCTCCGAGTGACATCCATCGCTTATTACACGCGTCAGACAGCTGTGGTGAAATATTAGAGGGACTGACCAAATGTTACACGGTCTCTGATGTACTGAGAAGGGTGTGACTGTGATATGATATGTGTTAGTGAAGATTAGTTTTGGTTATGGGTACGAGTAAGTATAGATAGATATAGGGAAGGTAAAGTGGTAAATGAACGAGTTTGAGTCCGAGTATGAAATGAATATGATGTAATTGTCAATTTACTAATAGTCGTAAAATGATTACCTATTCTACTTTGATATTTAATACTAGAACCTATTTATTTTTAAGGGGATTAGAGTTATATTGTGTACTGATCATAATTGGACGTATTTTTGCAAGCGGGAACGGGAACGGGGTATTTGTGCCCACCCACACGAAATCTCCATTCAAATTTTTACTACATGTTTTAACATTAAGGTTCGATTTTCCAAATAATTTGTTAGTGGGTTGGTTCGATTCGGTTCGATTTGCAAAAATTCGTCAAAATTAAGTGCACGCTTGGCACGTTTGGACGAATCAATTTTTTGACCGACACAAATCTGTCCACAATTTTTAAACATCGACACATTTTGACTAACGCAAGAGACATTCAAAACTATTGGTCAAAAAGTTGATTCACCCGTTTGCCAACTAGGATTTACTCGTATTTAAACCCTTAAAGTTAAACAACACCCATTGACGCTCTTACACTCCTGGTCATCGTCGGTAGCATAAAATTATCTGGGCATTAGCGGGGAGACCATTAGTCATCGGCAGGGGGGCGGGCCCAGCCGCACAAAAACAAGCCCGGGAGCTTCGCTGCTCCAGTGTTCCCATTTATAGTGGGATGCGGTGCGGACCAGTGTAAGGAATTGGCCACAGGATAAGTAATAGTTTGAGTTGCAGTTCTAAAAATGTTGAGGTATGGTTTCCTGTTGCTTAGTGGGATGACGCGGTGCGGACCAGTGTAAGGAATTGTCCACAGGATAAGTTATAGTTTGAGTTGCAGTTCTAAAAATGTTGAGGTATGCTTTCCTGTTGTTTAGTGGGAGTGGGATGACGCGGTGCGGACCAGTGTAAGGAATTGTCCACAGGATAAGTAATAGTGTTGAGTTGCAGTTGTAAAAATGTTGAGGTATGCCTTGCTCGCTTTGCTGTTGTTTTTTAGTGGGATGGCGATGGCGCGTTGTGGATCAGAGTAGGGGCTGAATTTTTAGTAAGTAATGTAACCAGCAAAATTGGCAGCAGTTTGAAAAATATTGAAGCATTGCTTTGCTCTCGATTATAGTGCGATGGTGCGTTACAGACCTGTGTAAGGGATGTCGTAACCACAGAATAAGATGGCAGCAGTTTTAAATAAGCAGTTTGATGGGAGAACGTATAGAAATAGAAACCATTTATTCGTGGCAGCATGCGTGCAACAAGTAAACGAAAAATAGGTAAAAAGTAGGAAAATCAAACTAACAACAAACACATTAGTAGCCACGAAATGGCTTTGCTATTCTCATTTATAGCTGAGGTACTAAAGAGTTTCTCAATACGTTAGATGCGAAATATCAATTGATTTACTAGTTATTCTTCTATGAAGAAAATCATACAATCTACGAAAAAATCCATACTTATAACTGAATATGAAGAGCCGGTTCTGGGTGGGGATTATAACCCAAACCCTCTTGTACAATGTGAAGGGCCGTGCCCAGCAGTGGGACATATCTAGACTGAAGATGACCTTAGTTGTTTAAATTTAAGATCACATTTAAACTGGTTTAAAACAATTCAATAAGCATGGGAATATGAACCCAGGGTTGCCTACACATTAGCACAGCGTTGACAAAGGCACAACAGGGTTGTGCCAAAACTAAGAATATAATAGGAAGGGTCAAGTGGCGAATTTGACACAAAAACTTGGGGAAATTATATCGGATATGAGACGCGTGCCCCGTTTTTGTGGGGTTGAGCGCGTTTTAATTCCCAAACTTGCAACCCTAATCTTTTAGGAAAGACGGGACAGTGTCGTTTAAGTGACAATACCAGTAAGTACCTATACCGAATCCTAATATATTCGCACGAGACTACTTGTTTTTTCTTAACTGCTACATATTTAATGCAATTCGCTTATGCCTCACAAACATGAATATTCTTTAAAGTGACGCATTGGTATTAAGACCAAGTGTGTAGCGGAGCAAGAGCTGACTGAGTACTGGCAGACAGGCATAAAAAGGCATTAGCCTAACAGTTAGGGCGTGCCCACTTGCCTAGACACCATCAAAAATAGAATGCGACGCAAGAATGCAATCCGTCAGGCGGCGACCTCCGCCGGTCACACTCCATTGCGCCCGCTGAATGGTCTCTCCGAGTCCCGATTCGTTTACTGAGTTTGATAATGAACACGGGTAGCAGAGGGCCTACCGCGAACCACGTTCGATGTGTTGCCTCTCCGTCGCACTTGTAAATTCGTACGTAAGCGTGACAGGAGGCCGTCAGGGCATAAGTAACACAGTGGGTGATCGTTTCCTAAGGAGTTGAACGAAGAATGCCTAGACATAGAGAGGTTGTGAATGATTTGATTACAGGCACATAATGTGTGTGTAATCATTCACCGAAACTGTCTGCAGAGCAGACAAAGTCAATGCAAAAAAGGTAGCGAATGAACGGTCGAGTGAATAAGATTAAATGCATGATATACATATTTAAGTTATAGTTGGAGTAACATTAGAATTTTGTACTCTTTGACAGAGTACAGCGATGTCGTTAATAGTTCTTTAAGTCGGTCATCAAACATGTCGTCAGCGATTTCATTTCTGAAACCGGCGGGTAGACGTTCAGAAGAAAGTGCTTTCACTTTTTGACAATATTTGGCTGTCGAACTTTTTGAGCTATCACCCGGGATAAAGATTAAAGTACTTAATCGTAATTCCTATTTTAGTAATTTTAGGTGAATCAATTATTAATTAACAATTAGAGTTAATAACGTTTATTATGAACCTTAATTGACCATCTCTTGAAATTTCTTTACCTCAACTACGATACGATTACCGATCAAGACATAATAACTCATTATCGCCCAGTTTCCTATAGGTATATCTTTACCGCCATCTTCAAGCCTCTAAGATTACCATATGCAAGAGCCGACTTCCTACCATAGATTAAATATGCTTCCTACATAAAATTAACATGCGAATGCCAACGGCAATTACCGCCATTTTAATTGCAAATCTACGCAATGTCAAAGATTCCGGGCATTTGCATACGGGATTGATATTTCATGATATGTGACTAAGACAGACCCTTGAGGCACACCACAGGCGCATTTAGGGCAATGTCTTCTTTTCTTTCTAAAGATGGCGTTATTACTCAAGCAGTCAACCACCTAAAATTATTTCTTTGAAGCATACTTCAAAAGGAGGTTTGAGTTGTAGTGCGCCTGTTGCAAAGTTAATAGAGATACCAGAGGGATCCTACTCAGGACCTCAGGAGCTGAGCTAAGGGGTTCAAGGTCTCTTCCAAAGACCTGAATTCCTACATGGAAAATTTTAGGGGTACGGAGGATGAAATAGAGGGGATGATACAGATTGAATCCCGCGCAGAGGGCTTAGCGCGAAAATTTACGTTACCTACCTCTCACACTCTTGCATATTCGAACCATAGAGAAGCAGATAACGAAATTTCGATTTTCGGTGTAAGCTCTTTAGTGAAGACCGGTGGTAATCATTGTATAAATTTATAGGTCGTAGGTATAAAGTCCCAAGTCATGTTAAGCCCCAATTTGTTTGATGACGGATTTTGCCAGTCATTATCTCGAAGTAAACAAGCGTGGGATAATCAAATCAGACAACTAATGCATCAATGATAAACATACTATGAAATAAAATACCTAAGACACAGTCTCACCTACTAAGTCCTGAGTTCCTTTAAAAAGAACAAATTAAAATCGAATTTTGAACTATAATGGAATAAAACAAGGTTCCAAATTCAAAACTGCAAAAATGAGTCGGGATCTTAGAGGTTAGACAGTCGTTCGACGTAGGGCGACGTGCGAAGAGGGGGGGGGGGGGGGTTCCGCCCTAACTACCATACATCGCTGTCATCGCATTATTAGAGTAGCTCGGTACACGTGAAACACACTGTGGTTAAGTCATGATGATCGGCTCGTAATAAGTCATCATTGCATGTTTGCCGAGGCCCACAGCTGACTTCCATGCCATCAGATGATCAGACGAGTGTGATACAGTAATAACAATATCCTGAGGATGGTGGGTCACTATGTAGTGATTCCACTTTCTTTCTATTCAGTATTTACTGGATAAAAAATCCAAACACGGGTCGAAATTATTTTCGTTGTCTTGTTTTTTGTGCCCAAATAATGTGACGGAGTGGAATTTAATAATAATAAATATTCTTTATTGTGCACCATACAGTTAAAAATACACAGAAAATTAAATGCACATTAAAAGCTAGGTAACAACAGGTGAATTTTTTGTAAGTATGGGGTGAAATTTAGTTTTTAGTTTTTCTCACAAGAATTATAATATACAGCTAGAAAGACAAACTTTTTTTATTTATGTGACAAAGGACAAAAATAGAAGCGTGACAGAGTGGTCAGAAACAAGACAATGTAAAGAACTTTGATCCACACTATAAAGGTAGATGTGCCATAAATAATTTAGAATATTATAATCTAGACTTACCTTACAAATAACTGTTCTTGGTTGTTCACCCTCCATGATACAACCGTAGCTCCTGCAATAAAATGTACATTAAACTATAGTTGGTCAAGCAGATCTTGTCAGTAGAAAAAGGCGGCAAATTTGAAAAATGTAGGCGCGAAGGGATATCGTCTCATAGAAAATTTGAATTTCGCGCCCTTTTCTACTGACAAGGTTTGCTTGATCATCTATATATTATATGGATACACAATTACACACACACATGGTCATGATAAAATTATAAATATACTTAGTCAAGCAAATCTTGTCAGTAGAAAAAGGCGCGAAATTCAAAATTTTTCTATGGCTGATAACCCTTGGCGCCTACATATTTTAAATTTGCCGCCTTTTTCTACTGACAACATTTGCTTGACCATCTACATATAAATAAAAGAAATAAAAAATAAATGAGTTCTTTTTTTTACAATTATGGCCTGGATGCGAGTCATTTAAGCCAAATTACAAGTTCTATTTGAGCCATTTTGTCCATGGAACCCTAAAAATAGTCTGCTACAAGCTACAATATCCTGTAACTCTATTTTATAAATGAAGACCAAGAAAACTTGGTGTTATGGTTGATTAATATTATTTGATATAAAGCAAAAAAAGAACAATTTAAAATAGTAGATAAATATTTTTGATTACTAAGTAATCAAAAGTAGTTAGAAAAATAAAAAAACCGATCACCCTCTACTCTTTTCACTCGGTTCACCTCTATTTTGGCAAGAAGCGGTATTTATATTTTTATTATACAATTTGTCCATATAAGAATTTTGTGTAGCCCGGAAACTTACAGGTGCCAGCCTGTTACAAAGGTTTTAATATTAGGTGAGGACCATATTTTCATATCTACATAAGTCATAAAAAATTAAGATTCAGTAGGGATCAGAGGTTGCTGCAATGATAAGACTTAAATAGGTCTAAATTTAATCACATTACTATTAAAAATAGAGATAACTTATAATTAACATCCTCATTATAGTCTTAAAGCTAAAGTATTTCTACAAATTGTTATACAAAACGTAAACCGTAGGTACCTACTGAAAGTTATATCATTTCCTGTTTAGTTTTTTATTCACTGCATGTTGATGCATTGGAATAACTTCAAAGAGGCCAGCACAAGGCAGTCACACTCTAGTCGAGCATAGTAACACTAATATTCATGTGGCCATAATTAACTATAATAATTTACAATAACATTACATCATTAAGCTCTCATACAAAATTACTTCTCAATTAGTTTCTCATACAAATACTGACTACGAATATTACTTATGAATATTTTTTGTGAGTACATCAAATACCAAACTACAATTTAAAGGTAAGTACCTAACTAAAGTTTTACTTCCTACAATCCAATAGCCAAGGTCAGCCCGCCGCAGACGACTTATTCTATTCACTATGAAAAAAACTCCTTACCAACAAGCTGAAGCGGACCACGCTCCTTGCGCACTCGACAATTAAAAAAAACTTTATCGAAGCACGAAATTATAAGAGACAAATTACAAACACAATTTTAAAACTTCCGCGCGTCACTACCAAAATAAATAATAATAAAAGCAAAGGTTATGCGGCTCTTCTAAATATGAATCAAACATGAGAAAATAATTGAGTTAACGTAAAATTTTAACAAACCGCAATAAACGTTAATAATGCACATAACAGAAAAGATCACTTACCGAAAAGATTTACGGTACAAGTTGTATTATTTCCACGGTCGAGAACGACAACACTCGTCGCTGCCATTTTCCGATTGACAGAAGCCAAAGCCGAGTTAGCGATGTTACGATTCGACTTCGCAAATCGGTTCAAACCGATTTAGGTCTGAAGTCGACTAAATCGACGTGAGTGTTCCGGAAATCGACTTAAGATACGTTCACCCGCTCTAAACGCATCCTTTCATATTTGTTGATTCGTCACTTTCGTTTGACATATTGAGGATTAAAATGTACGCAAATCGATTTCAAACCACGAAGAAAAATGTTGCCATGTACATTGCCGCCATTATAGAGTCGAGTCAAGTCGAAACTTGGTATCTACAGGTAAGGTAAAATGAAACTTATTGTTTAAGTAGTAAGGTTCAATTTCGCATGGGCTTAAAGCGATTGATTTGGCGGTATACTTGGATCGGTTTGGCAGTTTTGCGCCGCGTCGCTTTGCAAACTCGAACTCAACAAATTCGCGGCAATGACACGAAAGCGCACGAGACCGCACGCTCTTTCCTGCTTGCTCGTATAGTGCTTTCCCGTTTTAGCTTTAGAAATTATAAAATTATGATTTATCGCGCAACGAAAAGTCAAAAAATATTACAAAAGTTTTAAGGCAAAGTTTTTGCTGTCGTGATAGTCTAAGGATTCTAAGGATCGAACAAAGCGTAAAATTGACAATTCAATTTCCTCAACTCAAAACCAAGTGACTACGGAGCGGTTTGAACTACTGATACTTAAAAAGTAGAAGTTAAATCGACTTGGCCAAATCGGTTTGCAAACCGATTTGGGTTTAAATCGGAGTCGACTTATTCGGTTTGAAATTTTTTCGATTTGACCCATCACTAAGCCGAGTTGCTTGCTAGGGTAGCGACTTGTCGAACATTAAACTATCGATAGAATGTGAACGTTGCTTAATATTATCGACTTTTGATTTATTTATAAAATATATGTTTAAAACTTATTAAAATCTCTATAACAATAATTAAAGCATATACTGGGTCAAGCAAATCTTGTCAGTAGCAAACGGCGGCAAATTTGAAAAATCGCGGGTTAGCAACACTGTGTTCGAATAATTCGAAAATCGCGTGTCGCCTGTTTTATCTGTGGAATGTGGACCGTGAATGACAGCCATCATCTTCTTTGTTTACATTCTGAATCGATTCTATTTCGAGAGATATTTCTGCTGCGTCACCATTAAATACCAATATATTAAATAAGATTATGCTCAAAGCTAAGATGCCTACAATGCCTACAGTGCCAACTGAGAAATTTAATAAAATATTAAAATCCAGTAGGACATCTAACCTGCTGAAGCAATACATTCTTGTTTAACGGCATAATCCACTTCTAATTTTATTTCGAGATCTTCAAATTAGTTAATCATTTTTATCAACATCACACACCGCTTTTAAATTGCCCTTCCATACCTATTAATAACAATTTTTAACATTTTCAATGGAGAAATCCGCGAGTGACAATTTGAATTGACGTACGTAATAGGGCGCGTTCAGCGGAAAAAAAAGTTTTGGTTCGATGTACATTGTACAGTGCTGCTTTTCTTAGCGCAATACTACTCTTTGAGGGTTGCCCTACTTTGGTTTGCTTTAAGTAGCTAACACACTATCGCACCGCACCAAGGTCATTGTGGGACGCACCCATAAGTAAAAGGGAGAAAGCGATATCTCTTTCTCCCTCTTACTTATGGGTGCATCCCACAATGACCTTGGTGCGGTGCGGTAGTGTGTTACGGCTCTTACATTGCTACTGACAAGATTTGCTTGACGCACTATAATTCAGTTGTGTAAGAGCGAATCAAAATTATTGCATTAAATTGAAACGTGAACGCATCGACAACGGACCAATCAGAAACAGCCAACGCTGTGCCGGCTTGTGTCATTCTGCAGCATCATACGTGTATTTTTCCGGTCCTTGTCCCTTTCTATTCTTCAGCTTCTGTTCGGTGGCGAGCTATAGCGCACGGTTCTTAGTAAAGTGCCGGCACAAAAATGATGGGATCACTTAAAATCGTGTTATTCTTAGGTGTAATATATTTGTGTAGGGCAGCTGAAGAGGACGTGCTAGATCTTACAGATTCGGACTTTTCATCTGTACTATCCCAACATGATACGGCGCTGGTCATGTTTTACGCTCCATGGTAAGTCATTGACACTGAAGGGTGATTAATTTGAATGTGTAGTGTGTAAATCGATTTTTACGATGTTTGTATTAGGTGCGGACATTGTAAAAGACTGAAACCGGAGTACGCGGTGGCGGCCGGCGTGCTGAAGGGCGACGACCCGCAGGTGACGCTGGCGAAGGTGGACTGCACGGAGGGCGGCAAGGCTACCTGCGAGCAGTTCTCCGTCTCGGGTTACCCGACCCTGAAGATCTTCCGTAAAGGAGAGGTATCTCAGGACTACAACGGGCCTAGGGAGTCAAGTAAGTTGCCAACGCCACACTTCCTCTGACCCTTTAGAACCAGTTTTTGATTCATTTGATAAGATAACCTGATAATCAGTGCATTGATCCTAATTTTCATGTTAAATATTATTAGTTATCTTACACAGTTAGCAGAAAATTATCTTGTCAACAGGAGATAAGATATTTTTAAGTCTACCCTCTAACATTATTCTAATAAATAGAATTGGATTTAGCTCTCCAAGTGGCCTCTACATGTTGGATTGATATCCCCACACAAGCCTATCAAAAGACCGGGATTTTTAGGCCCGTGACATCCAAGGAGATACACTTAATTATGTTGATTCTTTTTTTTATCGAAAACTAATACATAATAGGTATATTAATTTCATATCAGATATAGGGAAAACTGTGTTATTAACTATTATCAAATACCTACTTAATAGTTATTATCTGTTTCCCTTATATTTTACAAAAAAATACAAAAAGAATTATTTACAAATTTAGGTAATATACAAAAATATAACTATATCCGTCAGAGACCAAACTAGGCTGAGCCTGTATTAAGATAGGTGACTTGATACGAGGGCTGCTACTTATGTATCGGGAATGGGCCACTTACTGGAACTATATTAAAAATATATTTATAACATATAAAAATGGAACTCTTTGGAAGCAAAATACAGTTTGTTTCACATGTTTATCAATTGGTTTTACATTGTAGCATTATTTAAAAAAAAACTTTGTTGCACCATCAACGGATTTTCTTGTGAAAATTTTCGTGTAGGTGTTTTTTTTACGATGTTCGGAGTGGATAAACTCAAAAATAGTGCATGGATCGACTTTTTTCGACTTTTGGGGAGTAAGTTCCATCGAAGGTCAATGTTTTAGTGAATAAATTGTGGTCGTAGTATATTACGGTATTTATGGTAGGACGAATAAAAAAAAAACGCTCAAAATCGGCTGTTATCCCACAAAATATAGATGCTGTGAACGAGCTTATAATGCAAGATGGTTATAGTATATATCGTAAGATAGAGGCATATCATGGCAATAGTATGACGAGCATTTGTAAGATATTTATTACATGAACATTTGGTTAAAAAAAAAAGAAAAACTCGCGAAAGAGCCGTTCTTGCCTACAAAATGCACGTCTTGTATACCAAGATCAGAATGGAAAAAGTGCTATGAAAAGTCGTTTCTACATTTGCAAAAGTGCATCATTCATCTTGGTGGACAAATACAAAGACAATGAAACCATTTATAACTATAGATATTTGTTATTTTTTGTGTTTCCGGATACATAAGTAGCAGCCCTCGTAGTTAAATGTCTGAAACTAAACAAACAAACATTTAATTTATTAGCCAGGTTAAAATTATGGCATGTGGTATTGATCCTTACCTTTTTTGAATGTGTCAAATATACAGGTGCTAATAACTAAACGATATAAATACCTAAAATACCTAACTACCATAAAATGATTGACTAACCCAGATGTGAATAACTCTTTTTAACATGGAGCATAAAATCATGGGTTTATTTAAATTTAGTGTAGCACGGATTTTTTTTTAATTTTTAACCCTTTTACCGCCAGAGTCTGATATATGTATAAGACATTACATTTCCAGCTCATTTCGCCAGTCTGATAAATAAGACAAAGATCTGATTTGGCTTTTACAGCACATTTATAACTCCCGTAACTATGCCAACCTTACTCTACGTGGTACAATTACTGTCGGTGGCGACATGAGCACGCTCGATCGAAAATAGCTGGCGGTTAAAAGGTTAAAACTTATTCTTAATGACATAAATGTTCTGCTTTAAAAAAAACTTTTCTTAAACCAAAATTGTGTCCCACAATTGGATGTTGTTAAGCAATAATGTGTCAACCCACATTAATTTGTCAACTCAAAAAATTGACGCTTAAAGTTGACATTTTATTGCAAAATGGATGTGGGATGACTCATTTTTGCTAAACACCATCCAATTATCCATCCATAAACTAATCAAACTTCCTTCACCAGATGGCATCGTCAAATACATGCGCGCCCAAGTTGGCCCCAGCTCTAAAGACCTCCTCACCGTGGCCGACTACGAGAACTTCCTCAAAAAGGACGAGGTCACCGCCATCGGTTTCTTCGAGAAGGAGAGTGACTTGAAGGGAGAGTTCCTGAAGACGGCTGATAAGATGAGGGAGGAGGTTACGTTTGCGCACTCCAGCGCTAAGGAGGTCTTGGACAAGGCTGGTTACAAGTGAGTTTTTATTGATTTTTGACCTTTTGAACGCCACAGACGGCAATTGACGTCAACGCAAAATCGTGACAACGACACCATTGACGGCATTTGACGTCAATCTTTTTTTTTTAATGAAAATCTACTGAAAAACACCCCACTTTTAGGTTGGCATTATTTATTCACAAGACTACATTTTAAGACCCGGGTATGTCCTTAAACTACGTCCAAGACGGGCGGGCAACAGCGTCCTTCAAATTCGGTGTACTCGACTGCGATCGCCAACCCGCCTGCCAAGCGTGGCGATTATGGCATTCACCCCCCATAAGGGGGAGGCCTATGTTCAGCAGTGGACGTCTTATGGCTGAGATGATGATGAAATTTTACCCCCGTGGCGTCAGTGGCACGGCAAATGGATGCATTTAAAAGGTCAATTATTTAGCTTACCTTCTCTTTGTGACTTATCCTCTCTATAGTAAAAAAAACCAACACTCTTACAGCTTGGCAAAAAAGAGTAGAAATTAAAAAGTGGCAACACTGTAGTGTCATCCCGTTTTCTTATATATATTGGTTTGAAATACACTACAGTGTTGCCACTTTTTAATTTCTACGCTTTTTTGCCAAGCTTTAACTGCCCATTGGTAGAACTTATGCTTTTTGTAATAAGGTTCACCGATGGACAGTTATCAGTTTTGGCGATGGTACCGCCAGCTGCCGAGATACCGAGCCCCCTGCATAGAAATTTTTAAGCAGGGAGGGATAACTATCTCTGCGGCTAACTGCACATAGGAGCTGGGCTCTTGTCGGCAGCTTGATGAATCCACCTTGGTTGATCCAAAGCCAGCCCTTTAGTGTCGTGATACGACACGGCCCCTACATGCTCTTTACTTGGCTCATATAACTTTATCTTGGTCTTCCCCTCCCTCTACTTCCATTTATTTTTCCTTCTATGATGTTTCTGATGAAGTGGTTGTGTGGTGTGGTAATAGATGGCCGATAATTTTTCCCCTTCTATTAGATATTAATTTCATAATATACTTCATAGTTTTTTAACTGCCTATATAAATTATTATTTCAGCCCTCGTTATTATCAATATTACACTTACGAATCCAGAGTTGTCGAAAACTAAGATGAACAGAACATTTTAAATTCAAAAATTAATGTGGCACCTACCTACTAACTTTAACTACTACTAAATAGGTATTGCCTTGGTAAGTGTATGAACGGTATTCTTTCCAGGGCTCGGAACCGGTATTGAAATACCTGTTAATATCGTTCCAAAACCGTTATATTATTTCGTTCATTAAAAAACCGGTTAATTGATGGAACGCGAACTAACAAATTACGTTCTCTCTCCTAACCGGTAAGAAGAGGGAACGGAACTTTATGGTTCGCAGGGAACGACATAATACCGGTTACTCTTGGCTTTCGGAGACTCTCGCTTAAACTCGTTGGCATACGTGAAAGAGATAGCAATACTTACTCGTTCTATCTCGCTTCGATATTTTCAATTTAACCGGTTATTTTCGTTCCTCGAGATCGAAATGAGAACGTATATGACATAGACCGTTATCTCAAAAGAACAGTTCTTTAACCGGTAGCCGCAAACGGGCGAATGAACGAAACCGGTTTGACAAATGAGAACGGTTTCCGAGCCCTGATTCTTTCTAATATAATTTCAATAGTAGTTTGAAAAATATTATTGTAATTTTCCTTATCTTCTAGGTTTCTGTCCTACACTTGCCAAGACATGCCTTAAAAAAATATCCATAATTGATCGAAGATTTAAGTACGAAATTTATAAGTGAAGTTAGCTCCATCTATCTTAGAAAAATGAACAAAGTAAGTGAATCTGCCTTATGATGAAATTATAATTCATTACGTAGGTAGTCACTCTGCCCTTATACATATACTGGGTGTTTGTCGTTTGCCAAATTAAAACGGCAGATAGGTTGAGTCATTTGCTATCTTCTTATGCCTAGAAAAACAAAATGGGCCATGGTTTTTTTTTTCTACTACGCAAGTAAAAATTTGAAAATGACGAAAAACTGGCATAGAAGTGAAAAAAAAAATGTGCGCTAAATTAAAAATTTCTAGTTTTGAGAAGGTAGCAAATGACTCAACCTATCTGCCGTTTTAATTTGGCAAACGATGTACCAAACACCCTGTATTTATTTCTGTATCTAGTTCTGTCTGTATATTTTATTAATTTTTGTAAAGATATAAGATAAAAGATTTTTATTCGTGACGATCACAAAACATGTACGAACATGTACAGACAACAACAGCAAGAACAGAAAAGAACAATAAGTGTGCATCACGAAAATTTTAGTAGGATAGATACAATAGACCAGCGGTCGGCAACCCGCGAGCCTCCCTGGCTATTTTGTATGTACTGACGAATGACAATGTCTGCTAAAGTCACAAATATTACCAAAGTGCGGCCCGCGTCATCTTCGTTAGCTATTATGTGGCCCTTGGCTGCTAAAAGGTTGCCGACCGCTGCAATAGACCAACGCACCAAAAGTATCTGCCTCTCTGTAAATAGAGATAGAAGCTGGACATAGGGAACAAATTTTTACCTCTAAAGGTCCTCTATCATTACCTAGAATATGTTTATTCCATACTGAAAGTGCCACCATTATCAATTTCAATGTCATTAGGTGAAATTTTTAATGTCCTCTAAAAGTCAAAGGTGACTTATAGAGTACTCAAGGACTTTTTATATCAATTATATCATATTTACTTAGCTGTATGTACGTTTACACAGGTGTTAACAGTCTGACTTAATCGTTAATAAATTGACTAATATAATAACAAGTTTATTCAAATTTTAAATACAAATATGAATGTCACATATTAACTGTTATCTAATCAATTTCAATTTCGTATTATAGTTTTGTTTTTAATGGTCATATAGTTTAAAAAAACTGGACTGATAATACAGATAAGCTGCATTTTTTAATTTTATTATTCTGAATAGTTGAACCAGTAATAAATTGTTTAAACTGACGTGTCCTTAAAGCCCACAATATACATATCATTATGTGGTACTTAAGTAAATTATTTATCTTACATATGTATTTATTCACTGACTATTTGTTCATTATGCATTATGTTTACACATTTCTTTTGTTTTTCTCAAGTTGTTTTTGAATTCTTCTCACACCTCGACGCTTATCATGAATAGTGGCACAACTCAAAATGAAATGCTATTGCATTTAATATTCTATCTTTTACTGGTAAGATTTAAAATCGAACGGCATTTCATTTTGTTTTATGCCACTATTCATGATAAGCGTCGCTGTAGTCTCTCAGAAACCTATTTAAAGATGTGAAGCATAGTTAGCAACATTTAAACAACATTCATTTTAATAGTAGCGTATTTGAATGTATTTAAAGTAAATTATTTTACACCATGAAAGTAATAAAGCACCAGAAGATTAATAGAGAAACATAGACAGCAGTTATTTTTAGACACAATTTCTATTTTAAAACCCGTATAAAACTATAAAGAGTAGCTAATTTGATCGTGACGTCACATGCTAGTGTTTCATATAAATTCCATAGTAGAAAAACGTTTTGACAGTTTGATTAGAAAAACTGATTTAACTAGAAGTCAAATACCCTATTAGGACCTGATTTGCAGATCCTAATATTTAATTATAATTAAGATCCTAATATCCTAATCCTAATATTTAATTATTAATATTATTATTAATATTTAATTATATGTCGGATAGCGACGGTCTTAAAGGCGGTGGGCGCGTGGGGGCAGCACCTAGATGTATTACTTCACAGCGTAACCAGTATGCTACCAGTGCATGAAATAAACACTCGAACTCGTTAACCATACTAGTGCCTACCATATTTCAGTACTTAATGTAAAAAAAGAACTAATTGCTATTAGGAGGTTAACTGATTAAAAAACGAAAAAATAAAAAGATCATATGAAACCGTTTAAATATTTATTCAACTCAAACTAGGCCGGCTACAACCCTAGACATCTGACCTAAGAAGATTTAGCCCTATATGGGACCGACAATACGTCTTTCTGGTGTCAGGCTCCGACATATATTATTTTATTATAATTTGATGTTGATTTGATTTTGCAGTTGTGAAAAAAATTGTTTCACATTTGTTTAATAGTTTACTTTTTGCATAAACACGGTTATTAATAACAACGAATTAACTGAGTTTATAAATAAATTTAAAGTGAAACTGGCGGTATGTGGCAATGTTATGATTGCGAATCAATTCCAACTCATAACACGGATTTGGATGATTAAAACTGCATTATATTCGATATTTCATGCATCCTTTCTATTTTACAAATAGGTAAAAGTGGTCTTTCTCTATTACAAATAGGTAAAAGTGGTCTTTCTCTATTACAAATAGGTAAAAGTGGTCTTTCTCTATTACAAATAGGTAAAAGTGGTCTTTCTCTATTACAAATAGGTAAAAGTGGTCTTTCTCTATTACAAATAGGTAAAAGTGGTCTTTCTCTATTACAAATAGGTAAAAGTGGTCTTTCTCTATTACAAATAGGTAAAAGTGGTCTTTCTCTATTACAAATAGGTAAAAGTGGAAGTCGATGTACAGTCAGCATCAAATCAAATAGATAGTGACACCTTTATTACTATAGTCCGTTTTTTTTACATTAGAAAGAACTTCGCAGAAGTAAAAGCTTGTGGTTCCAAATCCGGCACTTTTAGCGGTAATAATTTGAAGTAAATTATATGTATTGACCATGCTACATTAGATAATTCAATAATTATTAACAATTAAAGAGCCTGATAAAAACGGCACGTTTGCTTCTGTGAAGTTTTTTCTAATGCTAAAAAACGAAATATATAAATAAATAAATATTATAGGACATTACTACACAAATTGACTAAGTCCCACAGTAAGCTCAATAAGGCAAGTATCCACAACGTACTTAGACAACGATATGTATAATATAAATACATGGAAAACACCCCTGACTCGACCCATGACTATAGAAATTTATTTAAGTTTTTTTTTTAAATTTATTTCTTGTTCACAGAGACAATGTAGTCCTGTACCGTCCCAAGCGCCTGCAGAACAAGTTTGAGGAGTCCTCCGTGGTGTACTCTGGCGATGGTGCTGCACCCTCTCTCAAGGCCTTCATCAAGGACAACTAGTAAGTTTTTTTTATTGGTATTTGACCCACAGACAAGACATCCTCCAGACTGAGACAGAAAGCATAGTAGCGCTACCCCCTCCGCCACAAATATTCGGTAGTTTTACTCCATTTTCGAGTCAAAGTATCTTTGTGTGACGCCCGTGTCTGAACGGACCAATCACGGCACGGGACTCGCTCACCTCTCGTCCCTCGCACCCCAGTATTTTTTGGCGGCATCGGTTTCATGAAATAATTGCTCTAAACTCCGCCTAGAGGATTCCTAGTCTATGATTTGACCACAATCTCTCTTGACATTGTACCGACTCACAGCCGTATTCGAACAATGAGATACGTCAAATACTAGATATTTAAACGATATGGATTAGATATTTCAGTGTCAAACAAGTGTCAAAAGTGACGTATTTGTTTTAAGAAACGTCAATTTTGACACTGGTTTGACACTGACATATCTAATCCATATCTTTTCTAGATCTATTAACTGACGTATCTTGAAGTTGGAATCGGGCCGTCAGTGAATGTATGGCCACAACACGACATCTCGTGACTAGTGTACCTACATCTGATCTGATTCGCGATAACATTGGAAATAGGCTGAAAATTAACCCTTGCAATGTAACTACGATACATTTTAGTTCGTTTGAAACTAGTGACATCTATTGAGTACCTAAAATGTACACAAGCGAGCTAATGTAAACCTTATTTGAAAGTGTGAAGGTTACGTTGACAACATATATCATAACTATAGTGATGTACCGACTATTGATTTGGCCGACTAATCGGCACTCGGATGGCCGATTAGTCGGCCGAATAGTCGGCTAGTCGGTCTGATCATTAGTTTCGTCTAAGTTCGGCTCAGATCAATTAAAAAAAAAACAATCGTTTTTCCCCCCTTCGTCGCGCTATTCATCATATAACGTAACGCTAAAAAATAAAATATTAATAAATAAAAAAATCCTAAGGCTATTCCTACGACAACCGGACATAAGAAAGCGACCACACGGTCAATAATTCGAATAAAATTTTTCGAAAAGACCCTAAATAGGAATTTGGATATAATAGGTGAAAAGTTTATGGTAAATATTTGCTGTATTAATTTATTTTTGCCTTGATTGTCGGTCACTTATAAAGTGCCGACTAATCGGCCATTTTTGCCGACTAGTCGCCGACTAATCGCTGACTTCAAATGAGGCCGGATATTCGGCTTTCCCGACTAGTCGGTACATCCCTAATCATAACCTATATTTGTCCATGGCGCTGTGGGTACAACTACGACGAGTATTAAGATCTTGGCGTTCAAATTTCGTATGCTTATTTTCAGCAGATTGCACAACGTAACTATTTATGGATACATTTGAATAGAATATGTATATTACATTTGTTCACCCATTGAATTAGTTATGCTAAAATGCATTCATTTTATTGATAATGTCACTTATAATAACCATTTGTATTTGAAAATATAACAGCCATAACCATTACCACAGAATAAATAATAGTACTAGGCACAGAAGACTCACTCTCTAACAAAACGCGTCTGTCACGATCAGCACAGATATGGCCGCTAGGTGGCGACAGCGCCACGCGCGGCTTATGGCAAACCCCAAAATTGGGGTCGAACGGATGTACTTTTAGCTACCTGTAGCAAAGCGACGAAATCGCGGAGTGAGCCACGCCCGCCATTACTAAGTATTTTACGAATAAAATTGATGTAAATCATATATAATAATCTTAAAATGCGATTCTGACACTAACTCCACGATCTGTGTGAGAAATCGTTATTGCACAAAAAAAGACGCGAGTTCATAGAAAATATATGAAATATTAAAACCGTCTGATGTAAGATTTTTTTAAATTTTGAAGACGACGGATTGCCTATTATGATAAAGGCGTGTAATCTTTTAATTAGTAAACCACAGTGACTAAGTTAGCGTATAAAATCGTGACTTTTAGTCATAAACATTCTTGATACGCCGTTACACGCTTTAATAAGCGTGGCGCATAATTTTATGCGTCGTCTAAACTGTGACCAAATTAAATTCGATGTAGGCTCAATTTACCTAGCCTACCGGTAACCGATGAAAAATCGATGACGTAATTTATGGACAGCCCCTTAGACAAAACACACAGGTATCGTCTGAACGATGGACGATTTATACGACCGACAAATCGTGTGTAAATGTGTAAACCGCCTAACCCGGGGGTCGGCAAACTTTTGAACACGATAGCCACACGTATCCGTAGAGAGACTAGAAATCACCACTATTCCACCACACCACCAGGAATCTCAAAGAGCCGGAAATAGTACATTATTGTCGAGGCTCGGAAGTAGCTACTTGCAGGCTGAGGATTCGTTTTAAACGGACGACCTTGGGAGTCCGTTTAATTGAATCCGAAGCCAGCAAGTAGCCTTCCAGCCGAGTCATATATAGAAATATTTTACAAAAGCAACGTTCTTACGTATATATTTTCACAGAAAAAAGCCCTTGCCGCCTTTTTATTTTTTTAATAAAAAAATAGAAGTGTATTTTTTTTTCTGCCGAAAATACGCCAACCTATTTGAGACAGCTAAATAGTCGCGGTACTAATCATCTGTTTGTCTGTTTAATGGGCCTGTGCCTTCATTTGATATGGCCATTTCAACTTTTAAAAAGTTTGGAAATCGACAAATAATGGAATTTGTATGCAACATTGCAGTCCCAAAATCGAGACTGCAATGTTTTTAACTTTTTAATTTTTGACTGACCATAAACTACGCGCTTCGCGACCTATTTTTTAGACGGCAAAGTCGACTTTGCATCCATTTTTGAAAAAAGGTGTATTCAGTAGTCTTAAAAAATTTAAATGTAATTTTTTTTGGCCGCTTGAAGAGCCGCGATCGTACTTCCAATTAGTAACATGCGGCTCGCGAGCTGCGGTTTGCCGACTCCTGGCCAACACAAGAATTTTGGAACCATAGATAAACTAGGTACAAGCAAATTACAGTTGTTTTTCAGTATCAGACCATCCACATACTTAACCATATCAGGCGTGGCTCATTCCGCGATCTCGTCGCGTCGCTACAAGTACATGCGACCCACACCAATTTTGGTGTCTAGTCTAGGTTGCCGCGCACCGCTACGGAACGGATGCCTGCTCGCGCTTGAGCTTGTATCTCGTAATTGACTCGTTTTGTTAGAGAATGAACCTTCTGTATCTAGTAGGTACTATTTATTCTGTAGATAAACGTGTTATGATAAATGTATGATCGTTTCCAGCCACGGTCTGGTCGGCGTGCGCCAGAAGGATAACATCGCCGATTTCTCCAACCCTCTGGTGGTCGCCTACTACGACGTGGACTACGTCAAGAACCCCAAGGGCACCAACTACTGGAGGAACCGTGTGCTCAAGGTGAGATGGAAGAAAAAAAATGTAATCGGTAAAACTTACGAATGTGCAGCCGTAAATGTTACGAAATATTTTCTGAAACGTTTGGCAGAGTGCATCTTGTTAACAAAACATTGTTATATCTTTTTATAAACACATTACACATGTAGAACCCATATAGGTTAAAATTGATAAATTACAAGCACGTGTTTTCTATTTGTAGATATCATATTTGTCTGTATTAGAGCTTTAAAAAAAATTAAAACCTGACTCTCACAGATCCTGACCTTTTTTGGTTCTTGCAACTCAGAATCACCAATCCTGATGCTAAAAAATTACATAAAAAATTGTATGAAGATTTTAGTTTCCACTACGTCACGTACAAATGAAAAAAATTCACACTAAAACGTGACGTAATGGAACGGACATTTCGGGACATCTTTTTTTAATGGTAGGATGGAGGCTGGCGACTCTGAGTGGAATGAGCCCAAGAAAGTCCAGATTTGTAAGAATCAGGTCTTCAATTTTAACATTAATCATCATTTTTTTAACATTAAATTTTAAAATTGAATCTTTATCAGGTCGCCAAGGAGCTCTCAGAAGTGACCTTCGCCATCAGCAGCAAAGACGAGTTCACCCACGAACTGAACGAGTATGGCATTGACTTCGCCAAGGGTGACAAGCCCGTCGTCGCCGGCAGAGACGCCGACGGCAACAAGTACATCATGTCCGCTGAGTTCAGGTACATTACACTATAGAGAAGAAGAGTTTCTTGTGACTTTACTGGTTGTCTAAAAGACTAGCTGAACGAGTATGGCATCGACTTCGCCAAGGGTGACAAGCCCGTCGTCGCCGGCAGAGACGCCGACGGCAACAAGTACATCATGTCTGCCGAGTTCATGTAAATTACACTATAGAGAAGAAGAGTTTCTTGTGACTTTACTGGCTCTCTGAAGGACGAGTTCACGAACTGAACGAGTATGGCATCGACTTCGCCAAGGGTGACAAGCCCGTCGTCGCCGGCAGAGACGCCGACGGCAACAAGTACATCATGTCCGCTGAGTTCAGGTAAATTACACTTCATATAGAGAGGAAGAGTTTCTTGTGACTTTACTGGTTCTCTAAAGGACTAGCTGAACGAGTATGGCATCGTCTTCACCAAGGGAGACAAGACCGTCGTCGCCGGCAGAGACGCCGACGGCAACAAGTACATCATGTCCAGTCAGCAGCAGAAGTCGCTATACACTCCAGGTGCTCAAAGAGAGGTAAACGTTTAAACTGTCAAAAAGTTGTTGACTGTCATGGTAGCATTTACTTGTGAGCGCTCAACATGTCACAAATATCTTAACAGTCGCTATTCATTAATTTCTACACTTACAACAAATCATTGATACCTTAGCTGTCAAAAAACCATTGGTATCTAAGCGGTCAACGTGTCAAATATATCTGAACAATATGGAAAAATAGACGTTTAAAGCATACATGTATGGTCGTATATTGAATGAATAATAGCTATGCTAATTTCAGGTAAAGCGTTTTGACAATCATCGAAAGCAGTACAGTCTTGTCATCACATACATCTATCTCACGTTTTGCCCTTCAACCATTGACAGAGGCCTGTCAGTCAGCTTACTGAAAACTATTTCTTTTTATTGAATAGAATCATCAAAACGAATGAGTGACACATAGCGAAAGCTAACTGAAGCCGAATTTAGAGCCAATTGTCAAGGCACGTTGTGGTCTTGTGACTAAGGCGTTTGCTTTTCAAAGCAGAGACCGCGGGTTCAAATCTCAGTCGGACGCGCACCCCTAGATATTACAACTTTTTTTTTGGGTTTCATTTCTATTATTAATTTCTAGTTTTATATTAATTTCGCATAAGTTTATATGTTTTTTGAAGATATGTCACATGTAAAGTATGTACAGTCACCTGCAATAATATGTTACTCTTCGAAGGCCGCAAAAATATGTGACACGCTCTTACGGCTCTATAAATAAGATCGTGTCAGATATTTTTGCGGCCTATGTTGTGTAACATATTATTGCAGGTGACTGTACGACTTTCTAACAGGACGTTGTAGGTTTGAACCCGCAGTAAGCGTTCCTTAGATTACTCCTGTGCGGAATGCCATTTGATGTTTACTGCTAGGTTATACTGGTTATACTAACAATAAGTTCAAAGATGTACAGTATGTTGATACATACTGTATATATTTGAACTTATTGTTAGTACGAACGTTAGTTTGAACGAAAGGCCAAGAAAGAGACCCATTAATGTTTAGGTCATACTGAACAACTTTTACTATGGGACCAACCCCGAAAACGCGGAAAAATACTTGGAAGTTTCATACATTTTGCTGGTCTGATGTTGAAATTTTCTATGGAAGAGTAATTTTTTTCCGGGGTTTCGGGGTTGGTCCCATAGTAAAAGTTGCTCAGTATGACCTAAACATTAATGGGTCTCTTTCTTGGCCTTTCGTTCTGATACATACTGTATATAGGCTTGGCCACATACAGAGCGCGACGCAGCGCCGCGTCCGCGCCGCGTCCACGTCGCGCGACCGCGGCACATGCTAACAGGTTACCGACGTCAAACAGACTGCGTCCCGCCGGTATCACGCCCCGCTTCTGTCGCGCCCCGCGCCGCGCGGCCCCTTGCGTCCGCGCGGCGCGTGCGCAGCGCTGCGCCGAGCGGACGCGGCGGCCCGCCGCGTCGCGCAAGGTCACATCAGTAGGATCGGACGTTAGGCAGCGAGCGGTGCGCCGCGTTCCCGCGCGGCCGCGCCGCGTTCACGCGCGCCTTGAGGGCGTGTTGAGAGCGTGAGGCCGGCGCGATCGGCGCGCGCCCTGTTTGACCAGGCTTCGCGTCGGCATCACGCGGCGCGGACGCGGCGCTGCGTCGCGCTCTGTGTGTGGCCAAGCCTTATAACTCCGTATTATACTCTATCCTCTCTGCTAAGTTGTAAAAACAAAATTCGTCATTCCTATGGTCAACAGTTAGCATATTACGTAGGTGTACTCGTATATGCATGGCAGTGATGGTTTTAACGGCTAGCCTCTATTACAAAGCCATAAGGTTTACATGTCAGATTGGGACAGAGAACGTGTTAAGTTTCAATTCTATTATTTTCTCCTTCGTTCTTTGATCGATTCGGAGCATCGTATTTTAGTACTATATAGTATATTTTAGTACAATAAGCGGGCTAAATGAATATATTAACATATAATATGCTCTACGATTTGGAAGAACGGCCGCCTATGACAGTTAAAATAAAAAACCTATCATTCTCGTAAAACCTACTTATTTATTGTCTAAGTTTGACACTTGACGATAAAATACTTCTTTAAGAAAGGAGGTGTCAATTCGTAGCTGCTACAGTATTTTTTTAAAAGTTAAACAGATAAAATGTTGATGCTTAGTTACCATTGAAATAACAACTGCTTAGCAACTGCTGGCACCCTGGCTGCTGACGTACGTGATTGGCAGTGCGTGTAGGTATTAATGACAGCAGCTTGAATTTGAGTGCTTAGTTACCACTGAGTTTCTAACCGTTATTGTCATTGTGATTAAATAAGGGTGTATGTGTTAAAGAAAAACTCAGAAGTTAAGATATATGTGACGAACTGAAAGCCAATGCTAAAATGACAACTTAGATGTCCTTATTTTTGTGACGATTGAAGTGTATATGTTTTCTTGGACACCTTACCCGCTCAGGTATATCTGATGCTGACTGTCCGCTGAGTTCAGGTACATTACACTACAGAGAAGAAGAGTTTCTTGTGACTTTACTGGCTCTCTGAAGGACGAGTTCACGAACTGAACGGGTATGGCGTCGACTTCGCCAAGGGTGACAAGCCCGTCGTCGCCGGCAGAGACGCCGACGGCAACAAGTACATCATGTCCGCTGAGTTCAGGTACATTACACTACAGAGAAGAAGAGTTTCTTGTGACTTTACTGGCTCTCTGAAGGACGAGTTCACGAACTGAACGAGTATGGCGTCGACTTCGCCAAGGGTGACAAGCCCGTCGTCGCCGGCAGAGACGCCGATGGCAACAAGTACATCATGTCCGCTGAGTTCAGGTAAATATTTGTCTTAGAAATAGTGAATAGAATCAGGCGTTACTTTGCGGAAATCTATATTAATTAAAATCAAAATATTAATTAAAAGCGAAAAGATAACGTGCTAGTCAATCAGTGCTAACCCGTTATACATAATTGCGTATTTTTACACAAAGCACTTAGCAGGAAAATAAGAGGAGAAAAGTGTGGGAATGCCACAGTGACAGTAATACTGCAACTGCAGCTCCAAACCAGGGAATGTGGCTGAATGAACGTGAAAAGCGATCGACAGCCCGCCTGTTTCCAATAATAGTTCTCGGTAGTCAAAGTGTTAATACATTATTTTTACGAGACGACGAAGTCCCAGGAGTTTTAGACTTTTATAAATGGTGTGTGGGGACTTACGAGTCGGGCTATGCTAAGTTTACATGTCCATTTGCTAAGTCAAGTATGGAGCTCATAGGGTGTATACATATTACTGCCAAGTTTGTGCAGTTCGCGTGGTCAATATCTAAATTTAAAGGGCTGAAGATATATGAAATATCACCTATAGTATATCTAATAACCTATAGCTTTAAATCAACACCTTGTTGTAAAAAGGCAGTACACATTTTTAAAAACTAGTAATGGACATAGTAAATTTATAAATGCCTATTTTTATAGTTTACGACTGCATTGTGCATGTGCATTTACGTTTTGTTCCGATTGCTGCTTATCGATGCGTTTTCGGAATGCTCCACTTCATTTTAATTACTTGTTACGAACTTATTATGTAGGAGAAAATACCTACTTGATAATCAACTTCATGGACACTATCCTTGGCCTAAAATTATCACTAAATTCAATGAGTTTGAATCTAAAATGAAACCTGAGTTTGCGTCATTAAATGTTAATATTAAGAGACCTTAATCAGATCTGGAAGAGATCGCTTTTTGGCGATAAGACCGACTGTCGTTACCTAGTTATAATTTTCTTGTAAATTTTCATTACCTAAGTACTTGCTTACTTGAACAATGGGGTTAAGGTAAATACATACTTATATGTGCAAGGTAACTTCACAATGAGGCGTCATGGCGTTACTATTATAAGAATGCAAATTATTCTTATTGACAACTGATACTGTTGTGCCTGAAAACGTTACACATTTACTCCTTAAATGTATGAATAGCTCTGGAAAAGCTGCACTTATTTGAACTTATGTTATTGAAAAGTTTCTGAAGTTTCTAACTTAAATTTAAATTTCCAGCATCGAGAACGTCCTCCAATTCACCAAGGACCTGCTCGCCGGCAAACTAGAGCCCTTCATCAAGTCCGAAGCCGTCCCCGAGCCCAACGACGGCCCCGTCAAGGTCGCCGTCGGCAAGAACTTCAAGAGTCTAGTCACGGACAGCGGCCGTGACGCGCTCATCGAGTTCTACGCGCCTTGGTGCGGTCATTGCCAGAAGCTTACTCCTGTGTGGGAGGAGCTGGGAGAGAAGGTATGCTCCTAGTGTTGACAATGTCTAGGAATTCAAGAGATTAGTCACGGACAGCGGCCGTGACGCGCTCATCGAGTTCTACGCGCCTTGGTGCGGTCATTGCCAGAAGCTTACTCCTGTGTGGGAGGAGCTGGGAGGGAAGGTATGCTCCTAGTGTTAGACAATGTGTAGAAGTTCAAGAGATTAGTCACGGACAGCGCCCGGGACGCGCTCGTCGAGTTCTACGCGCCTTGGTGTGGTCATTGCCAGAAGCTTACTCCTGTGTGGGAGGAGCTGGGAGAGAAGGTATGCTCCTAGTGTTGACAATGTCTAGGAATTCAAGAGATTAGTCACGGACAGTGGCCGTGACGCGCTCATCGAGTTCTACGCGCCTTGGTGCGGTCATTGCCAGAAGCTTACCCCAGTGTGGGAGGAGCTGGGAGAGAAGGTATGCTCCTAGTGTTAGACAATGTGTAGGAGTTCAAGAGATTAGTCACGGACAGCGGCCGTGACGCGCTCGTTGAGTTGTACGCGCCTTGGTGCGGTCATTGCCAGAAGCTTACTCCAGTGTGGGAGGAGCTGGGAGAGAAGGTATGTTCCTTCAGCAAGCTTCAAGAGTTTGGTCACGGACAGTGGTGAGTTTAAGTTTCTCATAAAAGTGAATTGTAAAGATTATTCTGAAATACAGATTTTTGAATCACACCCTGTAATAACAGATATATGTATATAATAATCTATCATGTTGTCTAGATCCAATTTAACATTATAATTAGATCACCCATAGCACAAGCTAATTTATAATTAATTATAACTTTCTCATTACAGTTGAAGGGTGAAGACGTCGACATCGTCAAGATCGACGCGACGGCCAACGACTGGCCCAAATCTCTATACGACGTGTCAGGGTTCCCCACCATCTACTGGAAGTCCGCCGACGGCAAGAAGCCCATCAGATATAACGTGAGTAGTCATCTCAGGTAAACTGCATTCAAAAGTTTGAATTCCCGCTCCACACACATGCGCGAATCGCGGCGCGAAGTCAAGAACGTGAGTGTGGATTCGATTTCGCAGATCTGATCAGGCTTAAGGTGTAGTGATTTGTCGATTCAGAGCATTAACTGACTTAGACTTGTGCCTTAAATTTTTCTACCCTTACAGCTTATTATAAAAATTGTTTTGTTATTCCAGGGTGGACGTGCCCTCGACGACTTTATCAAGTACATCGCGGAGCAGGCCTCCAGCGAACTCAAGGGCTTCGACAGGAAGGGCAACGCGAAGAAGCGGGACGAGCTGTAATCCTAGCAAACAGATCTGAAGGCACCGCTGGTCGCTACTTGTCTCTGTCGCACTGCACTGGAAAAATGAGGTGGATATACGTTTGAAAGCTTCGGCCTACTTTTCTATTTTGTAGCGCGCCTCTTCCACTCTTTATAAATAGTCAGGGTGTAGTAAGTTAGAGTGAGATAGACGATGAACCGACTTTATAACGGGGTCAGATTCTTTTTTTTTAAAGTTAGGATGGATTGAAAGTAGCGACCACTAGTGCGCGAGTGTGTGTGTCTCAGTCTAAGTGGGAAAATATATATATAATCTGTAGGCAGTGTATACACTGGTAACACTTTCAAAGTACACAGATTCGTTATTTTTTAATCGAAGTATAATCTAACGTTTCAAGTGTTGCCAGTTTTTTAAATAAAAATAGTGCCAGTATGAATTGCATGGAGAGATTATGAATGAATTCATTCAAAGTCGCCGTGCACTTTTACGACTGATGGTACATTAAGTGTACTTGTACTTTGGATTCCCGTAGAATTTTTTATGCTGGCAACATTAAATGCAGCGTTAGATTTATGACTTGATAAGAAATGGCGGATTTTGTAAAAAGTAACAAACACCTCGTTGTCTTGAAAGGACGTGTCAATCTAGTTTTAAATAGTTTATAAATAATTTATAGTAATGTATTGAAATTGATAGGCACAAGTCTCCATATGTTTTTCTATAAAACTTCTTGTGAACATGACTCTTAAATAGGTTTACACTCTTCATCTGTCATTGGGCATTTCAAAGCAAAATAAAATCTGTTGTTATGACTTATATATGTAATTAATAATTAGACACCTAATGTAACCGGTATTTATTTCTCATGTTATATAGTTATTTACGCTACAAGTGCGGAAAAGAGGAAATTCGAAACGAAGGGAGAGTTTTAAATCGACATGAGTTGCGAATTACTTATTTGCACGTGTATCGTACAACGTTTTACAGTACATATGGCCCTTTAAACTTTTGACAAAGTGCTATTTCCCGCATTAGTGCGGGAAAGTAGGACCATATGTACTGTAATAGTATTTTGTTTAACGAATAATAAAGCTTGCTATTGCATGGAATCTTATTTAGACCATCTTAGGTGTGTAAATTCTACACACTGTTACCAACAGAAATATACTACGGATATAGTTTGTTATGCCTTCCAACTTCAATGATATTTACATTTTTTTACGCACTTTAAATGCTATTGAGTATGAAGTTATCATTCCATATCGATGTGGCCGTTTTTGAAAGTATGAGATTGTGAAATTATAAATATTTTCTAACTTGTAGGTTGCTCTAAATACAGTAATTTGATGCATTTCTTAACTGTCAGTGGGATATTGAATAAATTAGGTTGTATTTATAATTATTTGTGGTTTTATTTTCATTTCCTCAACCTGTAATACACTCCGTATTGGCAAGTGCGAAGTCGGTGGAGGGAGCAGTGGCGCTGATTGTCACAAAGACATGTAATCTTATGGAATGTCGCACATTAATGCCAGCGGTAGTCTGTAGGCCTAGCACATGATTGGCGCGACAGTATCTCGCGGCGAGATACGACTTCCACTCTTTTTCTATCTTAATAAAAGCGGGACAAGTAGTCTATCTCGCCTTATTTGCCTGTTTGAATCTAAAGTAGTCTTGAACAACAAACCAACCAACTATGTACTTACATCCAACATCAAATAGTAGTGAATGAAACATGTCAAAATTATCTGCCACCCTGGAATATTTTTCCGAATAGAGATAAATCCTCTTGTTTGCTTTCAAAAGTATCTCCTAACTGGCTACCGTCCAATACCTGGCCACCCTAAACTAAAAAACTATTCTATTCACCTATAAAGTTAATATATTTTAGTATGGCCAGCCTTCAACAACTATCCACCTTATACTAAAATTAATTGTTTATTTATAGGTGAATAGAATTCATATTTAGTTAAGGGTGGCCAGTTACTGGCGAATTGCCCTTATATAGACATCTCTTTTTATTAAGTTGATTAGAAAATGAGGTACAAAATTAAATGTACATTTTTACTTTTGGTGCTATAAAGTGTATAACTGAGCTGTGAAAGAACTCCCAGCTATTATCTGTGATAAGAAAATTGGTAAAGTTGGGATCCTCCTGGTAAAAAAAGTAATAATCAATCATGCAGTTTTATTTCGTACACTTAAACAGGTAATTATGTCATTTATGTCCTAAGTACAACTTTACTAACAGATGAGATAATAATCAGAGATGTGACTTATTTTAAATACTTGTATTTAAAATGCAAAATACCTATTTTGTATTTAAATACCTTTTGAAGAAAACTATTTTGTATTTAAATACTTTTTATAAAGTATTTTTCACATCTCTGATAATAATTATTGTTACAAAAATAATGTTGCACATGCATTAATCATTGTTTAAGTAACCAAAAAATAATAATCTTTCAATTTTATTAATCATAGAATATTCACGAACTACTAATCTGCCAATAACCAACATAAGTAACATTAGCAGGAATAAACAAAAACCGGGCAAGTGCGAGTCGGACTCGCGCACGAAGAGGGTTCCGTACCATAATGCAAAAAACGGTCACCCATCCAAGTACTGACCCCGCCCGACGTTGCTTAACTTTGGTCAAAAATCACGTTTGTTGTATGGGAGCCCCACTTAAATCTTTATTTTATTCTGTTTTTAGTATTTGTTGTTATAGCGGCAACAGAAATACATCATCTGTGAAAATTTCAACTGTCTAGCTATTACGGTTCGTGAGATACAGCCTGGTGACAGACGGACGGACGGACAGCGAAGTCTTAGTAATAGGGTCCCGTTTTACCCTTTGGGTACGGAACCCTAAAAAACATCTTCACAGTCTTAGCATAGAAAAATTTTGTCAAGAAAGAGTACAATATTTTTTATAATCTATTTTTTGTCACCATTGGTAGACTCTTAATCTATGATTTTTGACAGGTAAAAATCAGTCACTAATTCATCTGGAGTATGAAATATCATAGCTTGTACCAGTTCAGGCACGTCATGCTTAATAGCAAATTTAATAAGACTACCTATATTTTCCAACTTGATTGTTTGAATCAGTTTTTTGCTGCAATCAGCCTTCAGCTTGTCCATCAAGTAGCGGCTCGCAACCACTAGAAGTGATTCTAGGCCCTCATCAGGTAATACTCCCAGGTACATATAGTCCTTTAGGTGCTGAAGTGTTTTCACAGTCACTCCTTCTATGTTGATTTGTCCTTCTCCTTTTTCTTTCCACTCTCCGCTCATCATTGCTTTGAACACATCACTGTTTGCTGCAAGTAATGATTTGTGCATTGGCACATTGCCGTCTGCTGCATGCAGTTGAAAATCGGTGAATTGTGTGTCTTCATAAAGTTTGTCAATATTTGGTAGGGAGGCCGCAGGAAATTGTTTATGAACAGTGATATCTACATGTATTAAATATGCCCATGTATCCTTGCCATTGATTGTTTGTATAGAGGAATACCCAAATGGTTCCATAGAAGTTTCCAACCATTCAGCAGAACACAATAATTGCTTATTTAAAATTTGTGTCTCAGATTTATGAACAGTAGCAATTACGTGAAATTGAGCAATAAGGTTACTGGTTTTCAACTTCATCCTTATATATGGTGTTACTCTAGTTTCAAACTTAAATTTAAAACTAACTTCAACCAAATCATCAACATTAATTATTTCAGTTGTTATTTCATCTGTATCTTTTACATCATTGTCTATCAAAAGTGAAATTACTACCTTCAAGTTTGGACCACGCTGTAGTTTTAATAGAGATCTGTAAAACATAAATAAATCAGATGTGATGTAGGTAATGCAAATCTTGCTATGTTTTAAGTATGGCTAAAAAGTTCGGCCTAAAGCAAAGGGGGTGCACAAAAAAGACTTAAAAAGAAAGAAAATTTTTGACCAAAAATGCATAATATATAGGAATCGTAAAAGACAGAAAAATTTCAATCAAAACGCTAAAATAATTGTAGGAAAAACTTTTCTCAAGATATTTGACCCGAGAGTTGGGAAAAATCTAGGATTTCGATGAATGTTGTGTTATTATAACACCTATTTTTTATTGTGTTATTTATTGTAGAGAATACACTAAAATAAGCATGTTTTCTAAGAATAACATTCCTCTAAAATCAAAAACGGCCGTGATATTTGACACGAAAGTTGGGATATTTGACCCGAAAGTTGCTGTGGAATTACTTTTTTTGGATTGTTGAAAAAAAATAACCTCGAAGCTTTGCTCCCGCCTTAGTCTAACCTAACCTAACCATATCCAAGTCGGCTCTTCTCTTCCGGGTCAAATACCTATCTCGGCCATTTTTGATTGTAGAGAAAAGTTTTTCAAGTGTGATGGCGCTGGAACAGCGCATCACACTCCACCGCCGCGCGACGCGCCGTGTCATCGTGCTTCACCGCTGCGCAGGACCACCCACGACGATCGGCCCCCGCCGCTCCGCGCACCGCACCCTGCAAGCCGCTATAAAAGCGCGAGCGCGCGCCAGACCGTCGGCAGTCGTCCTCACCGCCTTCTGTCGTGAGCGACTGAGCACCGCTGCTCTCCCGGTTGTGCCGGCCTGGGGTTTCCGAGTAGGCACCCGGTCCTTACCTTCCCGCTTACCATCCCGATCCTGCGTCCCGTTTGTGCCGGCCTGGGGTTCCGGGTAGGCCCCCTGGACACGGCATCGCCCTTTCGCCCTGTACACCTACCCCGTCTTCATCCCCCTTACCCTTTGGGGATCCCGAGTATCCCAAATCGCGTGTAGCGTAGGGATTCCGTACCGTAGTGACTAGGGTTGCCAACCGTACTATATTATATAGTATTGTACTATATTTTGGCTCTCTGTGCTATATACTTTTCGATTAATATATAGTACGTTAAAATACTATATTTCCGATTAAACGTATATTACACTCATGTTTAGTATTTTATCTAAAAGTAATATATTTTTTTGAAATGTACTATATTTTTGATGCTTTATTCTGGAAAATACTATATTCCACCAAAAAAAAGTTGGCAACCCTAGTAGTGACTAACGGAGTCACCCCGCGCCGTCTTAGCCTAGGATACCTAGACTTAAGCACTAATGAACCGGCATAAAAGCCCGTCGATTTGCATCTGTGTTTCTATTAACCGCCCTACTGTACCCCTCTCTCCTCCGAGTTAACTAGGAAACCCTGGTTCCCGACTGGAACTGGGGAGTTGTATGAGGCCACGCCCGCCCCGGCGAACGCGACCCCATCACACAAGTAAAAGATGCTTATTTTAGCGTATTCTCTAGGATAACATCATGAAAAGTACTGCACCCCCTTTGCTTTAGTCCAACCATGCGAAATTTCAAACCCCGAGTGATAATTACTATCATATCATTAAACATACATTTACTTACACGTGAGTCATGATGTTGTGGCGCACAAGTATCACTGGTACTTTAGTTAAATGATGGTAAGTAACTAAATTAAATTCGTGGTTAAAATGTCGCGTAAACGTGTAAACGCAACGCAAGCAAGCTGAGGGCCTACCGCGAACCACGTTGGACGTGCTGCCTCCCTGTCACACTTACGTACGAATTTACACGCGCGACAGAGGGGCAACACGTCGAACGTGGTTCGCGGTAGGCCCTCTGTTCAGCAAGCAAATGCCTGCGAATGAAATAAAATCAATAAAATGCCGCATGCCGCAATCACTGTCGTAAAAAAATGACTGTGTTGTGTTGCCATAAAAATGGGACTACCCGATTAAAGGCGTGTCCAGACGAGTAAGTTTTTCGCCAATCTGATTAAATTGTCCGATCGAATCAGGCCGTGCGGACGCAAACGCCAATTTGGCTCGCCGATTATGACCGATATTACCGATAAAAGGATACAAGAATACCAGTTTGTGATGCCAGTATTTACAACCGTACTGTTGACAAGATGGACTTCAAATCAAAGTGTTGCCTTTTTTGGTAGGCCCAGGTTGTGTATGTGTGCGTAAAAGCGTATATGTGTGCTCTTGTAGAGATGTGAAAAGTCGATTTTAATCATGTTATATATCGATTAACGCTACACAGCGGAACGAAATAGCGATTAATTGAAGCTTCAATATCTTCGTCAAACTATTTTGTATGTTTTTTTTTCAAAATTTTGTACCTAGTAGTTTTGGACATAAAGACCCCCCCCCCCCCCATAGCCAAAAAATTACGATAAAAAAAATTCACACATTTTGTTTCTTTCAAAGCGATTATTTCCGAACATATTCACTTTATCAAAAAATGTTGTTCTAAAAGTCCTCTTCATTTTTAAAGACCTTTTCAACAACATCCCACACCATAGAGTCGACACGAAAAAAAAATTCTCACATACATTTTGTTTCTTTCGAACAAAACGATTCGATTCGATTTTGTTTTTGTTTTGTTTGTGTTTCATTTTGTTTTTGTTTTTGTTTCTGTGGTCTAGTCACACCACGCGGAATATCAGGATGATTTTGTGATATGTTATTGTTAACTTAATATCGGATATTTTCCTGTTGTGCACTCTAATGCCGCACTAACAGAGTTGAAGTTATGGAGTACCTAGTCCGAACTTCTTCAACACTAGAGTTTCGTGTAACGTATCCAGAAAAAAAATATCCGTCACTTTGAAGGCGTGTCTCACACAAGCTATTGTGTTTATCTAAATAAATAAAATATGACCAAATTCATTGTTTCATTGTTAATTACTTTCAATAACAGCACATTTAGAAAATAGTCGTAGGGTATGATAAAAAAAATTAAACTGCAACCCTGTCAAAAATTGAAAAAAAGCGTCCGATCTTAGGCGACCCTACCTTATGTCACAGCTTATTTTGTAAGATGTCATTTGATATGAGTTTTAAAATAAATAGGGTTCTTAAAAAAAACATTTTTAATAAAGTAAATATTTTAGGAAATAATCGCCTCGAAAGAAACAAAATGTACGTGAGGGTCACACTTGGTCACATTTGGCAAACCCCTCCCCCCTAGTGTGACGTCACATTTTTTCTACGAAATCGCCAAATCGAATTAAGTAAGTACCTAAGTATTATTAATATTTTATCAAAATATTTTTGACGTTATAAATATTAGTAATTTTATAACCCAAAACTGCTTAGGAAAGAAAATTAAACGAATAAAAACGATTATCGTTTTAAAAACTTGTTATTTAAATGTATAGCGAATGAAATAATTTAAATAAATTTTCGGTTACTGATAAAGTTAAAGTGACGTCACAAAGTTTGCCAAGTGTGACAAGGAGGGGGGGAGGGGTCAAAAAACCTAGAAATTCGTGTGACGTAATTAATGGATGCCCCGAAGAAGAGCTATTTTCTTTTTTTTTGGAGTGAAAACTTCTTTAGCGGCGCTGTGCACTTATTGTGATGGGGAAAAAATGTTAAACTCGCGACAAGTCACATGACCGTAAGATTCGTAAGACGGACACGTGACCTGATCGAAAAACTGTTACAATGTCATTGAGTTTTCACTTCTGCCGGCATTCCCGGAGTGCAACCCGTTGTTTTTTTTAATTGCACGTAACATTTTCAAGAGTAGGTAGATCGACACTAGTGAGAAACGAAGCAGTAGGTAGATGATGGATCGCAAAACAGTACCGTGTGTGAGCTATTTGTTGCTCCGTAGTCCTGCAAGGCGAACTACAATGTAGGAGGGTGTGTGAGCTATATCCTACTCCGCAGTCCTGCGAGCCGGACTACAATGTAGGAGTGTGAATGGGGGGCTTAAGAAAACGGGACGACACTAGTGTTGCCACTTTTTAATTTCTACTCAAAATTCAAGTAATTACTTTATCAATGGTCGTGCATGCAAAAGGACGTCAAGTGGCGCCAACCCTAATAATTGCTTGGAGCATGCTCGGAGCAATGCTGAGGCGAGGAGCTGAATTTGCCCGAAAGGAGGAGTGTCTCCCCACAGCTAAAACCTCCAAAATGTAACAAACACTTCTGAAAACCGCATAAACCGCAAAAAAAAAAATTATTCACCCTTGCAGAGTATTTAGAAGATTTTTGGGATTATAAAAAAAAAAACTTTCATTTACAATATTAATTATTTTATAAGTTCTCCTCCTTCCACCTCTCTATCCATTCTACGATTGAGTTCACGTTTTGCTGCAGCTGCTCTTGCGTCTCGTTCTGAAGCTGAATAACTATTTCCGGTTTGTATGATGACTGTGCTTCTTCTAGCAGAGTCTCGAATATTTCACACTGTATGTTGTCTTCTAACTTCCTACCAGTGTATCCTCTGCAAAAAAAGAAAATAATATAAGACATTGATATTAGTACTTTAGTAGATTTTCAGTGGCAAAACAAGTTCTGCAAATTATTTTTTTTAATGGTTTCCATTATTATAGCCTGTGCTGTGCCTATATGGCATCTAAGGCCCCATTCGCATGGCAGCTTTTTCAACGCGCGTTAAAAAAGCGTTTGAATGACACAAATGGATAACCATGTATCTATTTACACGACAGCGGTGACGTTTTTTATCAAGCGTTGTTGGATTTTCGACTTTAAGCCTTGGTTGTTAAGTCGAATTTAGAGTGTGGACAGATTCAAGCGCTTTTTTAAGGCGCGAAGAAAAAGCTGTCGTGCGAATGGGGGCTAAATCTATGAATTGATAAAATATGATGGATAATCCATGGGAGAGGGGGGCACCATGGTCTAGAATTGAGGGCCTTCTAGAAAAATGAAAATCGAAATTTCGTTATCACTCAAATATGCAAGGGGGATTCTGGTTGATTTGGTACTAACAATTACTGAAACTTATTCTCCACCAGTAAACCAAATGGCCAAACCGAAACATCTACATGTTCTAAAACTAATGACAAAGTGTATTACCGAGCAGAAAGTCTGTCATACAGCACTGTGTTGCTAGTTCTGATTACGAAAACTGCATCAAACCACCGCTCGGGGAAGAATTCGCAGCCATGGTAGTCCACTATGTTGCCACCTTTCGCCATCAACCCTTCCATCATGTCAAGTAACTGGAAAAGTAATTAATATAAATATAGTTCATTCAGTCCAGTGAAACCTGTGTCGAAACATCGGTAAATAAAGGTAATTCAATAAAATTCGCATTAGCCCCGTCTATAAATGTGAGTTAATATGTAGTTAATTCAGGTAAATTTTTAAGTTTTTTATAATTCAGCTATGTCCAATATTATTAGGTAATACTTTAGTAATTGGTATGGGAGACTTCCATAAGGCATGCCATGCATTCAGGGAGCCGATTTCAATTTATTTTGTTGGCTGAGACACCGGGAAATGAACCTTCAAACACACATGTCCCGCGTACGAGGTCGTATAGTGACTCTAGTGTAGGTATACGTCTGACAAGAAGGAAGGTGTCCTTATTTAATTCAAAATGCTTTAAAAACCCCTGATTTTTCCAATTTACCTTATCCTCATTGAGGTACGGACACTGGTATTCTGGATCATACTCGTCTAAACAATGGAATTCTTCAGCGAGTTTTGATACTTCTCTCCAAGTAAACTTGGTCCTGTCTGCCACCAACTTCGACAGCGTGGATTTGCCGACACCAGGAGTACCTAGAACATAAATTTAACAGTTTAATTATCTTCTATCCCTTACGAGTCTTAAGGTTTTGTTTATTGTTTTTCCACGCACCTGTTATTAAAATATTTGGGACCTGCCTTGGATGGGATGCCATGCCGCTATTGTTATCTCATTAATGTAGCTCAATTAAAGTACTAACTACGTTATGCATCTGTAAATTATTTTTAATTTCTCAAACACATCAACAAACGTAACCACGTTGAGATACTTGAATTACTTTATTACTCGAGTATATTTACTGTCATAGTGACACTGACGGATAGGCTACGTTTAGGAATTCAAAAGCAAAGAATATAATACTCACCAACATATAATGAGGAGACGCGACTGGCGATGGTCGCGCCACCATTTAATTTATAATATGAACTTCAGTATTAATTTTTATGTCAAAACCTACTTCCGGTTATAAGATTTAAAGATTTTTAAAAACGCCTCTACCAATTTTATAGGTTATGTTGTGATATAACCTAAAATAATTATATGTTAAAATCGACGCTTATCATTAACAGTGGCACAACTCAAAATGAAATGCTATTGCATTTAATATTCTATCTTTTACTGGTAAGATTTAAAATCGAATGGCATTTCATTTTGTTTTGTGTCACTATTCATGATAAGCAACGAAATGTTATTTATTGACTCGAAACACTATTTTGCACTGAAATAGCGTTAGTAAATAATCGAATAAATTAATGTGATAACGTTAATATGCGAATCTATAGACCAAGAGGCATAACAAGAGGTCAGATTATTCTCGTATCAGTTTTGGGTGTTTTTGGCGGAGTTTATATCTGGAGACCGCTTTTTGACGAGCATTTCCCCAGGAACAAGCGTACCTCACAGCCTGAGTCAGCTGTGGAAGATAAATAACCATGGAGGCCGTCAAACTTTGGTTCAGGACATCCAGTCCGCTGGTGAAAACTTTAATGGCTGTATCTGTCACATCTGGCCTGGTTGTGGCCCATAGGCTAGTGTACGCGCCCCATGTACAGAAGAAAAGGTATCGGCAAGCCGAGGAATGGGCTAACATGATCATAGAACAAGAAGAGGCGGAAGCCGTGCGCCTGGGTGAAAAACATAACATACTAAACTGATATAGTTTACTTTAGCTTAGTACTTTAATAATATTAAAATGTTGTAGTTTCATTTTGTTTTATTCACCTCTTCCTATTTACCTTAGAATGTTCATTTCCTAGGGTTGCATATTGGCTACTCTCCAGTCATCATTCACCGGGAGGTAAAAGGTCATTGACATTGTAGTTTGTGCAGAGTAGTCGCGAGCGTTCACGGTCATTGATTTAGGAACATCTCATTAGGAATAGTTCGCGTAGTTTTAAGAGAGAAAGCATGAGATAAACGAATTGTTCATTAAATTTCACCCTTTTGTCAGTAACACTACACTATCAAAATAAGTTACGAGTTTTCATAGATAGGTACTAAGTAATATTTATTTTTATCTATTAGGTAATAGGTTTTACAGTACATCTGGTGCTCCATTACGACACCCTGTGCTATAATAAGCACATTACGTAACTACTTCGAAATTTTAAGGGCCATACCATATGTAGGCTGTAAAACGTTGTACGATACACGTGCGAATATGTAATAATTACTGTTTTCCGCACTAGTATCTACTACCCATCAAAAACATAAATGTAAAAAAGGAGAGCCAAGTTCAATACAAAAATTATGCTTGGCTGTGGGGTTCGCCGCAAAAAGAATGGAGATTTAAATGAGTGCCAAGTTCTATGCAAAATCCAAATATGTATTTATAGGAACAAAATAACATTATAAACAAGTATTAAACTCTATTTCTTTGCTTTATTGGATACCTATAACAATTGCTGTTATTTAAAAAAAATGCGAGATCTTAAAGCAGGTTAGATTTGACTTGGCCAGTTTTCATTACATCAGTCATTTTATAAAGTTATTCAACATATATATTTTGTAATTCTGATAAAAACTGGCCAAGCCAAATCTAACCTACTTTAAGATCTCACATTTTTTTTAAATAACAGCAATTGTTATAGGTATCCAATAAAGCAAAGAAATAGAGTTTAATACTTGTTTATAATGTTATTTTGTTCCTATAAATACATATTTGGATTTTGCATAGAACTTGGCACTCATTTAAATCTCCATTCTTTTTGCGGCGAACCCCACAGCCAAGCATAATTTTTGTATTGAACTTGGCTCTCCTTTTTTACATTTATGTTTTTGATGGGATATCAATACTTTTTGTAAAGAAAACTAGGCAGGTATTGAGATTTAATGTTTTTTCTTGTGTTTCCGCTGCATGTTTTTTACTTCTGTTCTTTGTATTAATTATGTGGTGCCGCGCGCCGCCAACGACACACCGTTGGCCGGTTGTTTAGCGCGTATTACAGGTTTTTTGTATGGGGACCCCCCCTATTTTTTAACTTTTTTTATTTTTAGATTTTTTCCTACGCTTACACACAATTACCGAGCTGGATTCCAAATTTCATCCTTCTAGGTCATCTGGAAGTAGGTTAGGTTTAGGTACTATATGTCAGTCACAATAAAAAAGAAATTTGTATGGGAACCCCCCCTATTTATTAACTTTTTTTTGTTTTTAGATTTTTTCCTACGCTTACACACAATAACCGAGCTGGATTCCAAATTTCATCCTTCTAGGTCATCTGGAAGTAGGTTAGGTTTAGGTACTTATATGTCAGTCACAATAAAAAATGTTTTTTTTGTATGGGGACCCCCCCTATTTTATAACTTTTTTTAATTTTTAGATTTTTTCCTACGCTTTCACACAATAACTGAGCTGGATTCCAAATTTCATCCTTCTAGGTCATCTGGAAGTAGGTTAGGTTTAGGTACTTATATGTCAGTCACAATAAAAAATGGTTTTTTTGTATGGGGACCCCCCCTATTTTATAACTTTTTTTAATTTTTAGATTTTTTCCTACGCTTTCACACAATAACTGAGCTGGATTCCAAATTTCATCCTTCTAGGTCATCTGGAAGTAGGTTAGGTTTAGGTACTATAGGTATGTTAGTCAGTCTTAAAATTTACGACTTTTTGACCTTCATATCTTTATAACCGTTTGAGCTAGCTTCATGAAATTTGGGCTTCTAGATGTCCTTATGGATATAATTAAACACACGTAGTTTTATGTGTTTACGTTAAAGATGTTTTGAGTTATCGAAGGGTCAAAAGTGGCACCAAGTGGTTCGTGTAATATTACACTTGGCGCTGGCTAGCCAGTTCCTTTGCTTGAACTTGGCTTGACACGCTGCCGCGTGTCTAGATTATGAATGCGGAAGTAGCTGTGTGTGATTTTGATGAGATTTGGCATGTACAGAGATGTACTTGCAATGGGTTAACTAAAGCATAAAGGTAGAAGTGGTAGAACATGAGCTACCTACTTAATTTTTGGAAATCCACCCCATGGAGAGGAAGGGGAAATTACATCTGTGTGACATAACAGCTGTAAACTTAGGTTACCTGCTACCAAATTCTAAAAAAAAACTGACCTGAATATGCAATCTTACGTGTCCCAAAAAAATTTTTAGCATAGGTACGTGCAGTACATGTATACGCCTTTTGGTAAGCGAACCGTCCGTCGCCCATGGACACCCGCAACACTAGAGGGATTGTAAGTGCGTTGTGGGCATTTAAGATGAGATTACGCTCCCGCGCATATAAGTTTTAATAAGTTTCATCAACTTGCTGGCAAAAGGTACTATCAAATATACCATGAAATCATGTAGGAAACGGATATTAATATTTTTAAACAGGGGTTTCTTGCGTCAAGCAGAGTGCAACGGTACAGCCACGTGCAATAATATCAAGAGGCGTTCATAAATATTTCACAACTGCACTGTAACAATTACTGATCACCGTGCCTGCTGTTCCTTATTTAGGTGCTTATTCAGACAGTGATTCATAATTCTGCGCAAGGTGTTAGGCATTTCCATCGAACTACTTAGGTTTCTGATTCATAGGTACAGTTGTCAACTTGTCCCATACTATTTTATGTACCTATTTAAGCAAATAATCAGAACATAATACTCATAAACATGTTAAGATAAATTATGTAAGATTTACTCGGGTAATTCCGAATGTCGAAAACTGTCGGTTAATTCCGATAAGAGACTTTTATTATGATAGAATTAACGGTGATTTTCGGAATTATCCGACTTTCGGCATTACCCGAATACACCTTAATTATGAACACTTGCAATGGTATAGACAAACTTATATTTTTGATGTGGACTTCACCTAAAATAATTACTATCAAAGTATCAATGCTATCATTCAGAAGTATATATTTATACATTATGCCTACTTAATTTTCCAGATCGATTTTATCAGTCACTTACCTATAAAATCTTATCAGGCAATGCAAAATCAGGAAATTTCAATTTCAATGTATCTTTCTAGATACCTACGTTCGCTCGTCAACCCTAACTGGGATCCCAGCAAAACTTGCACCCTGTATCGCTAATTCCAAAAATAGACTAGGCTACTTGACATGCGCGGGCCGAGCTCCTGAATGACCTCGGGATAGGCTTCCAGACACCCCTCCGTATGTACCTATCTAGAAAATCCAGACTGCGTATTGATTATTTTGAATGTCTGTGATGGCCCGTTACATGTCTGACTGAACCCACAAACATGTCCAAGTTATATATGTATTTGGTTATACTCGTAGTTCCCGATTCGCCGGATTTATTTTAGGACGTCACAATCAAGAGTGTACGAGGATCCAGCGAATCGGGAACCATGTATTTGTCAAAAATATATAAATGCCACTGTGTATAAGTACCTTTCTCTTTGTTCGTGAGAGGACAAGAACTGGGAATTACATTTATGTACTGACAAATTATTTTAGCAGAGTGAAAGCAATAACTTTTTTATTTCACTTCAAATAAATTCCTTTCACTGTAGTTTTAGTTAGGTTGGCATTTCTAGTTTTATATTTTAAACTAGGTACCTATAGTTTGGACTATTTCAGAATTTAACTGTTTCAAATGGGTAATTAATGATGGTTAAATTCAAGCATTAAGTGATAATTATGCGACAATAAAATGTTATCTATTATATGATATATCACTTGATACTTAAAAGTCTGGCTAGATGAAATAATCGAAAGATGTCAGGAAATTTAAATTTATTTGTGTACCATTACTTAAAACAAAAATAAATTATTTACTGCATCTATTTCAAGGTCTTAAAGAAATGATACAATTCTGTACTGGAGGCTACCTTTATTTCTATGAATTTACACTTTCAGTTGCAGTCATAACAAAATATTTCAGATATATGTATAACCACCTTATATAAATTATAAAATAATGTTACAGTATAAGCCTTGTAAAAAATATAGAAAAGGAATGAGTTTGTAGCCCTTCTTTCCTTCTGAACACCTTTCGGTGAATGAAGTATCGCAGTTGGATGAAAAATTGTGCTGTTAAAAGGCCTAGCTACTTCTTGCCCTTGGTGGCCTTCTCGGCAGCTTTGGTGACCTTGCCGCCACCAGCCTCCTTGAAGTTGACAGCCTTGATGACACCGACGGCGACCGTCTGTCTCATGTCACGCACGGCGAAACGACCGAGAGGAGGGAACTCCTGGAAGGACTCCACGCACAGAGGCTTGGAGGGGACCAGGTTGACGATGGCAGCGTCTCCTGATTTGATGGATTTGGGGTTATCTTCAGTGGATTTGCCGGTACGACGGTCAACCTTCTCTTTGATTTCTGCGAATTTGCAGGCAATGTGGGCTGTGTGGCAATCGAGCACAGGCGTGTAGCCGTTTGAAATCTGTCCGGGGTGGTTGAGCACAATGACCTGTGCGGTGAAGTCTGCGGCACCCTTGGGGGGGTTGTTCTTGGAGTCGCCAGCGACGTAGCCACGACGCAGCTCCTTAACGGACACGTTCTTGACGTTGAAACCGACGTTGTCGCCGGGCACGGCCTCTTGGAGGGCTTCGTGGTGCATCTCCACGGACTTAACTTCAGTGGTGATGTTGGCGGGCGCGAACACGACGATGGTGCCGGGCTTGAGAATACCAGTCTCGACACGGCCTACGGGCACCGTACCAATACCGCCAATTTTGTAGACGTCCTGCAGGGGGAGACGCAGGGCCTTGTCTGTGGGGCGGGCAGGGGGCAGGATGGCGTCAAGAGCCTCGATGAGGCACTTGCCTTCAGCCTTGCCTTCCTTGCGCTCGACATTCCATCCCTTGAACCAGGGCATCTTGGTGGACGCCTCCAGCATGTTGTCTCCGTGCCAACCAGAAATGGGTACGAAAGCGACAGCAGCTGGGTTGTAACCGATCTTCTTGATGTATGAGGAGACTTCCTTCTTGATTTCCTCGAAACGGGACTCGCTGTACGGGGGCTCAGTGGAGTCCATCTTGTTGACGCCCACGATCAGCTGCTTGACACCGAGGGTGAAGGCGAGCAGGGCGTGCTCGCGGGTCTGGCCGTTCTTAGAGATACCGGCCTCGAACTCACCAGTACCGGCGGCGACGATGAGCACGGCGCAATCGGCCTGTGAGGTACCAGTGATCATGTTCTTGATGAAATCCCTGTGTCCGGGAGCATCGATGATGGTCACGTAGTACTTGGCGGTCTCGAACTTCCACAGGGCGATATCGATGGTGATACCACGCTCACGCTCAGCCTTTAGCTTGTCCAACACCCACGCGTACTTGAAGGAGCCCTTACCCATCTCCTGGGCCTCCTTCTCGAACTTCTCGATGGTACGTTTGTCGATACCACCGCATTTGTAGATCAAGTGGCCGGTGGTGGTGGACTTGCCGGAGTCGACGTGTCCGATCACGACAATGTTAATGTGAATCTTTTCCTTGCCCATTTTTGGTTAGTCTAAAACAAAACGAAAAGAAATCGTTAATAAAGTGCAATAAATTCCAAGACGACGATAGGATGCACACACAAGGTCGGACGGGGCCTCATGTACAAGATATGCGACCGGCAATATGGCGGCCGCATGGCCGCCTCGCCCTATCTTGACATCTCACAATGGATGTCAGCCATTACAGCTTGTGGAAAGTTATTGATTCAATTAGATTATTTTCACAAACAGTTTTAAATGTATGATGATATAGAAATACTTTAATGCAAAACGAGTATACAGAAAACAAATCTTTTCCACTACCACGTGGTGCAACGCATGCCGGTGCGCAAGTGTGACGCGTAAGCAGATTGAAAGTTACTAAAACTGCCATTATTTAACGTGATTTACGATAATAAAACATATGAAAGCTACAAAAGATCAATTTAAAACCGAACAAAAGAATTCCACGTTGTTAACTTGACATATCGACAGGTTTTGAATTACACCACAGTGGCAAACTTTCCAGCGTATTTGGAAAATAACTCGTTTGCGGGAAATTAAGTTACTGCCAATACGGACTAAATGCTAACACTATATTTAACAAAACTTTAGATAATTACACTTTTCACTGCACTTAACTATTTTCTTCTGACACTCACCACGGATTACTACGTGTAATATCCGAGAAAGACTCCAACAGAATGGCCGAGAAATGATTTTTCCTTCAGCTGGAAGGACGAGACTCACTTCCGGTGCTCCACCGAATGTAGCCATATTATAAACAACATTTACCCCATTTCTCTACCACAAACATATAGTCTGTCAAGCCATTTCCGTCAGTAGAAAAAAAGGGGCAAATTTAAAAATGTAGGTGCAATGGGTTATCAACTCATAGAAAATTTGAATTTCACTCCTTTTTCTACTTACAAAATTTAACACACGTCATGTAAAAGTATAGAGACCGTGCGTGTTAGAGGGTCTGCCATTTCGTGACCTGAATCGAAAGCGAAAACAATTCTCGCTTCTAAGCAGGTGCTGCAGGGGCTGCGTTGGATGCGGTCTTACGTATATTCAAATTAGTTAAACTAAATATCTTAAACTGCCGCATGAGGTGACAAACGTAGTTTTGGTCGATCTTTCTGTGTCAGTAGGTAACTAATTGTAAGTATTGTTCGTCCCCGCCTGCAGCACCTTAAAGTATTTAGTTTAACTAATTTAAATATACATAATATATGTAGTTATTTCATTATATAGGTATTCTGATACTTGTTTTTCCCTTTTCAGTTTATTTTATAGATATAGCATAACTAAGCTGAATTAAAATTATGTACCTACATACATTAATACAGAGCGCGTTCTCCTATTACAGGTATACATATACACTTACAAGGAGGACTCAAGTGTAATTGTATGCAAATTGTATTGTTTAACACAATAAACATTTTTTAATTTCTTTTTAATTTTTTTTATTAAGCAGTCGGGTTGTTTAGTTTTTATAATAATAATTCTATTATTATTAAACTCTAATAAAATAGCGGTGGTAATTACTGGTAAAAAATCCCATAAACTACCAGTGGTAGCAACTGGGACAAATAAATCCCAGTACCTAGTCATAGTCCGACAATAAATTTTATTATAGAAAATTATTCAGGGCGCCACTTCCTAGGTAAGTAACTGTCACATTTTTGACGTAAAATGCTTAAACATGGTAACAATTTAGTAAATAATCTTAATACTTCTATTTTATTTAATTTCTACTACATATTTTATGTCGCACTAATATACCACAAACGCGGTTTGGTAGTAACAAATGGGAGTATTTTTCCCAGTTGTTACCCATGGTAAAAGGTGGGAAATAAAATTGGTGGTAACAGCTTTCTTATTAATTTTACATTTTCTTTTTATTTGCATTGTTGCTAAGTTTAACAGCCCTTTGTAAAACAAGTGAAATCAAATAAAACATGTTAATGTTAAATATCTGAAGAAAAAAATATCTCAATTTTGAGTTGGAGCAATGGCCAAGTAGTTATCTATTTCCCTTATACTGGGTAATAATTTTGCACACTGGTAACTAGATAGTGTTTGTGTCGTCACTACCTGCAAGAGGCAGGTTAAATTAATACGTTCGGAAATAAAGATTAATAATATGTTCAATTAACATATTGCAATTTTTAATTAATCAATCTAATTGCATTGTTTAAACAACTTTCATTACTTTCCAAGCTTACTATTGATTTAATGAGTACGAAATGACACATCCTTGCCCTGAACGGTCATAAAGATTTTTTAATTCATCTGTATTGATAAAGTGAAAAAATAAGCATACACGAGAGAGTTTTAATCTTTTATTTAACAATTTAATGAAATTACAATAGGATATTGTCTCGAGTATGTTATTAAAAAATGTGCTATCCTTTTTAATCTAATTCTGAACGAGAGCCATCGAAGAAATGTCATCATCTTCCCCTTCCCCTCCCCACACCTCATTCATACAAAAAATTCTAATGCGAAAATTGTGAAACAAATGAAAATTATCACTAATTTATAAATGGAACCAAAACAAAGTTAATGCAGTGGATTTAATTAAAAATGTTAAATTAGTAAATGTTAGTTTGTATCATAAAAACACGTGTAAAAAGCACAAAACGACATGTTCAAAAGTCGAGGCGATATTGTTTATAAATGTACAGTGCGACTTTTAGAGGATACAGAGATATTAGAATGTGAATTCCACGTAAGTAATACTTCGCTAATATTGTGAACTCTTAAATAATATAAAAAATGTTGTATATTGACGTCTGGTTTATATTTCAGCCGAGTTACAAGGGCAAGTATTTGCTTGAGCATGTGTGCCAACAGTTAAACCTCACGGAGACTGATTATTTCGGGCTGCGATATGTGGACGCCGGCGGTCAGAGGGTGAGTCAACCATATAAACATTATCCTGTGAATATTTTGTATATTTAAATTATTGATTATTTATTAATCATCTGTTTTTCAGCATTGGCTGCATATGGCGAAGTTAATATTGAAACAAGTCAAAGGTAACTGTTGTTTATAGTTTGATTTGCCGTCATATTTGTGCAAAACAATAACAACTTACATCTTCCAATAGCTAATTCCAATTTTAATTGCCCACAATTATATTGACCTCTTGGTCTTGGACCACCATACAAGAAAAATTGGTAGACAAATTTGAATTAAAGGTATTAAATTTGTTTCATTTTGAAAAAGAATCTGTCCAACAACAAATAAAATAAAAGCAACTCTGTTCAATTTAAGAATGATTTAAATCATGGTCTAATAAAACATGGTCTTCTCCTCCCAGAGTGACACAAGCCTACGTCACAATAACATGGCCGTTATATATAGCGCTATCGCATATTATCATATAGCAATGTTGCATGATGATGTAGGCTTGTGTCAGTCACATGACCATGAAAAGATGGGAAGAGGGTACCAGGCAGAGTATATTATTATACCATGATTTAAATGTAATTGAGAGGTAATTTGTACTAGCATTAGGACTGTGGGATACTATAGGTTAAAGCTAACATAATATTCCTATTACCATCAGTTCATGCCAGGGATCAGATACCGGTATTTTTTGTATTGGAATGAAAATGGTATTTTTTCGTTCTTTGTTAATGATTTAATGTCTAATTGGGCAATCCGATGATAATACATAGTCGTTACCTAAAAACACAACTGAGTCCTACTTTGAGTATAAAATAATTCGAGAAATATGGTTATTTCAAAGTTTTTGCAAAAAACCGGTTACATTCCCTGGTGCATTTTGAATTCAATAAATTCCCTTGTAACTTTTTTTAAAATTATGATTCCCAATCTTCACAGATGCATCGCCGATACTGTTCAGTTTCCGAGTGAAGTTTTACCCGCCCAACCCGCTGCTGCTCAAGGAAGACGTCACGCGGTTCCAGATCTACCTGCAGCTGAAGAGGGACCTGCTGCATGGGAGGCTTTATTGCACGTCAAATGAGGCAGCTATGCTTGGAGCCCTGATTATTCAAAGTATGAATTCATATTCTTTACTTGCATATTTAATGGTTATTTCGGTGGATCAACTATTTCTTGTTGTTATTCTGTACGGTCAGCCAAGAGAAAATAGTATCATAGTTTGTTAGAAGACATTGTACACCAACTTTATCTGACACGCTTGGTAGACTACTCTCTATGGAAAGGGTTAAAAAAGTTAAATGTCTAAATTTGCGGCTCGATTCTGAAAATGAATTAGATCTCTACTAGACCTCAACAAGTTACGATATGGATAATTTAAAGATATTTGTAAGATAGATATGTCAAATTTGACGTTTCCGCGATTCTGGAGGTCCTCTTGAACGATTTCGACAAGTTATGACTTAGATATCCAAGTCACATCTAGTCAACATCAACATCAACATTTATTCAGCAAATAGGCCACAAGGGCACTTTTACACGTCAATATTGAATTTACATAAAAGCAAATAAATATAATAACATCAACAATTTTATAAAATAAAACTAACAATTCAATCTAACGCATTACAATTACTAAGAGATGTATATGGTCTCTTAATGTCGAATTACATACAAAATACAGAGTCGATATCTAATGTAAATCTAGTTGATCTCTATATCGTCTCTAGATCTTGTGATTATCTCGTTTCCCGAATTCGCATGTAGGTTTTAAGGACTGACCCAGGAGAACGCAACCATGGCAACGAGTGACAAGAAAAAGTTGATTCACCTATTTACGATACAAGTGCGATAAATAGGAAATTCCTAGTAAAATAGGAATTACCATTCGCAAAACTAAAGGCTAGGCCCTGTAATTTGATGTTGTTTAAGGATAAATGTACTTGTTTTCCAGTTGAGCTTGGCGACTATGACCCGAACATCCATGTGGGTAACTACGTCACAGAAATGAGACTGCTGCTCAGACAAACAGACGCTATTGAGGCTAGGATACAAGTAAGTTCAAATTCAATTCAAAATTCAAAATATACTTTACTTTATCCATGCAGGCCTAGCAACAAGCTCTTATGAATCGTAATTAATCTTAATCTAATTATCAGAGCAATTTATTGATGTTAATATTATTCCATAATAACATTGGTTTTTTGTACACATCAAATTTAACACTTAAGAATTTCACAAAGAGATTGTCAAAAAAAAATTGTATATAAAATACTAGACTAGAATTTCTAGAATAAAATCTGAATGTCAAAAAAAATATAACAAAAGAAGTACATACATCCGAATATCCATTCTCTCATCAATAATCAAATATACCTAATAAATAAATAATATTTTCGACTAACAGCTAATCCCACGTTGTAATATCATTCATGTAGTTATGTGTGGTATATCCTGGACCCCTATTCGACAAGCGACGTTTGACGTATCGTGTTGATCTCCCGTTGATGTGGTAAAAATCATAAGTTCTCGAATACGTACAATGTCAAAATTTGACATTAACAATCCACAGTTACGATGACAAGCAAACCAAACCGAACCACCCTTAGTTTAGAGTTGAGTTTTGGTTGTACCAAATGATATTATCCACCGTTGATGGAATCAACCTTCGAGCAACACGGAAGGGAGGCGGCATTCGCACTATTTCCCCTCTGCCGAGGTACAAGATTAGCGCGTCAATCTAATCTAGCGCGGGTAATAAAACTAGTTGCACTTGGATTTTTCACTAGACCGAGTCCAGACGCGCGCGTGAACACTGCTGCACAAAAATGCCTGTTTGCTCGGGTTTTTGTTATAAAAAGTGGTCGGGGGGACATCAAATTTACAAAAAGAATAAATAATATTTTTTTTACATATCATACGTTTAATTACATTTAAATACAATTATTATATGTTAGTCTCAAGTAATTGTTGGATTTATCGATTTTGCTCGCTCAGTACAAATTGCGGATCGGTCGAGCGACAAATCCGACTTCTCATCTCTCAGAATACAAGGACATAGTTCAACGAAAATGTGTTAGTGTGCGTGTTGTGACACTAGTCACTCGTCCGTACACAAAAAGAGATCGAGGTTTGCAAGATTTGTCTTTGACGTGTGTCATTTTCTATGTATTTGTGTCGTCATTATAGATTGGATTTTGTATGTAAGTGTGTGAGAAGTGCGACTGTGTGCACCTTTCCCCCCGCGAAAAATGGCAGAAAGATTTGTACGGTGAGATATCGCTTGGGCCCCTCCCTTCCGACGTGTCGGAAGCCGGTGTTGCTCGAAGGAATCAACACTCAGTATGCAATAAAATCAACTGTTGATTTGACGTGGGTGCGAAATCTGACAGTTGTACGTGTCGAATTTGGCCCCTGGCTCCTTTTTATATGTGTCATTTTCAAAAAAGGCACTTGAGGTGGACTATGCTAAGTTTTCTTACCAAGTTCTTTGTCAAGTATGACACTTTTATGAGGGTGCACTGTTCTAGCCAAGTTAGTTTAACTGCCTTCTAGTCTAGTTGCTTTTGGTAGTGAACCTGTCTATGAAGCACAATGTCCCGGGTTCGAATCCCAGTAAAGGTGTTTATTTGTGTGTTTATCCCGGTATTTTCTTGAATTAATATGGATTTTTTCTTTGTACCTATCCTCGTTTAGTATCGACAACACAAGCCTTGCTGTGGGACTAAGGAGTAATATACCAACGGGATTTTTTTTATTAAATCTGATTTTTATTGTGGCTACTAGGTGCACATGTCAGCCTCATGGGTGCTTTCATAGTTCCCTACTCAAGGGAGAGATCAGTAAAGTGGTATACACTGATTGCATTATCAGACAAAGGTTCTGCCAACCAACAATTATTGATCTGTCCATTATTATTATGTCGTATGGCTTTATTCCATTGTACATGGAACACAAACTACCAAAAAATATTTTTTTTTCAAATTCTGTTTCCGGACGCAGTCCAACAAGACGTGAGACAAGTCATCAGTCCTCTGACAGACTAGACACAGAGGTGACGGTTTAACACCCACCATACACAGAAGCTTATTTGAAGATGTGTCCGGACCGGACTCGGAAAGCTGAAACTAACACTTTTCTAGCGAGATTGGTAGAATCAAACTAGGGTATCCTCAATGGTCTAGCCTGGATTGTTCTGTACCAGATTCCTACACCCCTTGATAAAGCTAGTTCTCCAAAATGGTATTCATATAAAGCATCGATAATTGAGTCAAAGAGAAGTATAATAAGAATTGAGTTTGATGTGGGAAATCCGTACCTGTCATAAAATTTTACAGATAATTAAAAAAAAAGCTTCACAGACAGATAAGATAACTAACCTACATATATGATTATATAATGATTGCAGGAGTTACATAGGGAGCCAGTGGAGGGGACTCCGGGGGGCAGCGGCGGCGTGAAGGGCATGTCCACGCAGGAGGCCGAGCGCACTTTCCTCAAAATAGCGTGCCAACTTGACACTTATGGCGTCGATCCTCACCCTGTTAAGGTATAATGTTATTTTGTAGTTATTAAATGTTATTTTAATTTTAGAAACTAATTTTGGACTTTTTATTGGACTAAAAAAAACCAGCTCCTGTATAAAACATCTGCTTATCGTTTCCTACTCTATAAAAGTAGAAGAACAAAGTCTTGAAAGGTAGAAGACGGGACCTCTAATAGTTTCTGAGAAACAAGATACCTATTTTTGGGTCCCATACAAAAAAACAGACCTTATTTTTTTCTGCTGTCAGTGTCAATATGCCTTATTTCGAAAAAATGTATACCACATTAAATTTATTGTTCCTTATATAATTCTCTATCGGATAGCATTTTTCAAAAAATGATTTTCTGAAAAAAGTGTGAATGTCCTCTTTTCGAGCCATCCAGCCCACCGCGCGCTGGCCTGATTTGGCCCGCGAGCCGGGGTTTGGATACCCCTGCTCTAACAAAACTCTTTATTTGTTTTGTCGTCAGGATCACAGAAGCAACCAGCTATACCTGGGCATCAACCACAGCGGCATCCTCACGTTCCAGGGCAGTAGAAAGACGCACCATTTTAAGTGGAACGAAGTGCACAAGATCAACTTTGAGGGCAGAATGTTTATTGTACACCTCAACTATCCTGAGGTAAGATTATCATAGTCCGAGGTACTTTTACTCAATAACATAAGCAATACCTGCTACATTTACTACATTTACTCAAACCTGCCTCCAATATGGAATCATTTTGTGGGGCAATAGCACAGATATACTACAACTATTTATACTGCAGAAAAGGTGCATAAGAATTCTTACAAATATTAAAAATCTTGAAACCTGTAGACCTCACTTTAAAAACTTAAAAATTTTAACTTTACCTTGTCTATATATTCTAGAAGCCAGTAAATTTGTCCGCAAGAATCCAAGTTTATATACAAAAGCAACAGACCGCCACACGTGTGCCATAAATATAAGAAATAAAGATACAATAGCCATACCATCAAGTAACTTACAAATTAGAAACAAGAGCCCTCACGTTATGACTATAAGAATTTATAATTACCTTCCAAAAGAAATAACCAACGAAAAAACATACACAAAATTTGTTACCAAGTTAAAAACCTACCTAATAGACCATAGTTTTTACTCCCTGCAAGAATTTTTCAATGAAAATAAGTATAATTCTAAGATACTAAAATAATATTTTTGTTATATATTATAGGCATAGAAATAGATAAATTATAGTGTAAGTACCTTTCTTATGTGTAATACATATTTTATATGCACGTGTATTTGCAATGCCCTTGTAGGGTAACATATTGTAATCTTATTGTACTTTTAGAGTAAGATCAATATGTGAGCAATAAACTATTCTTATTCTTATTCTTATACAGTGAGTCAGTAGCAGGTACACAGTTACTCATGTACAAAAGCTAGAGGGAGGCTTTCCAATCTAAAAACTACCCTATGCTATACATAGTATGAGTCCCAGGAAAGGTCCTGGGACTCATACTATGTCCATACATACCAGGTTTCATACCGTGCCTTAAACTGTTTTTTTGATAAGTTTTCACAGACAATAAAATATGACTGATGCATCAAGGCGATTTGTTAACAAGGGCCTACTGGGAAACGCGAAAATCGAAAGTTAGTTATCTGCTTTTTGTCAATCGAATATGCAAGAGCGATAGAGAGGTTAGATAACGAAATCTCGATTTTCTTGTTTCGCGGTAAACCCCCAGATTTTTATGGATTGTAGTAGTGGCGCCACCTACGCAGAGTTTCGCGTAATATTCCCTATTAAACTTTATTATTTGACACCACACAACACCTTTGACCGAAATGTTACGCAATATTATTGTCGTGAAATGGGGTCCCTTTGTTTCCCATAAAGTTTTAAGTCATAATGTATATTATCGTTATATTATTGTCATATTATCGTTACTATCGTTAGTCATAAAACTGAAACCGCTAACTTTTCAGGATTTTCGTAAGGTAATTCTATAGATGGGTTAGGTTAGGTTAGGTTTGTTTTATGGCAATTATGATTAACGAAACTTCGGACAAACAATACATTATGACTTAAAACTATTTGGGAAACAATAGAGACCCTTGTGAAATAACATGCATTAAATTTTAGTAGTTTTATCTGTGATACGAGTCATGATAGCACGTCGAGAATCGTAGAATGAATCATGATTGCAGTAAACCAGCGGTCGGCAACAAGCGGCTCGCGAGCCTTCCTGGCTATTTTGTATGTAATAGGGACAAACGACAATGTCTGATAAAGTCATAAATATTAACAAAGTGCGGCCCGCGTCAACTTCGGTAACTACTATTGCCGACCGCTGCAGCAAACAATGGACTCATTTCATATTATCAGATATTATTGACAAAATTAAAATTTATGCAAAGTTTTTAGTATTGGTATTACATGATATGATTTAGTTACTTACTAAAAAATAGGCACCTACTAAGTATAGTGATTGCATTTTCGAAGAACACATTTTTCATAAAAAAATGATAACTTCCTTTATAATTTGTGTTATATTATTAAATTAACTTATTTTCTATCTATCCACTTACATATCTGTAAGGCCCACTTGCACCATCCCACTAACCCGGGATTAACCCGTTAAACCGTTCACCCAGTGTCAAATTGTACTAGTAAACATGGTAACTCCAGGTTTAAGCGGTTAACCCTGGGTTAGTGGAGTGGTGTAAGTGGACCTAAATGCCACTTGCGCCATCCCATTAACCCGGGGTTAAACCGTTATGCACCGGTTAAACCGTTATGAACCGGTTAAACCGTTATGAACCGGTTAAACCGTTAACCCACTGTCAAATTGTACTGGTAACCATGGTAACTCCAGGTTTAAGCGGTTAACCCCGGGTTAGTGGAGTGGTGTAAGTGGACCTAAGCGCCACTTGCGCCATCCCATTAACCCGGGGTTAAACCGTTATGAACCGGTTAAACCGTTATGAACCGGTTAAACCGTTATGAACCGGTTAAACCGTTATGAACCGGTTAAACCTTTAACCCACTGTCAAATTGTAGTGGTAACCACGGTAACTCCAGGTTAGTGTCACTGGTGCAAGTGGGCCTAGGTGTGCAAAAATTAGAAATCACTTTTGTTTCAGAAAAAGCACACGGTGGGCTTCAAGTGTCCGAACGGCCCGGCGTGCCGCCACGTGTGGTGCTGCGCCATCGAGCAGATGCTCTTCTTTACGTGAGTCTCCAGTTTGATTTTAAACCTTACTGTAATGCACCAAGGTTGATTTTAGACTGTGGCAGTCAATTCATTCTCTTCTGACCGTAACCGTGGCGCTTTTGAGACATTAGGATTGACAAAAGGCGGACAAGATTTTTATTTTTATGCTTTCTGATTTCAATAGAAGATTTTGATAAATACAACTTAACATTTAAACGCAACTTTGTTTAGATTTCAAATCTTACTACTGTTTATTTCACTATTTGTTAACCATACTCTATCGGAAAATCAACTCTTCGCTTTTCGGTGAAGGAAAACATCGTGAGGAAACCTGCATACATCTGCGAAGAAATTCAAAGGTGTATGTGAAGTCCCCGATCCGCATTGGGCTAGCGTGGGGACTATAGCCCAAACCCTCTCGTCTTTGAGAGGAGGCCTGTGCCCAGCAGTGGGACGTTTATAAGCTGAAATTATTATTTAAAATCAACTCATCTTTTTAGTATTATACTTAAACTTAATGTTTTTGTTGTCAACTTGGTTTGTGAGCCAAATAAGTAAATAGGTACTATGAAAGGATGGCCTGTTAATCTGTTTTATGAAGTCGGTTTTTAGGGTTCCGTACCCAAAGGGTAAAACGGGACCCTATTACTAAGACTTCGCTGTCCGTCCGTCCGTCCGTCCGTTTGTCTGTCACCAGGCTGTATCTCACGAACCGTGATAGCTAGACAGTTGAAATTTTCACAGATGATGTATTTCTGTTGCCGCTATAACAACAAATACTAAAAACAGAATAAAATAAAGATTTAAGTGGGGCTCCCATACAGCAAACGTGATTTTTGACCAAAGTTAAGCAACGTCGGGCGTGGTCAGTACTTGGATGGGTGACCGTTTTCTTTTTGCATTTTTTCCGTTTTTCTTGTGCTTTATGGTACGGAACCCTTCGTGGACGAGTCCGACTCGCACTTGCCCGGTTTTTATTTTTTAACTTTTTTAGAAAACACATCAAATAACACATTACTTTTTCTCGTCCAGATTGGCATCATCATCAGACGCATGCGTGTACTCCGGTGGAGGTCTGTTCTCATGGGGCACCAAATTCAAATACGTGGGACGCACAGAGCGGGAGATACTCGAACGAGATGGATTGCTAGCACCAAGGGATTCGCAGGTTAGCTTTTCCTTTAATTTTATTCATTACTTAAGTCATACACAAATAAATTTAAGGAAAGCTAAAGTCATAAGCATAAAATCTTGCATATTGTTTGTTGTTGAGAGATATGATTGCGCAAACGCTAGAAAAGATTTGAAGTCATTACTTATATAATCTACTAAGCCAACTTCAGTAGAAAAAGGCGCGAAAATAAAAAATTATATGGGAAATCGAACCCTCGCGTCAACATTTTTCAAATTTGCAGCCTTTTTCTACTGACAGAACTTATTTGTTGATTGTGTAATATTGGTAAGGTCAAATAAAAAAATAGTGCTCCGAGTTTACGGCCAAAATAGATCCCGCTGGACTGCGTCATACGTTTTGTGTCCACTGTCAAAGTTACCCGTGCAGTGTCATCTATAATACATTATTCTACATCGCCTATCAAATACGAACGATTTTATTTTAGGCTTACACATCCTACACAAATTTTAAAAAAAAATCAATTATATTCTTTGATAAAGTCCGTCTATTCTAACTTTGCACCGACTTGAACAAAACAAAGTGAGGCATTGTCATTATTAAAGTCATATTTTCATAGAAATTTGTCATTAATGATGACATACGCACATTTTGTCATTGCAAATGCCATGTAGATTTAGTTTGGTCCGACGCTATGTATATTTGTTCAGGAGGAGGGCGGCGGCAAGCGGAAAGCGTCAAGCGTCCCGGCGACGCCTTCCACACCAATGACTGGCGACTTCGGTAAACACACGATACATGTCGTCATTCACAAGTACTATGTCAGCACGCTCTCTCAACCTAACGGTGCTGCCTAGTTCCTAAAGTAATAGTAGATAAGTACACGCTTCATAGGCTTACACAAGTTACATGCCAGCACGCTTACTGAACCTATTAACCCGACTGTTTAACCTTGTAACTATATTATCACACGTCTATATGTAAGCGGAAAGCGTCCCGGCGACGCCTTCCACACCAATGACGGGCGACTTCGGTAAACATGCGGTAGACACGTCGTCATTCACAAGTACTATGTCAGCACGCTCTCTCGACCTAACGGTGCTGCCTAGTTCCTAAAGTAATAGTAGATAAGTGCACGCTTCATATCACCATACAATAGTTATATACCAGCACGCTTACTGAACCTATTAACCCGGCTGTTTAACCTTGTATTGTAACCATATTATCACACGTCTATATGTAAGCGGAAAGCGTCCCGGCGACGCCTTCCACACCAATGACGGGCGACTTCGGTAAACATGCGGTAGACACGTCGTCATTCACAAGTACTATGTCAGCACGCTCTCTCGACCTAACGGTGCTGCCTAGTTCCTAAAGTAATAGTAGATAAGTGCACGCTTCATATCACCATACAATAGTTATATACCAGCACGCTTACTGAACCTATTAACCCGGCTGTTTAACCTTGTATTGTAACCATATTATCACACGTCTATATGTAAGCGGAAAGCGTCCCGGCGACGCCTTCCACACCAATGACGAGCGACTTCGGTAAACATGGGGTAGATATGTCGTCATTCACAAGTACTATGTCAGCACGCTCTCTCGACCCAACGGTGCTGCCTAGTTCCTAAAGTAATAGTAGAAGTAGATAAGTACTCGCTTCATAGGCTTACACAAAGTTATATGCCAGCACGCTTACTGAACCTATTAACCCAGCTGTTTAACCTTGTAACCAATATTATCACAAGTCATAAAAATAATATCCTCTTCTTTAACACATTGGGTCCTTACTTAATTTAATTTTCATTTGTCTTAAAAATTAACTGGGACTTATAAAGTTAATGCGAGTAATTTTCATACGTATTCTATCTAAACCCTTGACGATAAACCGCAATCGTTTGTAGAAAAAAAAACCCTAATTCAAACTAATTTTGCATGCGACCAAAAGTTCCAGCTTTGTTGTTTATTCTAGTCAGAAAATGTCTTATGGTACAACTTTTTTTATACTTTTTTTGAGCTGAATAAGTGTTATTTTACAGTACATCTGGTCCTATTTTTCCGCACTAGTGCGTAAAATAGCACTTTTCGTGCGATGTCAAAAGTTTAAAGGGCCATATGTACTGTAAAACGTTGCACGATACACGTGCGAATAGGTAATTCGCAACTCGTGTCGATTTAAAACACTCCCTTCGGTCGTGTTTTAATTTATCGCCACTCGTTTCGAATTTCCTCTTTTTCGCACGTGTATCGTAAATAACTATTATACCAGTAGTTTTATGAATTTGATTGCCTTTATATATCTAGTCATTGCCTATTTTGTTTTGTTGTGTTTGCCATTATTTTATATTTATTATAAATACTTAAAACATTTTCTTGTAAGCTTTAATAGTCATTAGAAAATTTTGTTTTATTATATTATTTGGTAAATAAAACTCTTCTTTATTTCCTTATTGTTTTTATCACACCTTCATTTCTTTATTCTTTTCTATTTTTTTAATGTATTAAGTCTATATATTTACCTAAATTTTATTAATGTGAAAACTCTTAATCTTCTTTATGCTCTAGCTTTAATTTTTTTTCAATAAATGCTCTTTGTACCATTTTTATAAAAAAAAAAATTTGAAAATTTCTTTTGGTACATTTTTTTCAAGAATGTCATAAAGCTTGCACCTTTAAAATTGAGACACGCAACTGCAACTGGTACTGGTTGAAGCATGTTACACCTAGCACCTACCTACCACATATTTCACCGACATTTATTATTAAGGTAAGATTTTGATCAAATGCTTGTCTAATTACCATAATAAATATATCATCGATGGGCAATGGAACCATTAGTGTTTTTATTTTTGCAATTTTTGTTTTGCTTTTGTTAATTTAGCTCATTTGGTATTTAGCTATGTAATTTAAGTGTAAAAAATTTAATGTAGTAAAAAATTTTTGGCTTCAGTTAACTAATGTGTTATGAAATTATATATAGCCTCCTAAGTCTCGGTGTGCTTTTAATGTCGGCTGAACACACTCATCGAGAACCTCTCGCCGAGAGTTTTGGCACCGCTCCGATCCATTCGGATAACCGCGAGACGAGAAGGGAGCAGTATGTACACACTAGTTCTCGGCCTGTCTCGGGGTCTCTCGACGAGTGTATACTGTATACAGCCCGCATAAAAGGACAAAATCAAATTATAAAAAAAAGGTTCTAAGTTCTAAACTGCTGAAACGACTAGAACTTAGCAGGTTACATATTTATTTGCAGTGACAGGGGTCTCTTTATTTCCCATAAAGTTTGAAGTCGTAAATTCATAATGTAAGTATTGTTTGTCCGAATTTTCGTTAGTCATAATTGGTTTTTCTCAGAAACGCGTAACTTTTCAGGATTATGAGTCATAACGAATTGTTTGTTATATTATCGTTGGCGCCACTTGCACCATCCCACTAACTCGGGGTTAATCGGTTAAACCGTTAACCCAGTGTCAAAATATACTTATTACCATACTTATAACCATGGTTAAACCGTTAAACCGTCTAACTCCGGGTTAGTGAAATGGTGCAAGTGGCGCTTAGTCATAAAACTGAAACCGTTAGCTTTTCAGGATTTTCTTAAGGTTACTCCATAGATAGGTTAGGTTTGTTTTATGGGGTCATCCATTAATTACGTCACACGAATTTCTAGGTTTTTTGACCCCTCCACAAGGAGGCCCCCCTCCTTGTCACACTTGGTCACATTTGGCAAACCCCTCCCCCCTAGTGTGACGTCACATTTTTTCTACGAAATCGCCAAATCGAATTAAGTAAGTTTCTAAGTATTATTAATATTTAATCAAAATATTTTTGACGATATAAATATTAGTAATTTTATCACCCAAAACTGCTTAAGAAAGAAAATTAAACGAGTAAAAACGATTATCGTTTTAAAAACTTGTTATTTAAATATACAGCTAATAAAATAATTTAAATAAATTTTCGGTTACTGATGAAGTTAAAGTGACGTCACAAAGTTTCTGTCTCCCCCCTCCCCCATGTCACAATATGTCACATTTTCTTGACCCCCTCCCTCCCCCTAAACGTGTGATGTAATTAATGGATGACCCCTATGGCAATCCTGAGAAATTACGCGTTTCTGAGAAAAACCAATTATGACTAACGAAAATTCGGACAAACAATACATTATGACTTAAAATATTTGGGAAACAATACAGACCCACAGTTACATCTTTAATTAACATGGGTTTTAATAAAGAATGTTAGAGTTAGGCCGTAAAAAGTCTGCAGCGATTTTGATAGCCCACGCAGTGCAAGTGCAAGTGTCATGTTAAACGTCAAACTTCTATGAAATTATGACGTATAAATACCACTTACACTGCGTGGGCTATCAAATCCGCTGCAGACTTTTATTGGTGCGACTATAACAACATTTATATCTGTGTCCCTAGTGAAAAAAGGTACATGTCTCGGGCAGCGCGGTTGTAAATGGGTCCCAAGTAACACCTGTGCCCTTTTACTCCTAAACCGCGTGAGACTTGTACCCTTTTTCACTAGGGCCACAGATATAATGATTGATAATTCTCCAGGGTACAGCAGCCTGCCCCGGTCCACGCACAGCGCCCCCCTGGAGGAGGTGGGGGCGCTGGCGGGGGCGGGGGGCGCGGGGCTGTGCAACGGCGCCTGCCTGCTGGCCGGGCCCGCCGTCGACATCGCGCTCGCGCCGCAGGACCTCCGCCCACACGACAAACCCGGTCAGTCACCAGCGACCGCTACCACCACACCACCACCACCACAGTCAAAGTCGACTTTGCCGTCTAAAAAATGTCGCGAAGCGCGTAGTTTATGGTCAGTCAAAAATTAAAAAGTTAAAAACATTGCAGTCTCGATTTTGGGACTGCAATGTTGCATACAAATTCCATTAGGTCTCTTGTCTATCAATCCTCAGATGTCGATAGTGCTGTTACTGCTTTTTATCGTTTAATTTACAGTATATTTGATGAATGCATCCCTAAGAAGGTACGATCGCAAAAAAATAATAGATGTTATCCTGTTTGGTATACATCTGAAATTATTAAACTCATTTCCAAAAAAAGTTACCAACACAAAATATGGAAGTCTACAAATGATTTAAAGTTTTATCATTCATTTAGCCAGCTAAGAACTCGCGTAAAGGTGCTCTCAGATAAAGCTTACAAAGATCACATGCAACTTCTTCAAAAAAACATCAGAGTTAATCCTCAACAATTCTGGAATCATATCCGCAGTTTGAAAACAACGGGCGGATTTGAAACCTCTGTCTCATACAAAGGCGAAGAGTGTAAGGGTGTTGACACTGCGTTAGCTTTCTCCCACTTTTTCTCTAGTGTCTTTTTACCAGATATCCCACTTTTAGACTCCGCTCTTACCATAAAAAATGATTCGTCCTGCTCAGCTAATCGAATTGACGTTAAAGATATATCTTTGGATGATATAAATAAAGCAATTAATAAATTAAAACCCAAATCCGCGATTGGTCCAGATAATGTGCCTCCGTATATCATTAAAGCTGGCAAGAAATTTTTGCTTCATCCTATCCACTACATTTTTAAACTTTGCATAACCACCGGTACATATCCTACTGCATGGAAAATCTCTCGTGTAAAACCCATTCCGAAAACTAAAGACTCTTCAAAAGTCGAAAACTACCGACCTATTGCTATTCTCTCTTCTTTAGCCAAAGTTTTTGAATCTATTCTACATCAAAAAATCTCTGTCCAGATCAGCCCATACCTTAGCGACAGTCAACATGGATTTCGCCCTAAACGTTCGATTAACACAAATTTATTATCACTAACAGATTTTATTTCCCATCACCTTGATTTAGGTTTACAGATAGATATAATATATTTTGATTTTCAAAAAGCATTTGATCGTGTCGACAACGACATCCTTTTGGAGAAACTCACCGCGTTTGGCTTCACTCCGCAACTACTTAAGCTCATTGCTGACTATTTTAAAGATCGACAACAGTTTATTCGTCACGGATGTTACGATTCACCTCCATATCATACCCGTTCTGGAGTAAGCCAAGGCTCGATTCTTGGTCCTTTGTTTTTTATTTTAATGATAAACGATCTCGAAGATGTAGTTCACCACTCTCGCACATTACTCTACGCCGACGACCTGAAGCTCATTCGTTGTATAAATAACTCCACGGACTGTGACCTACTTCAGCAAGATATTGATGCACTGGTCTGTTGGAGTAAGAAAAACAAATTACTCTTTAATCTATCTAAGTGCAGTGTCATGACTTTTAGCCGTGCTCACTCTCCATTTCATAATGATTATTTGCTAGACCATATACCACTCACCCGGGTTAACACAGTTAAAGATCTTGGCATAATGTTTGACTCTAAACTTACTTTCAACGAGCATATAACATCTCTCGCTAAAGATTGTTATAAAAAACTCGGCTTTATCATCCGTAATTCAAAAAACTTTAATGATCCCAAAGTAGTTCAGCTATTATACATTGCTTTAGTTAGAAGTAAAATTGAATCTGGCTCTTTAATCTGGAACCCGCATGAAAAATCCTACACCTTGCTTTTAGAAAAGGTACAGAAAGCTTTTCTCCGTTTCTTATATAAAAAAACTTACGGGTATTACCCCTTTTTATACCCAACCAAATTTTTGCTGGGCATGCTACGCTTTAACTCCCTCGAGATAAGGCGTAATGTCAATCTAATGTCTACTACATCTAAAATATTAAGGGGAGAATCAGACTGCCTAGACTTGGTGACGAAAACGACTACCTTTTTTGTTCCCGACAACTACCTACGTTGTCGTAGCCATCACCTCCTAGATAATGGAACCATTCACACGACTGCACACCAGTACTCTCCAATTGTCCGTTGCCGGACACTCCTTAATAATTTCTTATCTTTTGCACCTAACTCCGACTTGTTTGCCGACGAAAGTCATAAACTTTTTAAAGATTTTTTACGTTTTTGCGAATCAAACATGTAATATCTTAGTAGCTTATTAATTGCTTTATTATTTACTTTACTTAGGTACTTAATTTTACTACTTGATTTTACAGTGCATTGGTGTTAGCTGTAATGCTGTAAAATTTGATTTCAATAAATATCAAATATCAAAATATCAAATTATTTGTCGAGTTCCAAACTTTTTAAAAGTTGAAATGACCATATCAAATGAAGGCACAGGCCCATTAAACAGCCAAACAGATGATTAGTACCGCGACTATTTAGATGTCTCAAATAGGTTGGCGTATATTTGGCAGAAAAATACACTTCTATTTTTTTATTAAAAAAATAAATAGGCGGCAAGGGCTTTTTTTCTGTCAAAATATATATGCAAAAACGTTGATTTGTAAAATATTTCTATGATATTTATATTTCTGCACCATTTTTGAGAAAAGCACTATATATGACTCGGCTGGAAGGCTACTTGCTGGCTTCGGATTCAATTAAACGGACTCCCAAGGTCGTCCGTTTAAAACGAATCCTCAGCCTGCAAGTAGCTACTTCCGAGCCTCGACAATAATGTACTATTGTCTGTGCCTTAAGCCTCCTCCACACTCGTGCGCGAATCGCGGCGCGAAGCCGCGAACGCGAGTGTGGCGTCGATTTTCGCAGACAGCATAGTCTGGAGGGGGCTATATTCTGACGTATTGTTTCTGATTGTTCCAGTCCCGTGCGCCGGCGAGTACATCCTGCGCGACTCGTGCCCCTCGTCCTCCGAGTCGGGCGGCACCGGCGCCCCGCCGCCCGACGACTGGCGTCCCCCTCCCGCCCTGCAGCCGCCGCCTCGCCCCTTCTCGCTCCTGCGCACCTTCATACCCTCCTTCCTCTTCGTATGGCTCTCTCTCGCTCTAATCGCCTTGCTCGTCTTCGAGACGGATTGGGCGGTATTCAGGCCGTTGAAAAGGAAACCCGAGTTGGTGTCGCTCAGGCATCATTATTACGCGCCGTTGAAGGAGTATTTGAAGAGAAAGGTGTTGGAGTTCTTCTGATTTTATCGAGGTAGGAGGTTGAATTTGCGCGTGGTGGGATATTAACCCTTTGAATGCTACGGCTGTCGTGCGCGGCGCTTTGCGAACCTTGTGATGCACGAAGGATGTTGGGATGTAGCCGCGCGCGTCAGTTGACGTCTGGTCTGGCGGTCAAGGGGTTAAGGCGTCTCTTATTAGAGTTAGACCAAGGAAAGTCTGCAGAAATTTTGATAGCCCACGCAGTGTAAGTGTTATTTACACGTCATAATTTCATAGCAGTTTGACGTCTGCGTGGGCTATCAAAATCGCTGCAGATTTTGTTAGTCTGATTCTAGGGATCGTAGCTTACTCGGCAAAAAGCGTAAGTTTATAGAGGTGATTTCATAGTTTTAAAGTAAATTATTAAATTCCTCGCAAACTATTAGCAAGTGTTATTATAGAAGCGACATCTTTCACGCAATATGAGCCATTTTCAATCTTAATGACTCCTCTATATCTTATTAACAATAATTTCAATTGGCCTGCCTCTTTAAACATGTCTTGATGAATAAGCAAATATACATGAAATTTTCTTTTTACCACTAGCTTTTCGGTGGAGGAAAACATCGTGAGGAAACCTGCATACATCTGCGAAAAAAATCAAAGGTGTATGTGAAATCCCCAATCCGCATTGGGCTAGCGTGGGGACTATAGCCCAAGCCCTTTCGCGCATGAGAGGCCCGTGCCGTACAGTGGGACGTATATAGGCTGAAATTATTATTATACCTTTTTAAATTATGTTTCTTGATCCCACTATGGCCACATAAAAGAAGAAATTCACTTCTATAAACTTACACTTTTGTTAATAAACATTCGCGTAAATAAGACCAGTCCCTTAGGCCCACTTGCACCGTCCCACTAACCCGGGGTTAAGCAGTTAAACCGTTAACCTAGTGTCAAATTGTACTGGTAACCATGGCAACTTCACGTTTAACCGATTAACCCCGGGATAGTGGAATGGTGCAAGTGGGCCTTATAAATGAAGTTGCAATTTCCAAAAAAATCCATGCCCTGTGAGATTTGTACGATAGGATAAAGAAGTCGATTGTAAAATATAATATAGCACGGAGATATTTTAGAAGTACGTATTTTCGAACGCTGGCATGAGAATGTCGGAATCTGAACGCTTTTGAGAAGAAGTGTCGTGACTTTCATTTGTCTTTAAGGCCGAATGTCAAATTTAAGCTCGAGCCCCAAACTTGTTTAATTTTGATAATATGCCGTTTTTTGGAATGTTTTTCAGATTCTTGTGATTAAAAAATTGAAGAGGTTTAAAATTATAAAAATGCACAAAAAATACTAGATAAAACACCCACAACATAGAGACACCTATCTTTGTAACCACAGAAAAGAAAATGGCAAAAACTGGCCAAAATGGCCTCTTGAAAATATTATGCTTTATAATTGTGCGACAGTCTGTAATGCCTATATGATTGGTATGATTACTTTATGAATATGCTAAATCTATTTTAAAACAACGTGAGTCATATTGGCTTAGCCGAGACAACTGAAAGTCGCTTCATTTACTAAACAAAAGTACCTTATAAAAAAAACTCTAACAAATCTTTCATCGACCTTCTATTAAAGCTTTTGCCAAACAAAAAATCCATGATTTAACAAAGAAATAAATAATAATGTATAATAGAACTGCTGACTATATCTAATACTAGTTCCTTTAAATGGACCCGAAGTGAAACATTTTAAATGTTCGTAGAGGATTCCGGAAGTGATTACTAGGCTTTAATAAGTACGAAATTCGAAACTACAATACATGTGACTAAAAATAAATAAAAAAAGTTCACATTCTCTTCTAAAAAAAACTAATGACGTTATTCACTAATGCGCTCCACTCACTATCAGTATATTGTCATTATTTTGACATTTCTTCAAAAATATTAAAAATTTTTAATAACTTCATTATCGTCCATCATTCTTTCTGTCATTTCTGATTCCATCATTCTAACCAATTCACTGTCAGTATAATGTCATTTCTAGTATCATTACTTTGACATAACTCCAATACTGACGGAAATTATTAAAATAAACTTCATTACTTGCCGTCATTCCTTCATGACACTCCCTACACTAACACTAAAAACGTCATTCCGTCAAAGTAATGTCAGTATCCATGATAGTGTCGGGGCCGTATAACGAGCTACAAGTCTCAATTCTCACCATATGTACTTTAATGGTGTGTCTATAAATTGTGTCGCTTAACTTCAAACTCGGGTAAATCAATTCGACTCTCTCAGCAAATATCGACCCTATTACCTTTTCTTAATACCAAAATCGCATAATCTGACAGATGGATTTACCCGAGTTTGAAGTTAAGCGACTCAATTAACGACTATAATGACGACCGGTCTGGCCTAGTGGGTAGTGAACCTGCCTATGAAGCCGATGGTCCCGGGTTCGAATGCTGGTAAGGGCATTTATTGTATGATGATACAGATATTTGTTCCTGAGTCATGGTTGTTTTCTATGTATTTAAGTATTTATATATTATATATATCGTTGTCTGAGTACCCACAACACAAGCCTTCTTGAGCTTACCGTGGGGCTTAGTCAATTTGTGTAAAATATTCTATAATATTTATTTATTTATTAACTAATTGAGGCTTGTAAAGTTTTATGAAAATGGTGGTAAAAGTACACAAGTGACTTGTAATTCGTCACGTCTCTCAAAATACAAAACGGTTAAAAAGACTTGAAAAACTTGTATAATTGGTCGTTGAAAGAATGTGTTTTGGGATTCGAATTTAGTACTTACTAAGGAAAAAGAACAGAGGGCCTACCGCGAACAACGTTCGACGTGTTGCCTCCCTGTCACACCTACGTACGAATGTACAAGTGCGACAGAGACGCAACAATGCCCTCTGCAATGTTTTGACGAACGGGACGATTCCAAAGTGTCAAATTTTTCCGACACGTTTTGATAGTTTTCCTAGTACTTATATAGATTTTTAAGACTTGATTTTCAAAACTTAAAATAGTCTGCAAATTAGGTTAGGTCACCGCTATACGCTTTTTTACAGTACAATTAATTATATTTATAAAATAGCACAAGCATTTTAATCTAAGCACGACCTTTTGTGATAGTCGCTTATTATTATGATGTCACTATTGTTTATTGGATCATAAGGAAATAATAATTGAAATAAATATTAACACTTTCGTAGCGTAGCCAATAACATGGCTTTCCCGCTTTGTAGCGAAAAGCGACGAACATAGAACCTGCTTAGCGGGTCGGGCGTAACTACAAATATTTGAATTTTTAATTTTTGTTTTTGTTGATATTATGCAGGTTGTATTTAAAATCCTGTATGTTTTTTGTGTAGATAACTGTTATGTAACCGGTGTATTTAATAATTTTAAAAAGAACAATCTCAGCTTTATCGCAATGCATGAAGGTTCATTTTTAACTGGACACATTGTCATGTATAGCGGTGAGTTGTTTAAACTTATAATTGTTAATTATGTTTATTTAATTCTAGTTTATTATATATTATTTATTAACCTTTTGAACTCCAAACGGCGCATCCATTTGCCGTGCCACTGACGACACGGGGGTAAAATTTAGTTTTGTGAAAAAATAATGCAAACCATAAAGTGGGGTGTTTTTCAGTAGATTTACATCAAAAAACGATCGACGTCGAATGCCGTCTTTGGCGTCGTTGTCACGATTTTGCGTTGACGTCAATTGCCGTCTGTCGCGTTCAAAAGGTTAAAGCAAATTCGTCTAAAAAGGTCACACCTAACTCGAGTAATTTAAATTCACAATCGCACAAATTTTGAGTTGTGACACTTTACATTGGAAATTGACTGTGAATCTCATGCTCGCTTTTATTTTGTTACATTCCACTTGGCAATAGTCTTCCAAGTTTACTTATTTATTACAGTTAGAACAAGAAAAGTTTGCAACGATTTTGACAGCATACGACGCAGTGCAGGTGTTATTTATGTCATAATTTCATAGAAGTTTGACGTTTAAAATAACACTTACACTGCGTGTGCTATCAAAATCGTTGCAGACTTATTTTGGTGTAACTCTAGAGTCTATACATATGTAATTTAATTTACACAGCATTTATTTTGTATTAATAAAATCCTACTTATAATTGTGACGTCCCACGGGTAAAGGTACCTTATGGTGGTTGGCGCTTACGCTATTATTAACGCCGCTCCAATATTATTGCGGCGCTATGCGACGTAAGCGCCAGCCGCCATAAGGTACCTTTTGCCGTGGAACGTCACAATTTATTTAATAAACTCATAATTTAAGTACCGTAAAGTCAGTCGGGACAAGTGCGTCCATAAGGTTGGTCATGTCATGTCATTATGAAAGGACCTCTAACCTTTTATTGACGGGCGCAGTTGCCCCTAAGTACGCACTTGGCCGAAATGACTTTATCAATGTGTAAAATGGGGTTTCTATACGGTCAATATTATTGTGCCATAAGGAATTTCACGCTAGTCATACTGAAAATGTATAATATCCTCTTGGGGTTCAATGTCCTAATACTAGTACAAATTACCTCCAATAAATTTTAAATCTTAATGAAATGGAATAGAGTTTATTTTATTTCGTTTCGTTCGATTTTAAAACAAAACAAATTCAACTCTATTTTCTAATACCGTTGATTCAAATTCGATTGCCAATTTTCCTTGTATGGTGGGCCGCTAGAGGATATTATTGACAAATGTATGTATAGATCTTTTTAAATGTTCCTCGAGGTTTATTTTATTTTTATAGCGTTTAAGCTTAATATTAATGAAATAAATGCACAATATTGACATTAAACAATTTTAATCACTGAGGAATTGTAAAGAAATGTACTTATTTTTTTTATTTGTTGTTACTTGAATTGCTATTAATTTTATTGTTCGTTTGTTATTGTTAATAAAGCCTTATTAGAGTGAGTGTTTTAGAGTAAAGAGTAAGACTTCGCCTAGTCACGCGATTTTTTAGAATTTCTGGATACGGGTTAAGCAATGCAATGGTAGTCTAAAAAAAATTATTTGTAGTCATTTGTAACAAATTATCAACATGTATTTATTATTTACCAAAGTATCTAACCGGGGCCGCACTTTGTCATTATTTATGACTTTATCAGACATTGTCGTTTGTCCATATTACATATACAATAGCCAGGGAGGCTCGCGGGCCGCAAGTGAGAGGTTCGCAGGCCGCTGCTCTAAACACCCATGAAGACTAGAAAAAAAAAATTGGCACATTTTGCCTAAAATGAAATTTAGCTGGCCGTTTTTTAAGATGATCTAAAAATATCATTAATCAATCATTCCTTTTCAACTTTGCCTTCGGTAAAAAACTGTTGATACAGCTATGAATTATATAATTGAGATAAAAGTCTACCACGGCATTGCTTAGCTATAGTTCGTTTTTTAGAATTAGAAATAAGGTAAACAATCTTGATGTGTCTTTTAATTGAAAAACACATTTTAAAAATAAATTACGGCAAATATGTAACAATTATGAATCTAATACGATCATTTATGTTCTTCTGCTTTCATAATAGTTTTTGATTTTAATAAGCGTTTTTCAATTAAAAGACATGTCAAGATCGCTTACTTTCTTCCAAGATTTTTCTAATGCTAAAAGAAACGAACTAGCCTATAGTTTTCAGACTAATTCCCTGTACCTACGCAAACAGTAATACTCATCTGACTTTCTCTCTCTTGAGCTTATGCCGAGCATCAAGGTTATTTGATATTATTAGTATGTATATTAAATATGGCCATGTACCTATTAATATAGTTTTTAAGCTGTTGAAAGTTGAACCAAACTGGTGATAATATTTTTGTTAAGGCTAATAGCATACAATTAAATATAAATAAAATGCATGTAGCATACTTTAAAAGCTTAATTATATCATAGTGCCAATCAGTGGTGTTTTACCTATACTGTATCATTAGATTCATTAGTGTTAAAAAATGTCGGATATCTGAATTAGTCACAATTAATTAAAGTTCTAAAGATTCAGGTTAAAGTGAAGTAAGGCTACTCAAATCAGGGCTATAACCGCGAAAATCGAAGTTCGCAAATTGCGGGGATTTTTCTCTGTCACTCTAATTACGCCTTCGTTGGAGTAAAAGAGAAAGATCCCCGCAATTTGCTATTTCGCGGTAGCCGCTCTGGGACGGTTATTAGTGTTCCGTGCAAAACTTTGTTCACGGAACACTTATGGGATCACTTTTTTTAAATTCTGAGTGGGACGTGACCTATAAAATTAAGTTCAGATCAGCGAGAAAAATAATATTTCATTTAAGTAAGGTTTACTCGGGTAATTCCAAATGTCTAAAACTGTCGGATAATTACGAAAAGAGACTTTTATTATGATGGAATTAAGGGTGATTTTCATCTGAATTTCGGAATTATCCGACATTCGGTATTACCCGAATACACCTTACATACCTATATTTTCATTTATTTGAACAATTTTGTTGTGGTTCAACTTTCAGTAGCTTATAATTTTATCACGCTGCTAAAATATTAGGTACAGAAGTAGTGCATTATTTTTCATCGTATTTTCACGGAAACGTAGTAACGTGTCTTGCTATTTCAGTCAGTCTCGGTACAAAAAGTAGAGGTTGACTGAAGTAGCATGACAAATACGAACATTTCCGAGAAAACATAATGGAAAACAATTATGCACTACATCTGTAAGCAATTTTATTTAGATAACGATGTAGACCTAGACACTCAGCGACTAGATTTTCGCAGTGGGTTGTTTTCTCCATGGACCAACGGCTACCTAAAGAATTAAGTTTATACAAAACTTATTTTTATATTCTCATTCCTTTACGCCGACTTGCAGTTAGCGTCTGTACATTCTGTCAATGTGGCACACACTGTCAATAATAATGACAGTATTCTTGTATACCTGTTAGTACTACTCTCGCTTAACAAATGTGTTTCATAATGGTGCTCCTACACTGGCTGTTATATGAATCGTATGAATTATTTCTTAAAATATTTTCCGAAAACCATGAAAGCGGCGTAAACACATGAATCAATTGCCTAAAAAATGTGTTTGAGCATGTTATGTTGTACGTGTAGTAGTACATATTAATTTTGGGTACCTATACGAGAATTAAATTGTAAAAAATGTATTTTAAGGTTTTAAACTTCTCTACTACGCATAGCACATAGCTCTGTCGTCGCGTATTGGAGTATATCTGTTAATAATTCGTCCATACTTCCGTCATTACTTTCTTTCAAAGGGAAGTACCTTTATTGACAGTGTGGCCACAAATTATTAGTAGTTGAACTAAGACTAGGTAGTTACGGTAAGGTTTTGGAAAATCTTAGAGGTTTTGAATAAAATATCCTGCCGAAAAGTTTATGCGTTTTATTATTAAAAATACCTCAAAATAAGCAACAAACAAATAACAATGTAAACCGCGGCTCGAAAGAACCACGTGTGAGCGGGAGAGAGAACGCTTTAGCAAACTACTTAAATAAGTTTTTTGCTTTTAACGTAAAAATAACCTTATAACGTAGGCATATAAGTTATTTTTTAAATGTTTTTACCGATCGACCACCATTTCAATATTCTTTGGGCTCTGAATAATTATTGATTGTAATATAAATAATTCCTCAAAATGCATATATATAACTAATATTAGTTCCCGGACTACCATTTTGTAATGGTTGATTTAGTTGAAATATAAATATCGATTTTAGCCCCAATAGCAAAAAACCAAGACGAAAGAAACTAATTTTACAAGGACAGAAGTTGTACACACGCCCAAAATATCTCTTTTTCGCTCTCGCTTATAGCTGCGTCCTTAACAGACGTATGGCGGACCACCCACTATCGAACGTGCGCCGGACCGCACCAAGGTCGCGGTCCAGTGCGGCCGTCTGTAAACACTTACCCCCTTATCCATAAAATGGGCCTGATTTAGTTAAATTGTTTTATCCCTTTCTTACAAATACATAAGTCAAAATGACAGATAAGGACAAATGTGCGCGTTTATGAATAAGGGGTTTTAATGTGACTCATTGACAGTTCATTGCCAATAGTTCTAATTCCCTTTGAGAAACTAAAACAAAAAATGCTTACAAAAAGCATTCTTTCTCCCGCCAACTCCAATGTGCATGTCATAGTACATATAATAGGAAACATCTATATCGTTACTAATATAATACTAGATCTACCACCCCTAGCGTATTTGATATACAATTCTTACATGTCTCATTATGATTTCAATAGATGGCAGCACCATCAGTAATAATATTTAGAACCCTTTAGGTTTATAGGGGAGCAAAAAAAGTAAGTGCTAATGCCAATTTTGATCCCTTTTGTGTGGGTCAAGATGATGTAATCGTTTTTTTTAATTGCATAATACAGTCATTTATCAATGAAACCACTGCACTGGTTATTGAACCGATATTTCAGATAATTTTTAATAGGGTAAGTAATAAAATCATATTAGTAATTTCTAGTATTAACTAGGCACATCGAGCTGCAAAACTGCCTACCCACTTTTAAAAAGGAATTCATCTTATGTGGGTATGCAGCTTTGTGTCTGTAGGTACACAATTAATATTATTACTGACAGTGTCCAGTCTATTATGGCACTTGCACAAGTTTTATGAAGAGCCTTCGTAATACAAAATGTATGACTAAATGATATGAAAACAGTCACAACGTCTCGTAATTCACTATTGCCGTCCTTTTCCACTCGTAAGGTAAATGCGGGAAAGACCGTCTACATGCTTTTTCGGTTTCGGCTAAGGCGAAAACCATAGGTGGGAACGGAAGATCCCATCGCTGTGTCTCACTCCAACCTATCGTTGTCGCCTTAGCTGAAGGCAGTCGCGCAATGTCGTGGCCTTGCCGTTAAGTTTGTACAGGTATACCTACTCCGCATACAGGTCGCTAGAACAGAAGGAGCGAAGCTCTTCCTTTCTGACTGTGTCTGAGCTACGTACGTATACAAATACGAGAGATTTTTCCCTATTACTAATAAGCTCTGTATTTTTAGGTATTTAAGAGCATTTCTCAAAAAGGTTGTACATTTCGATTGCCTCTTAGATTTCAATAAAAATTGGTATTCTGGTAAAGTACATCAAGCTGAACAGCTTCCACCATATTTCCCAAAATGTCCCAGAAAGTTTGTATGAAACATTCCTTTTTTGTTACCAGATTTCCTTACACATTTGGCAACCTATTTGAGAAATGCTCTTAAATAAAATCTATCCTCAACGGCTCCTTAAGCCAGTTGACGCTAGATGAAAACATTACATGATCAAATAATGTAGGTAAAAGTAAAGTCGTTCAGTGACTGATCCAGACGGTTTTGTATTTGGCTGGTTAACCAATAAATGTTATAACTACCCGAAAATTTACGCATTGTTTGTTTACTTTTATTTAAATACCTAAAGATACAGACCTATGACGGTTCTCCCAACTAAAAAATTTACATGCCGGTCTTTCCCACATTGACCGATTAATCAATAGATTCGAAAAAGAAAGCATGACAAAAATATATGCATCTTTATTCTTTAGTTTTACAATTATTTATTATTGTCAACTTTTCCATATATTGTTGACTTAGTACTTTTTCTACTAAAGTAAAGGCCGAAGAAAGAAAGTGATGTTATAGAAAGAGATAGTAATACAACATTATAATTTAATAAAAAAATGCATTCCAGCAATGCAAATTATTCGTTAAATAGTTCATTACAAGATTTTCAGAATGAGACTTCCAACAAAAATTATCACATAAAAAAATGACTTTTTGCATTTAGTCAATCTCTCTTGCACCATACATATCTATATTTTTATGTCTTTATTTGTAATCTAATAATCTTACACGGACTTGTGAAGGCGTTGCTAAGGCAGTATTTTAATATAAGCGAGAAAAAATGAAATTATATGAAATAAACGTATTTTACAATAAAAAAAAACCTTTTGCAATTTAAATTTAAATTACGATACATTCTCAGTGTAATGGGGTAATTCGTCAATTAGTGGCCCCTGTTTAATAACTGGCCACCCCACCTTATACTAAAAATGAATTCTATTCACCTAAAAACGGAATTCATTTTAGTACCTATAAGGTGGCTATAGCTATTGAAACCTTATACTTACTAAAATGAATTCTGTTTAAAGGTGAATATAATTCATTTTTAGTTTAAGGTGGCCAGTTATAACCCGGTGGCTACTAATTGACGAATTACCCTACATCCTAGCAATAAATTAAATTATAATAGTTATTTCAGTAGTGTTAACTCAAAAAAAATAAGGAGGAAGAGTATTTAATGATACTCTATGGGAGTGACAATCGAGTAATTCTAATAACAAAACTTCCGTGAGACTCAGCATATTAAATATATTAAGAACGGGTCACTCACGTATTTTAAGTCGAAAAACGCTCGACATGTTTCACTCCGTACCGAGGAGTGTCATCAGGAGCTTGCGTTTACGGTGACGGACCGGCGCCTCCTCCTCCGGACTCCTCGGGATGGGGGGTCTGGGTGACTCCTCGGTACGGAGTGAAACATGTCGAGCGTTTTTCGACTTAAAATACGTGAGTGACCCGTTCTTAATATATTTGACAATCGATTAATACTTTTTTTTTAACAAGTTCATCTCATATAATTTCATTAGTAACGAAATGCTTCCAGAAAGATTATTGTCGGGGACATATTCATTTTATTTACAAAGCTACGAAAATGCGCTTAAAATATGGGCCATTCCCAAATGAAATCATAGTAAATAGAGAAAAGTAGGTGACCCTAAAGCAAAACCAAGAAAACAAGAAGTGTTTACGCATAAAATATATAAATACTCAATAAATAATTAGTGGACATCTTACACAGATCAAACTAGCTCCAAACTAAGCAATACTTGTACTAAAAGTCCTAGGCGACGATATACATAGTTATACAAATAAATACATACGTATAATACTTATATAGAAAACACCCATGACTCAGGAACAAATATGTGTTCATCACAGAACCATCGGCTTCACAGGCAGGGTTTACTACCCACTAGGCCAGACGAGTCGCCTGTATCTGCAAGTGTCTACATATTTTTTTCAATGTAGGGTAATTCGTCAGTAACTGGTCACCTGTTAGTAACTGGCCACCCTAAACTAAAAATGAATTGTATTCACCTATAAACTGAATTCATTTTAGTATAAGGTGGCTAGTTATTGAAGGCTGGCCAGTTATTGAAACCTTATACTAAAAATAATTCAGTTTATAGGTGAATATAATTCATTTTTAGTTTAGGGTGGCCAGTTATTGGCCGGTGGCCAGTTGCTGGCGAATTACCCTATTGTTTAGTTATCTCTTTTATAATTATTTTAACAATTTGTTCAGTTGGTCTTGCTTTAGTTTTAGATAAATGTGCAATAAAAGCGCATTGGAAATGGCGCATTAAAAAAACCTACTTCATCTAAGTCACTATGGCTAATCGTAGGAACTAACGGCGATATGAAACAATCCTTTAAATGGGTTCTAGAGTAAATCCACTCTTAAAATTAAAGCCCCCAGCGGTCGGCAACCTTTTAGCAGCCAAGGGCCACATAGTAGTTAAGTAAGTTGACGCGGGCCGCACTTTTGTTAATGTGCGACTTTATCAGACATTGATGTTTGACAATATTACATACAAAATAGCCAGGGGGGCTCGCGGGCCGCGAGTGAGAGGTTTGCGGGCCGCTTCGTATAGGCCGGGTCGTATAGGATGCTACACGGATCCAAATTGTACGGATGATCCATCGAATCCGGTTTTCATACTAGTTGGATCCGGATCGCAAATCCTTATTTTCCCTAATAGACACATTTATATGTGTGCCTAAAAATATTAGTACAGATGTAGGTGCTTAATTGTTTTCCATCGTATTTTCTCGGAAACGTCCGTATTTGTCATGCTACTTCAGTCAACCTCAGTACTTTTTGTACTGAGACTGACTGAAATGGCAAGACATGTTCGTACGTTTCCGTGAAAATACGATGGAAAACAATTATGCACTACATTTATAGTGGGGATTAATTTTAAGATTGGTTATACTTTCGTTAACCGGTTTTCGTTTAGCACAGCATATAACCCAAAAATTCGTTTCAGAAATTCATACTTTGAGCTGAAAACAATAGAACTATCATAAATCCTTTATTCACCAATAAAATGTGTATTCGGAGCGTATAAACAATATGTAACTTAATTAGTTATAGTTATAGATACAGACTTGACGCGCCGGGCGTCGAAAATAGGTATCCTATCGTTGGCATCCTACCCAAGGTTGGACCTCTAACCTTATGTTAGGCCCCATTCGCACGGCAGCTTTTTCAACGCGCTTTAAAAAAGCGTTTGAACTCGGAGTAATTAACAACGGAGACGCCATGTCTAAAATTTTCGGTACAAAATAGTCTGCCGTTTTTTGCGGGGGAGGGGCACATCAAATGTATAGGTACGTCATGTCAGATAAACGTCAGTCCATACATACGGTTGACGTGGTTGACCATTGGCCGCCTATTTTCGACAGAGGGAAACGCCTGTTAATTGCGGCTCCATTGTTAATTACTCCGAGCGTTTGAATGACACAAATGGATAGCCATGTATGTATTCACACGACAGCGGCGGCGCTTTTTATCAAGCGTTGTTGGATTTTCGACTTTAAGTCTTGGACGTTAAATCGGATTTAGAGTGCGGACAGAGCTTCAAGCGCTTTTTTAACGCGCGTTGAATAAGCTGTCGTGCGAATGGGGGCTTAAGGCAGCATACTTTTCTACAAAAGTGCCAATGACTGCTACATTTCAGTGCAAATTAATGGGTAGTTTACCCTACTCATGACGTCACGAAAAAGCGAGACATGATATGGGGTTTACGTTTTTATTTTAGATTATAGAGTGTTATGGAGTTTTTATACTTTAATTATTGTAAAATATATTTTTAATTATTTATATAATGTGATGCATTGTAATTTATGTCCAAATAAATATTAGCAAATATCGACATCAGGACATTATTAATATTATTATATATAAAAAATGCTCCTGAGCGGAATGAAAAATACATAAGTATTTATTGAGGGCTAAATTTCACAATTCAATTAAATAATAACTAAAACATAAAACCATACTCGTTATTGTATTTTGATATGGGTATATACACCTAACATAAAATAAAGCCATACATATAGCAATAAAAACATGGTTCACATTAAGTAAGCGTCGAATTAATTGAAAAATTAAATAATATCTCAACAACACTCGATAGTCTATGCCACAAACATAACCCTAATAATTCTAAAGCTTAAAAAAACCAAGCACCAAGCGAGTTCGCTTGCGTAGGTATAATGCCGGCAGCGATGTCTATGCATTAAATCAGGGGTCGGCAAACCTCGGCCCGCGAGCCACATGCGGAGGAGGTACAATAGCGGCTTTACGTCACCCATAAAATTTACTGCAGTTGGCTCATCTTCACAAGTTTGCCGACCCCTGCATTAGATAAAAAAAAACAATAATCTAAGAGTTGTCAATCCAACCGTCGTTTCACCGGCGCGTGCGGTCAACGACCCGGGAATTAATCGTATAGATAGCATACTGCCAGGGTTGGGCAAAATACTGGCTTCCACGTATTACAAATACAAATTACAAAATACATTTTTAAAAGAAATTTGAAATACCAAATACAAACTACTTTGGAGACTGGTATTTGAAATACAAATTACAGTGTTTAAAATAATGTATTTCAAATACAAAATACTTTTCATTTTTTTTGTTTAATCATTTAGTTTTTTTAACGAATATCATTTCCTATAAAAACGTATAGGGTCATTGCGCTTGTTTTCGTCCAGCTCTAGTTTTCATCCACTTGACGAAATTTGAATATAAACCTACATTGCTGCAAATAGTAAATTAAAAATGAAATATATTATTTGCCTATCTGTCAAGTGGTCGAAAACTAGAGCATGGACGGAAACTACTGCAATGACTCTATCCCCTGGCTGTTGACGAAAAGTTCCGCGCAGAATAAATAACTCGCGCATTGTACCTATTTGCCCTCGTACAAGTCGTACATTATATTTAAAAAAAAAACGTTCCTTTTTAGGATTATGATCCTATGGAATTTAATAAAATGTATTTTGTAGAAATGTATTTTGAAGCTTGAAGTATTTGAAATACAAGATACATGTGAGTGCAATATTTGAAATACAAATACAAAATACTAAAATGTATTTCAAATACATGTAATTGAAATACTGCCCAACCCTGCTTACTGCAAAGACATAAGATAGACCTTGTAATGGCATGCCATTTTAAATAATTATAACGATTATCGACGACGTTTGTAGAGGCTAATAAGTTCCTCCTCGGCGATGGAAATCTGTCTGAAGCCGACCATGCTCTTGTCATTGTAAATTCATCTTTATCACGAAGATATACGATTCACCGATGTGTGGCTGCTAGTTTAGTCGACGATGGAAATCTGCGCGTACCCGATCAGTCCCTTCTCGTCGGGGGGCTCTATGGGCGCGGCGTCCAGACGGAACGTGGCGGTTCGAATGGGGCCAGCCTCGCCCGGGGACAGCCAGTTGTCCACCAACCTGCAAATTAAACAAACCACGTTTATTGTCTATGTATAAACGAGGATAAGGTTTTTGGCAAAAAAATTAAGTTTTGATATAGCCTGTCCGATTTCTAAGATCAAGTACGCCATACATTGACTATGGCGTACTTGATCTTAGCAAAGCGGACAGACTATACAATACAAGCTTTTATTGTTTACTGTGGTTCTCTTTCGACGGGCGACTCATAGTTAATAGAATTAGGCGTTACTTTGCGGAAATCCATATTAATTAAAACCAAAATATTACCCGTTATACGAAAGTAAGTATAACGGGTTAGCACTGATTGACTAGCACGTTATTTCGCGGATTAGCAAAGTAATATTTTGGTTTTGATTGGGCAACTAATACCCTTCGATTCTAACAAGCCTAACACAAGTTTTAACTCGATCGAATAATGACAAGTGGGTTTAATTTACCTGAAAGATCTGACCGGAACATACATACATTGCAAGTTAAACAAAAGCTTGTCAAAATGGACTAATATAGTCACGGGTACATCCGTAAAGTTGCAGACGACGGAAAAAATCTAGAGCTTACTCGAACCGGACATAATTCATTTCTTATCTGGAGCACCAGACTGATGATTGGAAGTTCTTCAGAACTGTTTCCTAGGGAGCCTATAATGAAGTCTCCGGCACTGGTGGTTGGTTTGTCCTCGTCTTCAGAGGAGTCAGCTTGGGCGATGTTCATGGGTATCATTGAACTAATGGCTACTAAGTCTACTAACTCACCTTTGTAAGTGCACCGCTACGGCGCCAGCATCTCTCTGCTCCACCAAGCCCGCTCCAACCAGCTCCGTAGCAATACCGTCCGCAGAATCCTTCCCCGGAGCGAACTCGAACCGGATATCATTCAGCTCATTCCTATCATTCCTCATCCGGAGCACCAGGTTGATGAGCGGAGGTTCTTCGCTGCTGGTTCCTAGGGAGCCTATGGTGAAGGTTCCGGCGCCGGTGGTGGGTTCGTCCTCGTCGTCGGAGGAGTCAGCGCGGGCGAGGGTGTTCATGGGGCGGTCGCGGGCGGCGTTGTCTTCGTCGTCGTCGTTTTCGTCGTCGCTTTCCCATACCCATTCGCCTAGAAATTGTATAATGAATTGGTCAGTCAGTGAACAGTGACTGATCATTTGTAGCGCTTATTGCAAGGGCAGAAGGTTCACAGGTGGTTAGTTAACAATGTTATGGTTAAGTATGTATGTTTTCACAGTGAGAGCGAACTCGATTCTGACTGATTTTCTTTTAAAACAGTTGAAGCATTCTATGCTACAAATCTCATATTTTGGTTTCCTCTTCAGATCTCAGATTGATTTTATCCTACCAGTCCCCAAGAATAAGTGGGAATAGTTTCATTTGCAACTATGATCATGGAAACAGTTGAGAATAGTTTCATTTATCCTAGCATATGTCATTTACTTCGAGATATGATATGGATACCAAAATTGGCCCATTATTGCAGTGCACAGGGCACACTTCAAGTAGAAGGATATACACCAAACTGAATGTTATTCTAGAAAATAAAAGACAACACGTACCTGTCTCCATCCGATGCAGCCGCCCTGAAGCGCCGGGCTGCCGACGCGACGCCTTGTGTGCTCTCGTCTCCATGCTGGGCCCCGTCGACACCAGCGTCTGCACCAAATACTTCCTGTCCTTAGCCTTCTTGAAGAACGCATGCTTCAACAGCTCGGTCGACGACGGCCGCTTCGTCGGATCCTTTTGCAAACACTCGGATATCATTTTCCTAAACGTCTTCCCATAGGCTTTGTACTGGTCTTTTTCTTCCGCTCCTGTATCAAGAGTTGGAGGCTCGTTTTGAAGAGTTAACATTAAAACTTTCATAGGAGGATACTTGTGGTACGGCGCTGTGCCGGTAGCCATTTCTATAGCAGTTATTCCGAACGACCATATGTCCGCTTTGAAGTCGTAGCCGTGGTTTTGCTCCATAACTTCTGGTGCCATCCAGCATGGGGTGCCTACGAAAGTATGGCGGACTTTCTGTCGTGACAAATCCCGACCGGTTGCCAGCCAAGCTGACACTCCGAAGTCAGCTATCTGTACCGCACCGTCGTCACCTAGGAGTATATTCCCCGCTTTGATATCTCGGTGGATCTGTCCGTTCTGATGGAAATATTCAAGGCCACGTAGAACTTCTTTAAGAACGGTAGCTATTGTAGCTTCATCGAAAACTCCGTGACGGCAATTCGTCGCGCGGACTTTATGCTTTATTATATCGAGGAGCGAACCGCCTTCTAAAAGCCGTAGAACTAACCAAAGCTCCTCACGGACGACAAAAGACGTGTAATACGTTACTACATTCTCGTGGTTACATGAGGACATAGCTTGGATTTCTTTTAAAAGCTCATCCATGGAAGTATTCCATTTGTCGAGATTGATTCGCTTGATGGCACATTTCTCGTTCCTAGGTTTACACAAAGCTGCATGAACCACAGCGGTCGCACCAACACCAATTACTTCTAACAACTCATAGTCTTCTTGGCTATTAGGCCAAGCGCTCGCCATTTTGAATACTAAAGAGTTCACGTAAAATACAAGTTATGCTACAGGGATGATCCGATCGCCCATATCTATGTGGTTGTCAAGTTTGCAGTTTTTAATGACAAACTGCTTAGCGGTGCTTGCTTCGAAACGGTGTAGTGTTTGACAGCTTTCTCTTATTTCTCGCACTGTCTTGTCTTTTTGTATGATTTGACCATCATTTAAGTAGTCTACATTTGATGGATAGAGCTCGTCACCTAAAAAAATGTAGATTATTACAGCTGCTTTCAAGAAGGAAGGATAGAAGAAGGAAGAGAGTTTGAATATTGTATCAATATGTATGTACTAATTTTGGCTTAATTTCTATCAATTGTTTGAAAGAGAATGAAAAAAAAGAGTATTAAACGCTTTGGAACCATTTTCATGAATTAGTATTAGAAGAAAAAAAATTGTTTACTTCAAAGTGTTCAAAATTTTATTCCATTATAAAGTAGTTCATTCAAAATTAGATTTATTTTGTCCTTATAAAAGGAACTCTGGACTTAGGTGGATATATTTATATATTTATTTATACCTGGCAACAGATGTAGCTCGCCATCCCTAGCCTTCAGTATCACGGGGTACAGCAGGGCATTCCCCCCAGAGCTCCGCTTCGCCGCGAACCGTATGAGTTCCTCGCAGTCCGGGGCGTGACGCAGGCGGTTCAACTCGTAGCTCTGCGGTGGGAAGAGCACCAGCTCGCTCTTGTGATACTTTGCTAGGATGTCGTCAGGGCTCGCCCACTGGAAAAATAAAAATTTCAATCAGTCATCTACTCATCTATGACCAATGACCGTCTAAGTTACAAGAGTGACTAGACTTTTTTTGGATTTAGTCCTCAGATTTCTTACATTTTGCTTCCCTGCAAAGTAATTGGTAAATAGGTGAAAAATTCGTTTCGTTTTATTGTGATGGAGTGGAGCTTATTTGTATGGGGTGAAATTTAGTTTCTAATTTTTATCTAGAGAATTATAATCTACAGTTAGAAAGACATCCAATAGCACTCAATTTTAATTTTTTATTGGATAAAAGACAATAACAGAAGCGTGACGGAGTGGTCAGAAACAAGACAACGAAAAGAATTTTGACCCAAATATAAAATTATTTTTGTGCAACGAGACTTTCCTACTAGTCTTTGGTAAGACACGGGTCTCAAATCTCCATACTCTGGGTTAAAGGCCTGGTCCGAAAATAGCCAAATGTGTCTCCTCAAAATATCTTAAAATTAATATAAAAGAAGGTAAGTTAATATCTAGGGGTTTAAAGAGCACGAGAGAACACTGCATAGAAAGAACGCTAAACGTGAACTGAATTAAACTCAAGAGTTGACATCCAAATATGTACCGCCAGATCTACCTCCTCCTGACGTAATGATTTCACAGAATGACGTGAGTTCTGTTGCTTTTGGGAAGAAGCCCGTTATAATTCACCTAATAACGTCACAAATGATATCAATTATGTGAGTCAAATGTTGATGTTGAGTGAACCGCCCACTGAGGACGAAATAGACTGAGATGGTACGTGAATATGAAAAGTGGGACGGGTTTTGTCCATATAACTGGTGGCCTAGCTTTTCGCGGACACAATCTTTAGGAATCATAGTTATAATAAAAACCGGCCAAGTGCGTGTCGTGGCCATGCATAATGAATAAATAAATAAATATTATAGGACAATTGTACACAGATCGACCTAGTCCCGCAGTAAGCTCAATAAGGCTTGTGTTGTGGGCACTAGATAGGGTTGCCAGATCGAAAGGCGCTATTATCGGGAAAAACTGTATATTTTTCGGGATTTTGGGACTTAAGTCGGGAAAAAGTAATTGTAAAAACAACGATATTTTACATTATTGGCACTACGTTACCTGCTCTGCCCATAGACGTTTTCATATAGAAATAGTATAAATTGATAAATTCTTTGAGATCTTGAACAGTCTCTCGTTCATCGCTCGACGCGGGTCGCCCGCTCGCTCGACGATAGTTCGGAATTTGAAATTATTGTTTTATAACGTGAAGCTGTTTTGGAGCATTCCATGAAATTGTCTACCGTTGTCCCGTACAAACGCGAAGTTTCTGAAGATTTAAAGGTGTAAGAGTTTCCTTTTCTATGACAAATGGTCAAAAATATGCACAGAAAAATAATCGCCTGCTTTAAATGCCGAGAAAAAAGTCGCAACACAGGAAATACAATGCGTTTGTACGGGACAGCCCGTGGAATGCTCCTTTTTCGGGACAGTTTTCACTTTATCGGGAATCGGGAACACATGCTCAAAATCGGGAGAATCCCGCCAAATCCCGACCATCTGGCAACCCTAGCACTAGACGACAGTCGATGGAGCAACTGTCCATCCGTCTGTCAGTCGTATGCCACAGCCAATTTCTATGAAAACTACAGGTGTATTTAAATGAAATTTGGAACGTAGGTATATTTTGTGAGCCGCTACTTAATTGAAGTTAAAATTACAAATAACCTATTTCAGACGTGACGACACCCGATCCTTTAAAAAAATAGATTAAAAAGAAACTATTTCAGTACACATATCAATTTATACCTGCACATGAACCACCTCGTTGCTTGACTCCAAGTTCTCAGGCCTCTGGTCTTAACTGGTGACAAAGAAGGCTGGGTCGAATCTCTTTGGGAAGTGTACCAGAGTCAGCCAGTTGCTCCGGTAGTGCAGAACTCAGTTGTAGGGGTAGCAGCCGAGGGTCTTGCAGAGTAATATATAACAAATGAATTTATACCTGCACATGAACCACTTCACTACTTGACTCCAGGTCCTCAGGCCGATTGTCTAAGGTGGTGACAAAGAAGGCTGTGTCGAACCTCTTCGGGAAGTGAATAGGAGTCAGCCAGTTGCTCCGGTAGTGCAGGGCTCAGATGTCAGGTAGCAGCCAAGGGTGTTGCAAAGTAATATATAACAAATGAATTTATACCTGCACATGAACCACTTCACTACTTGACTCCAGGTCCTCAGGCCGATTGTCTAAGGTGGTGACGAAGAAGGCGGTGTCGAACCTTTTCGGGAAGTGAATAGGAGTCAGCCAGTTGCTCCAGTAGTGTAGAGACCAGATGTCGGGGTAGCAGCCGAGGGTCTTACAGAGGGTTAGAAGCTCCTCAGGGTTCTTGCTTATCTGGGAATGTTTACAATGTAAATAGAAATAAACTATAAATAGTTTTAATGGTGAAATTATTGTTATTATAAAAACACAACACAAATTTTTAGTGCATCCTATCGCTTACCAGTTTTTTAACATTATTTTGATGATTTATATGGTGTCTAATGATTTATACTAAATTACTGATAGGTAGTTTCTAGAACTTGTGTACGAAATATAATTTTATATTTAGTAACCTTGCTAGCATTTAATGATAAAAGATGGACACTTAAAACAACAACATGGTCAGGGCCTATAGCACAAGGAAAAAGGAAACCAGGCAAGCCACGAAGGCGTTGGGCAGAAGATATTCATAAGGTCGCAGGTGCAAGCTGGATGGAGTCAGCCAAAGACCCTGAAAAATGGCATGGGTTGGAGGAGGCTTTTACCCAAACGGGGTCCATATAAAACTATCATAGTTTCATGTCAAATAATATATTTATAAAACTGTTAAAACTATGGAAGAAATAAAGCTTTAATAATAATAATAAAACCTTGCTAGGTTTTGTGGAGAAGGGGTGGTTAGAGTAGCGCTACCGCTACCTCATTTTTCACAAAAATAGTCACAATGGTTGTCAATTTGCGGAAAATGGCCAGTAAAACTAAGTACATACGTATTGCTACATATCCTACCTTGCTCTGCCAATGCTTAACATCCAGACCTGGCAGGATACTAGCTGATAGGCTGCTCCTGTCTTTCTGATGTTCAGTACTGGCCAGGAGAAGGCCTAGCTCTTCAAATGTCTCCCGGATTGCAGTTATCCGCAATGCAATGTGTCTACAACAATAATAATATTTATTTTAGTAAAATTAAGGATATAATTATTTGATGTCTTATTAATGATGCTTACTATTATCAAAGACATATGTAACTTCGTATAAGATGAATAAAGTCTAAGGAAAAAACGTGCCTCGGAAATCAAGAAAAAGTCATTCTCGCATAGATGGCGCACACACCTTTGGCCTATTCTCGGCTAGATGGCGTGACGACACTGTTTCATATTTAAGAATTTTAACACATAGATATCAGTGAATGAACATGGGTCAAAATGTTATAAAAATTATAAAATCATTTATCCGTATATATTCATTTTTTTCATAAATTTATATGTGTTTATTTTGAGATTATAGTCGTGTGTCGATAGATGGCGGTAAATGTACTGTGACTACAACATTTACTATGACAGGACCCCTCTACACTATCTATTCTTTTTGCTATTATGTTGAAGGCTCCTATAGACCATGCAACACATGGCATGCGATTTTAGATAATCGCTGGCTAAGTAGGGTCGCAATCACTGCAATGTATTACAAATCATATGTCACTGCACCTGCAATTATGTGAAACTGCATGAGGCCATGCGCTTGGGGCTTGTGCACAAATCACGCGAGGTTCGATCATGGGGTCGGGGTGTCACGAAAAAATCACGATAGATCACGTTGGGGGAGGGGGGTATAAGAAAACCTCACGTGTATTTTTCTACAGTGAACGAAACTAAGAAAAAAAAAACCTACCACATGAGTAGATACTTTTTCTCGGTTTCGTTAAACATAAATCTTCACTCTGCACTTCAAATTAGCGAGTCTATTTGACGAAAATAGAAAAATAAACAAGATTTTCTATATATAATACTATTTATCTTAAAAATAGGTCGAATGAAAAAATTTCAAAAAAATACACGTGAGGTTGTGTCCCGGTAGGGGGGTGGCCAAAAACCTCAACCAATATCACCAAGGGGGAGGGGGGGTCAAAAAGTAGCCGAAAACACCTCGCGTGATTTGTGCACAACCTCTTGGCGAGAAACAGAAGCCCATAGAGGAACCTGGACTACAACAGAAGGACATTATATCTCAGATATCACAATCCTCAGCATTGACTCGAAGACTGAAGATGTTACATGGAGTAAATTATTAAGTGACTTTAAATGCGTTATTTTATGAAGAAAAAAATAATAGCTGTAGGACTTATGGTTAATATTTTTCAAATGTATTAAATACTTATGCGGTTTTGTTGTGTTAACACAAATGCAGTCGCGCTATTATATTTATTTTATTTATAATATTACTCTTTAACCTCTTGATCTCAATGCCAATATACAATAAGACATGTGAGACAGTCTTTGTGTCAAGAAACTTGTGAAAGTTTGCCTTTTGCTAACTGAAAAATGAAGGTTGTTTTGACATTGTATTTCAGATATTGACATTGAGGCTGTGATAATGTAACTGGTACTTTAGGCTACTTAAAAAAAGAAAATGAAAGTGTAATAAAAAAACAAAAATGCATGAAATAAAGGCTATTAAGGTAAACATACTAGTGCTCGACATGCTAATGCCCAGTAGATGACACCTTGCTGTCACTTCTATTGACAATGACTTAAGTTTCAAGATCTGGGACCGCATCAAGCACCAGTATGTTTACCTTACTATTACTTTAGGCAATTTGGTATAAAATTTTGTCAAAGCACTATCTATTGGAGCAACAGTAAGCAAGATGCCTTGCTAAGCATTGCACTAGCATAAGTGTTGCTAAAGTTTCTTTGCTAAGCATTGCACTAGCATAAGTGTTGCTAAAGTTTGTATAAGTACTTTTGGTTTTATAGATATATTCCATTTTCAAAATTACCCCGCTCTGAAGTGGGGTAACTTGCACCTTATTATTAAAGTCGGGTTGCTGTGTGTTACCTGTAACTTCCAATTTATTTGGTACAAAATTGAGACTAGAAACATGACCAACATTAAAAGTCAGGTCTACACACAACATTTTTTAAGGTTAAAATATTACAAATAAACATTAATATGTTTGCTATGGCATTAAATTAATTGGACTCACTACAAGTATACTCAATGTAAGTTGTGATGTTATGGTCACCGGTGCATGGTACTTATGGTGATGGCCAAATCTTAAAGTTTAAAAAGCATGGTAACTAATTGCCACTACATAAGCGCACAAAAAACACACAAAACTAACCTCATTTGCAAATACTTATACTCACAAAGGCTGTAAATATGTATGTAATTTGTTTGATCAGGTACGTTTGATCATACTCTCAGATGCATTGAGATTTAGCCAATAGGAGATTTGGAATATTTACTTAGGCACAGAATACACACAGATAATTGTAAAACCAAATATACCTAGATAAAAAGTAGTTCCTTGCAAGGATTAGCTGTTTTAACACTCCTTGAGCTGCATTAACACTTCATTATCATCTGTAAAGGCCTACAATTTACATTAAAGCAATGTTTACATTACCTTTTGACGGGGTTATCACGTAGTATCGGTGTGACCGGAGCCCCGGGGCCGTGGAACGCCTCAAAGTGCCTCTGGCCGAAGCCGAAACTCCTAAACAACTTCAGCCACTCGTCACTCGCGTCCGAGGGCTCAGTGACACCCCCGGGGAACACGACGCTGTTTGCGAACGATGCGCTCGCCGTACGTGTCTGGAACAGTATGTCGTAGTTTACACACTCACGCGGAACCACAACCTTCTTCTTACTGAGCACTATTAACGTCGCAGCGTCACGCCAACTGGTTCTAATGACATTATTCATAATGAGCACCCGATACTGCGCCGAAAACTTGGTAAATAACCAGCCTACAAGGTCTCATTATCTGTTACGTAGCAGTTGGCGTTCGGTACTTACCTACACAAATAGTACGTCGCCTAACTAAAATTCTTATCATTAGTTTGTTTCTAAGATGGCATAGCGTAGAGACCAATACAAAAATAGCATACAATTGACATTCACTCACATTTTTATAATTCCAGAAACTTTTTATTTGTTTTATCCACTTGTAAGAATCTCGTACTGGGTCGCGTAAAGAAATTGAATTATAGTATGGCGAATTCGTTTTTATTGTAACGTAGTACGCGCTATATTACAATAGCACAAATTCGGCTGTATTGAGTAGACAATGACGTAAAGAGCGTCACTCTGATATTATTGCTTTTTTATTAATACAGAGGCACAGGCATTTCACGGTACAGCCAAGTGAACAAAATAATTTACATTTTATTTTTTTAATAAAAAATCGCTTTTATGTAAACATATTGTTAAAATATTGAAGAGTATGCAAACAATATTAAGAAAATTTTCAGCAATAAATACGGCCGTTTATCTTTGTAGCTTAAATAAGCTGGCGCCAAAATCAAACTGAAGTGGCTCAACTGCAAAGAGTAGTATAATATAAGGATACACAACAGTCTCAACAGCTCACAACCGGCATGAAACAGGAATTACCTATGTTTTGTTTTGGAATACTTTTTTATTCTGTGCATCGTGTCGCGATCTTAACTATAACAAAACACTAGAAAGCGTTAAAATATTATTGATGCAAAATGCCTTTATCATATCAGGGAATCACCAGCACGTATTGCAACCACACTATCGATAAATTGATTGTATAATTACAAATAATATTCCACGAAAATCATTTAGCTAATATTCAGCGGTAGGTACCTAGTACTTATCTTTCGGTATCACAGTATCTCGATACGATGTATGTAGGTAAATATCTATTTTATCGTGAGTGAACGTGAATCTGCGCCTTTTGTATTCAACAGCGAAGTGAAACGCTTCACCATAGCGATGGGCGAGTCGAGTTATCTGATTCGAATAATCCGAATCAACCTACAGATGAGTTGATTCGAATCAAGACTATTGGCAATCCGAATCAACTCGGCCACTAAACTGACTGGTAACTTGGTATCCGATCCGCTGACTCGGCGAATGAATCGCCAATTCACCAACTCTCCGAGCCGAGTCAACGCTACGCTAAGGCCATTCAAAAATAAACCTTAATTCCATAGCCCGAAGGTTCTTTTTACAACAACTGCCGCTTGATTTGCCATCCCGAGTCGAGTTCACTGGTAGTATGGCCATTGAAAAATAAACCTTAATTCGGTGTCCTGAAGGTTCTGTTTACAACAACTGCCGCTTGACTCGTTTGCGGCTCCGCGGCCCGTGACCTTGTCGCGAACCACGCAAACCGTCGAGTCGAGTCAGTTCGAATTTCAACTCGGATCAGTGGCCGAATCGATTCGAATGATTCGAATCGAAAAAAAGTGGACTCGTCACATCGCTACTTCACCAGTGTATTACGTCCTTAAGGTTTAATTGGTCCCTTTGTCCGGAAGCACAAAGGACAAGGGCTTGAATTGAGCAATAAAGTTGCGAGGTTCATCTGTATGGGTCGCCCTTTAACCGGTACCGGTACCTTTGAGGGCTGCGATTTAGTTTTTATTAGTTTAGTTATTTATTACACAAGAAGTTACAACTTTTTTGTTAAGGACAATCTCCACAAAACTACTTATTAATGCCTTTAGGCCAAAAATACGCGAGAAATGTACTTAATGCAATACAGTCTCTACTGTGTAGTAACATTTTTATGATAAGTATATGTAGGAGGTAAACGAGCTGACGAATCGCCTGGTAAGCGATTTACACTGGCCTATGGACATCCGCAACATCAAAGGGGTTGTAGCATTGCCGCAATTTAAGATAGGCGAGGTACGCTCTTTTCTTCAAGATGCAAATGCCATAGGTAATTGTAATGTTTGGAGTTTTTACGTCTGGGCTATAACCGCCAAAATCGAAGTTCGCAAATTGTGGGGATTTTTCTCTTTCACTCTATTACGCGTTCATGGGAGTAAAAGAGAAAAATCCCCGCAATTTGCGAATTTCGGTTTTCGCGGTAGCCGCTCTGATCTCTACATTACTTAGGTACTTTAAACTGAGTTTCATAAGAGGGTCCTATTGTATAAAATAGCGAAGGATAGGGTAGCGAGGGAAACAGTAACAGTGGAGCACCCGTAAAGTGAAAACCCATCTTCAACTGGCTTAATTTAATTCAATGAAGGACCACCATGCACCTACAAAGGTCACAAAAACGGTTTCCAGAACGGACTCGTTAAAGACCACCTTTGGTGAATACAACTACGTTAACGTAGGTACAGTAGGTATACGGCTCACTGCATAGTATGAGCGATAACCTATTAAGGACAGAATAAATAATAGTACTACCGTACAGAAAGGAAACTTCCTACAGAACCGAAGTTTTACGGCGGTTCAGGGTCGAATCATGCTGTCCCTTTCTAATATATGACACTATCCCTTTCGGCTATTTGGGGTTGTCAAAATTCAAGCCATTTATCTTATCTGTGGTCGTGCTCCCAAAAGGACGTCAAGTTGTGTCAACCCTAATAATTGTTCGGAGCAATGCTGAATCGAACGTAGCCGAGTTTGCCCGAAGGGAAAAGTTTCGCACCCCTAACCTAAGTACAACAGTAGGTAAAGCGGAGTCTGAAGATATTATTCCAAACAGGAAGACAAAGACAAGGGTTACAATGGAGCAATTAAGTTGCGAGGTTCATCTGCTGGGGTTGCCTTTACCGAGATTGAAACAGGTGACACGAATGGTGCTTTAGGAGTGCCTTTACATTTTAGACACTTCCCCTACATTGTAGTAGCACTGCTCCTAAATTTATTATAAAGCTTAATTGGTTTTATCATATAACTTTTGCAGATTATACGCCGAGAAATACCAAAATCCAAATCTTAAAGCCTTCCAAAGCTTGTACCTGCCTATATGGTTTCATACGGAGAGGAAGAAAAATAGGATAAAAAGCGGGAATTTCAAGACTATAAGAAGAGATAATGTTTTACGAGTATAAATCTTGGGTTGTTCCCATTAGTTACCATCAAGTTGTTACCAGTGGTAACTATTGGGATTTTTTTCCCACCTTTTACCTCTGGTAACTACTGAGAAAAATAATTCCCAGTAGTTACGACTGGTAACAACTTGGTGGTAACTAGTGGGAATAGGTAACAATAGATAATTTGATGTTTGTACCTTGTCTTACTCAGTCTTAGTGGAAATTTTTTAATTTACTTTCGATGGAATTTATGCTTAGGTAGGAATTTTATTGGGGTACTTGTAGGTAGGAAGATTGCCATATTTTACCTTCTATCGTAAATTTTCTTATATTAGATAGGTATCCAAGTAATTTTGTTGATTTTCTCTTTTAACTACGGGAGTCAAAATAATCATTCTTTCCTTCTCAATGAAAATTCACGTTTATACCTAAAATATGAAATTAAAAGGTAAAACAGTATTCAAAGACAAGATCTATAGAACCTATTCTCGCAATGAATGAGACGAGACCGTCCAACTTGTTAATATCAGTTGGAAACACTGGGAAATATTCAATTAATTTCTATCCGTCTACAGCGGTATTCTGACTTTCAAATTTGTTAAAGTTTTGATATGGTTATGATACGACTTTGACACGACTCGCTATGCATTTCGGGTAGACCACTAAGCGCGAACGATTATATCATGTCAATATCAAAACTTTTACGGATTTGAAACTAGAATACCGCTTTCGTTTATTCTCACTTCTCTAGTTTACGCCTGCGATATTTTGTAGGAAGGGGTCATCCATTAGTTACATCACACGTTTAGGGGGAGGGAGGGGTCAAGAAAATGTGACATATTGTGACATGGGGGAGGGGGGAGACACAAACTTTGTGACGTCACTTTAACTTCATCAGTAACCGAAAATTTATTTGAATTATTTTATTCGCTGTACATTTAAATAACAAGTTTTTAAAACGATAATCGTTTTTATTCGTTTAATTTTCTTTCCTAAGCAGTTTTGGGTTATAAAATTAGTAATATTTATATATCAAAAATATTTTGATAAAATATTAATAATACTTAGGTACTTACTTAATTCGATTTGGCGATTTCGTAGAAAAAATGTGACGTCACACTAGGGGGGAGGGGTTTGCCAAATGTGACCAAGCGTGACAAGGAGGGGGGGAGGGGTCAAAAAACCTAGAAATTCGTGTGACGTAATTAATGGATGACCCCTAAAGGCTCCTCTTCACGTTGGGCCAACGCCAACGCCAACGAGGGACGCATCCATGCGGTAGAATGAGATAGCAATATCACTTGCTCCCTCTAACGCATAAATGCGTCCCTCGTTGGCGTTGGCGTTGGCCCAACGTGAAGAGGAGCCATAAGAATGATTGCGGAGAAAATTGCCCTTTCTATTAACTGAAATGAGAAAACGTAGACGGTGAGTCTAATTTTGGTGTGTAATTCGCATTTCTGAATAGGGAAGGTGTATTCGGGTAATACCGAATGTTGGATAATTCCGAAATTCAGATGAAAATCACCCTTAATTCCATCATGATAAAAGTCTCATTTCGGAATTATCCGACAGTTTTCGACATTCGGAATTACCCGAGTAAACCTTACCTGAAAAGCGCTGTTTAGTAATAAGACTGTGCCTGTTACGATTACGCGTAATTTTCTCATCTATTCCTCATAGTACCAACTTGGGGACAATTACAATATATATTCCTAATTCGTACAAAAATTGCGAGCTTCTCTTGCTAACCTTTTATATCTTTTATTTGAATGTGAATGAGGCACTTTACAAGTTATAAAGGTTCTGTTCGGTTTGTGTGTGTCAATCAAGTGTTTTTGTATAGGAAGGTAGGTAATTTACTTACCTTGAGAATAAAAGAACGAACCTTTACACAGAGTTGGCCGGAAAGTAAACGGGAAGTTTAAAGTTCGCATGTCATGACGTTAATAGGTTGGGGTGAAAGGTCTTTGTTGTGGATTGTGTGCGCTGACGGAAGTGGGGCACAATACGTTTCATTACAATTGAGGGTGTTTATTAATGTACTTGCGTTCGACCGCGACTTCAGTCGTTTAAGACTTTGTTAATTGTCACCTATATAGGGGTTGATATAAAGAATAGTAACTGGCTTCGAAGAGCCCCGCCGCTTATTGTCCGCCCTTAATCGCTTTAGAACCGGAATTGATAACTGTGGACACCACTCACATAAATGGGGTTGGGGCGCCTCTCCTGCCTGCGAGAGTGGACACCCAGACCAGATCATCGAACACATGTGTAGGTATCCCGCCTGTAAAGGTGAAAAATTATTAGCCACTGTGATACCTTAATTTATCATGTCTACAGGAAAGACCCAGTTAAGGAACTTCAACTCTGCCTTCCACATTGCACGCAGAGAAGTTGGCCGATGGGGTCGAAAAGTGCTCGAGTGGAGACCACGGATTAGCAAGCGCAGCGTAGGACGTCCACCCACAAGATGGACAGACGACCTTGTTAAGGTCGCCGGAAGATGCTGGATGCGGGTCGCTTCCAACCGGCACGTATGGAAATCCAAGGGGGAGGCCTATGTTCAGCAGTGGACGTCTTATGGCTGAGATGATGATGATGATGATGAACTCTACCATAAAGACGGAAACAAAATAACCGTCACCAAAGTTCATACTCCTAAGGTAGAGGTTAGATGTTTGGGGTGCTAATGGCTGCGCGCAACAAGTGCGGCGCAGCGGGGAGGGGGGATGTGGTAGGGGGTGGGGGGAGGCTGCTCATTGATCAGGCGCCTGTTGCTGCCCCCTGGGGCCGGACAGCGGGTGCATGCCACAGTACGTCAACTGGATAACAAACCCTTCCTTCCTTCTTTTTTTTTTCTTGTTTATTTCAGATGTCGATTTCGTTTCCTCTGCTTAAAATAAATTATTTCACACCGTGTCCGAAATAAAACACCAGATAATTATTAGAAAAACATAGATGGCAGTTATTATTAAACACAATTTATGTTTAATAAAACGGATAGAAATATAAAATGTAGGTGAGTTGACCGTGACGTCACTATACTCGTTTTCATATAAATTCCATGTTAGCAAATCGTTTTGACAGTTCTAAAAAAGAAGCCGATTTGACTAGTAGGAAAATAGATTACTTTTAAGTCGACATCTGAACATCAATCGATATCGGAATAGCCGAGGTGCTCAAAAATATCTGAACACGCACGCTTGCGCCTTGAAGATAAAGGTGTTCAGAGATTTGTGAGCGTTTTGGCCACTCTGACGGCTCTGACGGCGACTGCAAGCTTTTATTTAACTTATTCGATTGAGTTGAAACTTCACATGTACATAAGATGGGTGACAATGCAATAAATACCACAATATATAGATGGGTAATAATGCAATAATATACTATAAGTACAGTGAAACCTGGATAAGTGAGATCTCAAGGGACGAGCAAATTTGTCTCACTTAAAGAGGTTTTCCACTTACCCAGGTTCCCAGTTAGCCAGGTACAGATAAATTTCTGTCTCATTTACAGAGGTTTCCATTAATAGAGGTGAGAATAGAGTATATTTCAGTTATAGAGGTGGTTAATAAGGTATTTAATAATTAATATCTTTAAAACTAAATAAGGTAAAATAATCCTTGTCCCTAAATATGTTTTAAGCCTGTTTAAATATTTCTTTGAATTTATTTTGAATGATTCTCCAATGGATAGATATATCAAAATTAAATTAAATTTGATACGGACTTCATTGCGTATTAGAAATTTAATAAATGAGAATTAATTTTTTCGTGTTACTTATCAAAATTTCAGCTTTCGTTTCGATAGTTTTAGCTACTTAGATAAATTAACTAAATCAAAGTTTGAAGTTGTTTAGACACAATTAGGCAAATGCGGAATTTGTGGATAGACTAAAAGTTAGTAAGAATACGGAAATCGTTCAATGAAGTCCAAGTTAGAGAGGTCATAAATTGACGTTATCTCAGATACAGAAGTCAATTCCCTATAAAATTCTAAAAAACAATTAGGAAAATGTAATCTTATAAATATAGTATCAGTAAAAGAGGTAAAATACACTCTCCATCTCACTTATAGAGGTAAATGTGACTATAAAATAACAACAACGAATCTCAGTTATAGAGGTTCGTTTTTTCTCAGTAACAGAGGTAATTCAGTGCTAAAGTGTCGGGACCGCACCATGAGTCCCAGCTATAGAGGTTTCTCACTTATCCAGGTCCCACTTAACCAGGTTTCACTGTATATATCGAGTTAATCTGAAGATGGACACAGGAGAGGGCTATTGGAACTCTGTGATAAAACAACGCAACCTAATTTTGTTAGAATTGTCTCGATGAGTATTAATTGTCTGTTGAAGGAAAAATACAGTCAGCGATAAAAGCTTTTTCCAGAAATGTAGTCTCTGTCAAAAAAACTTAATGACTTACTCATAATTAATTACACAACCGGGTCTACCGCGATATAATTTCATTGTTTTTACCTTCCGACGTTTCAGCTGAGTTGCACCACTTGCACCAGCTGTGGTCACGGAAAGAAAACAACACAATGAAATTATACCGCGGTAGACCCGGTTGTGTAATTAAATATGTGTACAAAACGCGAGAGTTTAAAGTGTTTTATTGGCTTACTGTCGCTATGTCTAGTGTGGCCAAAGTAATACAGCCGGAATACCTTGTCACATATGTCGCCAGCGTCCGCTGCTATTGCGGACTTCGTGCAATTTCTTTTGCATCAACAAAGCGGCCGTTTGTAAAGCATATGTTTTGCTTTTATTCTCACGCAAATAGAACTGTTACATTCTATTTATTGCGTTAAGGATGACTCACGTTATAGCTCCTCCACACGATGGGCCAACGCCGGCCACTCCAAGTGACACAGTCATGCGGTAGAATGAAATAGCAATATCACTTGCTCCCTCTAACGCATAATAGCGTCCCTTGGAATGGTCGGCGCTGGCCCATCGTGTAGAGGAGCCATTAGACCGGGCCGAGTCCGGGCTGGAGCTACCAGCGCTTCGTTTTCTATGGGCATCACGTGATCTGTCATTTTTTTTTTTTTTTTTTTAATTTATTTACACAAAAGGTACATGCTCATAAACAAAATTTACAATATCGCCAAACTGTAACCAGTTTGTTGGCGAATGAAGCGCTCACTTAACTAATGGAATCATGCACCTAAACAAAACAATTAGTAACTTAAACAATAGGTAATCCTTATTATAATATAAAAAAACTAACATGCATAGATGCCTAACAAGTCTTCACATTGTCTCAAAGTTTAATTTTCTAAAAGGTATGTTTTTAATCTCTTTTTAAGGATCGGCTTACTTAACCTAGGTTTACCTCTTAACCACCCTATTTCGTTAAACAGCCTAGGCACTAAATATTTATTTAACCTTTTCCCATAATAATTAACCGCCGCAGGCTGTATTAACTTCCCTTCACGTACCCTCCTCGTGTTGTATTTATTAAATGCTGGCCGTTTATACTCATCTAAGTAATAGTTTTCTAAAGCAATCAGGTATTTAATTTTTTTTTGTACAGGTAAAATTTTACAAAGTGGGAATAACTCGCTATAATCATTACACATATTTTTTATTTTACTGTCAACCAAATATTTAACTAATCTGATCTGCAAATTTTCTACATCGTTTATATAAGTACTAAAGGTGCGGCCGTACACACTTAAACCGTAATTAATTATGGAATCCGCTAACGCATAGTAAACCACTAATAACACATTTTTACTCACCACTTTTTTCAGTTGATACATTTTTCCCAAGACTATTCGTAGTTTCTTACAAAGTTCCTCTATGTGAAATTTAAAATTGAAGTTATAGTCCACCAGCAGTCCCAAGTGTTTACATCGGTCAACATATTCTAAAAATGAACACTCACAGTCTAATTTGTTCCTATGCAAACAGTCATAAGTATGTCCTACAATGCCAATTTGTGTATAATCCACTTTTTTTGCTATGCTGTTATACGGAGAGTGTATATGTAGGCACTTCGTTTTTTTTATATTGATTATGATACCGTTGTCATGTGCCCATTTTAGTATATTTTCAAAATCATACTGCAACTGACAGCGAGCCTCGTTAATATTTTTTGATGAATAAAATAGGCACATGTCATCGGCATATACAAACACCTTGCATTTCTGCACTACATTAACGACACTGTTTACAAACATTATGTAACCGACCGGCCCGTACACCGAGCCAGTCGGCACACCGAGCGTCACACTCGCCTCCGCGCCTTTTGTACCCGCAATCGCAGTTTGAATTAATCTATTGTTTAGGTAATTTTTAAACCACATGTTTGTGGGTCCACCTATGCCACATTCCGCCATAGCTTGTAACAAAACCTCGTGGTCCAAGGTATCAAATGCCTTTTTATAATCAATAAAAAGGCATAATACCTGTTCCCCACTATTTAAGCTATTGTTAATCACCTCCGAGAAGTGTGTCAAGGCCGTGGTTGTACTTCGGCCTCTCCTAAACCCATGCTGGTGGTCAGTTATTATATTATGCCGCTCCAAAAACGTACTAACTTGGCCGACAATCACTTTTTCAACGATTTTGTTAATAATAGACAATATAGCAATCGGTCTGTAATTTGTATACTCATAATGGCTACCAGATTTATAAATCGGTCGTATAATGGCTTTTTTTAACATGTCAGGATATAACCCTGATGATAAGCTTAAATTAACAAAGTTTGCTAGTACAGGGCTAATTTTACTTTTTATACACTTTAAGTCTTGTACTCTAATGTTATCCAAACCTGGTGATTTCTTGGAATTTAAACTGTCAATTATTTTTTCAATATCATGCGATGTGATTTTTACATATCTGAATGAAACGTCGTTCTTGGTTACATACGATTGTCTATCTAAGAACTTAATATTACACACATGCTTAATATTTAAAATTTCTTTAGTAAATGTTTTCGCAAATTCACAACAAATATTGTATACATTTTCTTTTTTCCCTAGGTATTTTATTATTGTACTATCCAGGCTTCCCTTTTCCCGTCCCAACCAGTTATTTATACATGCCCATATTTTTCTGTAGTCCCCTTTACAATTTTTGATCTCCGAATTTCTGTAATTATTTTTAGCTGTATTAATTAATTTATTTAATCTATTACGAAATTTACGACATAGAAAAGTAAGCGCCGGAAGTTTCAACCCTTACCGGGCCCGGTTTAACTGAAGTCATCCTTTAAGGTCTACGAATTATTATTTGCGCCCTGTAGCATCCCCTGCCTGTCGTAAAAGGCGACTAAAAGGGGTTCTCGGGGTCGGAGACGATCGCAGCTAAGGACTGCGACTGAAAAAAGAGGGGACCCACAAAGGGGCATAGCGCTAGGACGGCACTGGCGCGTTCACTGTAGATCCGTCCGAAATGCGCCGAGAAGGACCACTGGGAGGTTTTTAGTCGGTGAAAGTCCGACATAATCTCCGCGCTGTCACTGCGGTGCGGAGGTATCCATAAAGGATTTTCCTCGCAATAAAAAAAAAGATTTACTAATTATTAGTCTCATTTTGTATGGAATTATGAATAGCGCGCCAAGCGGGACCATACAAAATGAGACTTAACGCAAACGCGTATGTCACGTCACGCTATCGAATGAAAGTTACACTAGGGGTACCGGTAATACTTTGACGACCAGTCTGGCCTAGTGGGTAGTGACCCTGCCTGTGAAGCCGATGGTCCTGGGTTCGAATCCCAGAAAGGGCATTTATTTGTGTGATGACACAGATATTTGTTCCTGAGTCATGGCTGTTTCCTATGTATTTAAGTACATATTTATATATTATATATATCGTTGTCTGAGTACCCACAACACAAGCCTTCTTGAGCTTACTGTGGGACTTAGTCAATCTGTGTAAGAACGTCTTATATTTATTATTATTTATTTATTATTATTTAATACCTTCATTTAGGCTTCATTTACCGTAAAATGGTGTGAGTTGGGTGAAATTTGACTTTCAAACCTCGATAAAATTTTATTTTTACACGTGAAAACTGAATGGTGTATATAATTAGTGGTTCGGACGTTTGTTTCTTATTTTATTTTGGGTAGTTCCATTTCATAACTTTGACGATAAAGAGGAAAACCCAGCTCACCCCGTAGTGCCTATTTAGGGTGAGAGGGTTTTTCATACAAAGGTGATTTTGGAAGATTGTTGGATCGATTTTTTTTTATTATGCGTATTACTATAGCCCTATTTTAAATTGGAAATATTATTTTTGTAGCAGTAGCCTTAAAATCCCTTTTCACCCCCCTCTCAAACCTTCTCTCCCCATTCATAACCCAACTCTCCCCGCGAAACCTACTCACCCCGTTTTACGGTATATTATAATGCGCATTTTCTTCAAAAGCGCGTGATTTCGATTGACGCCTATTTCGTTCTTTTTACATTTATTCATATCACTTCGATGGCACGTCGCACTTTGAAGTCTCTATTTAGGGAGTTTATATATCCTATTGATATGAGAAAAGCTTGAAAAAAAAACGATACTTGAATGGGTACTTACGCATAATCAGTTTTATATTGTTACAAGTTTTGAATCGAAAAAGGTTTTGATAGGTATATTTGGGTATTTAAAAATACAGTTTAATATTTGGATACTAAACAACGAGTAAACTACATAGGTACATGTATACAACATTTTATATTATGTAAAACAATACCTACACACTTTGTATTATATTTACTACACAGCTTGGAATATAATAACAATGCAACATACATCTAAAGTACCTATCGAAATAATACCATTCTAGTTTATGTGATGTATAATTTTGTTAATATTACACACTATTAAAAAAGTTAAGCGCCGTTTCATTACCCTCAAATATCTTTATTATTACATTAACACTATGTACTACCCATTTACCTTACCCTTTTTCACATTACGATATTTTATCTCCATGAATACAATCTCTGTCCTCTTCCTAACGGGTATGTGCGAGAGAGACAGCTATTTTATCCACTGCGATAAAAGCCATAAACGCGGCCATAATAACCTGCAACATCGAGATTCGGTAAGCGTAGTGTCAATTTAGATACGTTGGACATAGACTACCTTCTCTAGATTCTGTATTTACCACTGGCTTTTGCCCGCTACTTCGTTTGGCGTAGATATAGACATATCACATAGACATAGAAAAACTTTATTTAACATCACAAACATCACATTAATGGTACATTTGAACATAAAATCTTAAAAACTTCTAAAACAAAATTAAATTTATGTTAAAATATAAACAAAACAGCGTGATGTTAAAAAGGGGCTCGACTCAGCATGATGTTGCAGTAAAATTAACTGCAACGTTGGTTTTCAGTCGGACCCTAATAAAATAATAAATAAAAAACCGGGCAAGTGCGAGTCGGACTCGCGCACGAAGGGTTCCGTACCATAATGCAAAAAAAAAACAAAAAAAGCAAAAAAGAAAACGGTCACCCATCCAAGTACTGACCCCTCCCGACGTTGGTTAACTTTGGTCAAAAATCACGTTTGTTGTATGGGAGCCCCATTTAAATCTTTATTTTATTCTGTTTTTAGTATTTGTTGTTATAGCGGCAACAGAAATACATCATCTGTGAAAATTTCAACTGTCTAGCTATCACGGTTCGTGAGATACAGCCTGGTGACAGACGGACGGACGGACAGCGAAGTCTTAGTAATAGGGTCCCGTTTTACCCTTTGGGTACGGAACCCTAAAAACCTAAAGTAAATAAAATATCGTTAATGTTGCTGCGATACAACTTCCATCTTATAATGCGACATAAAATAGTAGAAATTAAATAAAATGGAACTAACAAAACTTCCGTACTAAATTGTTACCAATGCAATGTTTAAGCATTTTACGTCAAAAGTGTGACAGTTACGAAGTGGCGTCCTCATTTATTTTCTACTATTTTTTATCGCACGATTTTGGTATAAGATGTATTTTTATATGTTAATCTAATCTGTAATATAAATAAGCTGTGTAATATTCGAACCTGTTCAGCCATTGCGCGATTGATCAAAGAACATTCTATCATATTTACTTTCTCAACAAAGCTTAACAGGCCTCAGTTAAGTACCTAATACGTATATGTTTCATTCATACCAGCATAATCACGGGTGCCCGCTGTGCTCATTAGGGTTGCCAACCGTACTATATTATATAGTATTGTACTATATTTTGGCTCTCTGTACTATATACTTTTGGAAAAATATATAAATAGTACGCTAACATACTATATTTCCGATTAAACGTATATTACACTCATGTTTAGTATTTTATCTAAAAGTACTATATTTTTGATGCCTTATTCTGGAAAATACTATATTCCACCAAGAAAAAGTTGGCAACCCTAGTGCTCATCCACAGTTCTCTGCAATTTTTACTAGATGGCGGGTTTGTTGTCCTCCTCTTGGGGGCCTGCTCCGTCCTCCGCTTTGCTGGCTAATATCAGCTGTTCTTGTAGGTCCCTATCTAGCGGGTGTGACCTGTGGCTGATGACCTTTCAGAGCCCTTCATGCTGTATATATAGTTATAGCTTCGGTAATGTCAGTGGCTAGGGGCGAATACTTTGTGATATTTGGAGGCACAGACTATTAGGAATCCTCTAGACCGAGTTTAGAGCAATTTATATTTCATGCAACCGATGATGCCAAAAAAGCGGGGGTGCGCGGGACGAGGTGGGCGAAATCCCGTGCCGTGATTGCTCCGTTCAAAGAGATGGACGTCACACAAAGACACTTTCGACGCGAACATGGAGTAAAATTACCGTATGCGTGGCAGAGGGGGTAGCGCGACTATGCTTAGTCTGGAGGATGTTTTGTCTGTGTTTGAAGGTTTCAATTTTCTGAAAGTCCATTTATTCCGGATCTAAAGTTTCTAGGGTGCAATTTTTCATAATTTCTTCATTTTCCATCATTATTTAGTCAAAATTCGGTTTAGACAAATTACAATGTATATAACTTGAAACTTTAAAATGTGAAGTTTGGTTGGAAATAAATAGACCGTTTACCGTTCAATTTACTACCGTGTAATAAATATCATTCAATTTTATTAAAGTAAATCGCACCGATATATTCCAAGAAAAAAAAATTAAGCATAGGATGACATTATTCGCTGCAATCGGGTGAGCTTAGTAGCTCAGTTAGTATAGCAATGGGTTTCTTAGAGACCGCAATTTCTTACTACTTATTACATACCTCTACATACAAGTATGTTGTCTTTTATTTAATTCAATCATTAAAAGATTTAAAAGTATTTAAAAGTCAATACATTTCCATCTTCACCACTTAGATACCTCGTTGGCAATCTTCAACTGTGCGTTTCTCCAGAAACTTCCTGCCTCGCACAACTAAACTGTAGAATAAGCTGTCGTCCGCGATATTTCGTACCGATACGACCTTCAAACCTTCAAGAAAAGAGCGTACTCAACTCCCATTTTAAAGGCCGGTAATTACCTTCTTACCATCAGGCGACTTAAAAAAATACTTGTTAAATTGATATTTGTCACAATTTCTCAGTATAAAAACATCAAATTGAGTATATTACCGTAAAATTGTACAAAGGCGCCACGGGGCCAATATGCAATAAATACCGTTCAATGCTATTACAGTAAATCGCAACGATCGCTCCGTTCGACTCGCGACAATGGGGACAATTCTGTTTTTTACAATTTGATATGGTTTTAATATGATTTGATACGACTTTGCGTGTAGGTATCCAAATATAACGAAAAAATATTTTCCTCAGCAAAACACAAATTTGCCCTTATACATTTCCCCCCCGTACTTAAAAATAATCTTCTGCCTTTTATTTATTATCCAGCTAATCTTCAACATATGGCAACACTATACGACTAAATTGCGATACCCTCATCTCATTACCTTTACACCTTATTTCTCCCCGCTTTCTTGCTCGAGTCGGTTTATTTGACAACTCGGTATCACACCTGAAAAGGAACTATCAATTTTAAATTAAACCTTATCTTCATGTAAATATGGTTGATATTGAAGTGTAGGTAAGGGTAGGGGTTGAAGAGGCAAAGTAGATTGCGGTAGGTATAATTGATTAGGTGCCAGTCGGGTAGACACAAAGATTAATCGAGGCACGATTAAAGTTGACTTGCCGGTAGGTGTACATTATAGAAATGTGCATTCGATTGTGGACTTTATATACAAGGGCTTAAGATTTAAGATATGATAAATGTAATTGTTTATGTTGAGTTCGGGGAAAGAAAATTGATATTACTTCGTAATGGCACCTAGTTTTCTTCCATAACAAAATGTTATTATATAGAGATTATTTGTTTTTGTAATTGTAGTTTTCTATTGTAAAGCGACTGCAAAAATTTGTTCTTGCACTGCAATCGAAAGCACCACGTTTCGTGATCACCGATCAGCCGAATGACAAGTTGGACGCCTCGGTCCGGGCACGGCCTGGTCTAGCGTGAGTCATCCTTAATATATACGGCTAATGTAATGTGTTAGTCTGCTTTTTTTAATTTACTCAATAGGTATATTTCTCTCTCTGCACTAATTGTAGATATCTCCGTTTGGCCCTATGGTTGACTGGTAGAGAAGGCCATTTGGCATTAAGTCCGCCATTTGTACGTTTTTGTATATATTTTGTGCAATAAAGTTTAAATAAATAAATAATAAATATACGGGTTATTTTTGAACCGTTAGCCATATTGTGCGAGGTGATTAGGTAGGTCATACTGAACAACTTTTTCTATGGGAACAAACCCGAAATCCCAAAAAAAATTAGGCCTTCCCATAGAAAACGTCGATATTCACTCGACCAAAATGTATGAAACGGCCAAAAAAATTTTTGTGATTTCGGAGTTAGTTCCAAAAAGAAAAGAAAAAGTTGTTCAGTACGGCCTATTACCTAATCACCTGGTACAATATGGCTAACGGTCCAAAAATGACCCTGTATATCAAATATATATCGTCGTCTAGCATCCACAACACAAGGCTTATTGAGCTTAGGTTCTGTGGGACTAGGTTGATCTGTGTTAAATTGTCTTATAATATTTATTTATTTATGTTATATTTGAAGGAAATACCTAATCACCTCATTTCGCTTTGCGTTTACCTGTCACTATTTAAGTAGTAGGTACGTGTAGGTATCCTGATAATCACAATAATGTGGGTAGGCTAAGCAATATATGAATAAAGTAGTCTATACGCGGTAATGGTCGTTTGTATATCTCCTGACATGGCGCAGTCGGTAGGATCCATAAAGACAAAAAGGCACCAGTTTACCGAAAAGAAATTACCGACAACCGGTAAACTGGTTTGTACATTTTTCCTAAAAACATCACAAATGTTAGCTCCCTATAACTGAACCTTATTATGTTACAAGAAGTTAATAAAGTAAACGTACGTACCCTTAAATGCTATTACCTATAAAAAGTCTTTGTTTGGACGGGCCCAAATAGTATATTACGTTACCTAAGTAATTCAATGAAAGACGTCTCGGACAAAATGGCCGAATTACTGTTGAAGGACCCGTCTGTAAAGACACATTATTAACCGATGTAAAAAAAGAAGGAATATTTGAATTGATTTTGTTTAAAAAACGTAAAATATTTAGTTTCTCTTGTTTCTTTATTGAAAATGCAAATCAATCGACAGGTAACTGTCTCTGTTTGTTAGGCCTGAACAAAAAAAAACATCTAAAGGATGTCTCACGTTAGACCGGGCCGTGCCCGGGCCGGAGCTTCCGGCGCTTACTTTTCTATAACATGACAGGCGATCACATGATGCTTTCCATAGAAAACGATGCAAAACAAAACCCAAACAATAACGTCACTTTTGACACTTGTTTGACACTGACATATCCGATCCATATCGTTTCAATATCTAGCATTTGACGTATCTCATTGTTCGAATACGGCTGTGATTCGACGATTATAGTTTCCGCTACAAAGCAGCTACGCGCTACGGCGTAGCGGTAAGTAGTGATAGACGGCTCGATTCGGGAAATGAATTACGGCTCGATTCTGAAAATGAATTAGATCTCTACTAGACCTCAACAAGTTACGATATGGATAATTTAAAGATATTTGTAAGCTAGATATGTCAAATTTGACGTTTCCGCGATTCTGGAGGCCCTTTTGAACGATTTCGACAAGTTATGACTTAGATATGCAAGTCACATCTAGTCGATATCTAATGTAAATCTAGTTGATCTCTATATCGTTTCTAGATCTTGTGATTATCTCGTTTCCCGAATACGCGTGCTAGAGAGTCACTAGATATGAAATAGTAAAGATATGTGACGTTCTACTGCCAAAGGTACCTTATGGCGGTTGGCGCCGCAATTCGGGAAATGAATTAGAGATTCACTAGATATGAAATAGTGAAGATATGTGACGTTCCACGGGAAAAGGCACCTTATGGCGGCCGGCGCTTTCGTCGCATAGCGCCGCAGTAATATTGGAGCGGCGTTAATAATAGCGTAAGCGCCAACCGCCATAAGGTACCTTTACCCGTGGGACGTCACATATCGTAACTAGTTAATCTCTAATTCGTTTCCCAAATCGCTCCGAGAGTCTGTGCGGAAAGAGAAGAGTCGTGAAATATAGGGGAGCCCATACATTCTCCGACTCTTCTCTTTCCGCAATGACCCTAGGAATTTTGCTCGTCACGTCTCTCGGCTATCACTAGCTAATTCAATATATATTATACTGGTAACGTATAAAAACTACTTAAAATTTTACATTTGACTTCTCTTAAATCTGAATAGTAGGGGTAGTAATCATAAGTAATATAATTATGTACATATACAGGGCGTCCCACGGCTATGCCACATGGAGGGAAAGTACCCTAAATATTGTAGATGGAACATTTTACTGAAAGAAGACATTATTTTAATTTAAAAAACAATTTAAACTGCATTCATAGATTTTTAAATAATTACATGGTTGAACCGGGAATCGAACCCGCCGCACGAGAAAAAAAATCACCCTGTAGCTTTATCATACCGATCGAAAGGCTTGATCATAAGGATTATTTTTTGCTAAATAACATAGTGTCAGAAATAAAAGGAAGCCCATGAATTTTAACATTTTTAATTCAAAATCAATCAATTTAATTTATCAAATGCTCAAAATGTAGTCTCATTCTGTTGAATACAAAGCCGCACTCTTTTGATTATTTCGCTAAATTTCACATCAAATGTTAAAATTCATGGTCTTCCTTTTGTTTCTGACACTATGTTCTTTAACAAAAAATAATCCTTATGATCAAGCCTTTCGATCGGTATGATAAAGCTACAGGGTGATTTTTTTCTCGTGCGGCGGGTTCGATTCCCGGTTCAACCATGTAATTATTTAAAAATCTATGAATGCAGTTTAAATTGTTTTTTAAATTAAAATAATGTCTTCTTTCAGTAAAATGTTCCATCTACAATATTTAGGGTACTTTCCCTCCATGTGGCATAGCCGTGGGACGCCCTGTATATTTTCTTGTAGACCTAGTGCTCTCAAGTAAGCAGGTGGGGACGCAACTGAGGTAAAAGCTAAGATATGCTGAAAGAGAGAATATAGTATTCGTTCCGCTGGTCCATGTCAAGCATTTTATTGTTTTTCTATCACATTCTTGTTGACATGACCCGGTCTAACGTGTGTCATCTTTACAGGTGCCCACCTGTAAAGATGACACACGTTAGACCGGGTCATGTCTGGGCCGGAAACTTACTTTTCTATGACAAAACAGGAGATCACGTGATGCGTTCCATAGAAAACGATCTAACACGGCCCGGTCTAACGTGAGTCATAATTGGCACTCCATTTATTGTGCAAATTAGGACCAAAGCATTGATATGCCTAAACGAGGAAGGAAATAAATCATTGCCTAGTTTGTACTTGAGTAATCGAGAGTCTGTTGAGAGTAATAGTTGTCGTAACTCGAACACTTGTTGTTTTCTCGTATAAGTCGTACGAACGTAATTTGTTTCGACCCAAATTAACACGCTACTCCTTTTGTTACGTACGTGAGAAACGACCGGATGTCTGTTTTGTGTTTTAACGTTGCTTCGTTGTTTTCGCAATTTGTTTCTTTTGTATTAAGTTGTATAACACTAGCTTCGACTTCGTCCGCGTAAAATGATGATGATTGCCAGGGGGCGGATTTTTTAATTTCTAGCGTTCGATTTCGTCACTCGAAAATCGGTGAAAAACAGCGAAATGCTAATTTTTGAAATACGAGCGCTAGAAATTGGCAATCGAGTGGTATTAAGGACACGTTTTCAATTCTATTAATAAAATTTAAATGCCGGGTACTGGATATATTATTGAACGAAATACACGAAATAGAGCGGTCGAAATTCAAAAATCGGCCCCCTGGGCCTTAGAGGTCAACTATCTTTATCACCTTTTACCTACCTTTACCAAAATTACTTTAAAAATTACCTAAGTGACAGAACCCTGCAGACTGTTGTAAACGGAGTGTCCGGTGAGCTCGCGTGCGTGACGTCTGGTGTGCCGACTGGGTCAGTCTATGGCCCGGTTGGATACATCATGCATGTCAACAGCCTTAGTAATGTCATACAATACTGCCAGACATACATGTATGCTGACGATACATGTCTGATCAGGACAAGGATCTACATGAAGTCGAAAGAAAAATACAAATCGATTTTGATAATATTCTAATGTGGTCACATGACAACGGAATTATCTTAAACATAAACAAAACGAAAATAATGCACGTGTGCTCGCCGTACATGCAAAAAAAAGGTTCACAAATATCAATTATTGGTCATACCTACGACTGCCTCCATAATGATAAAACTGCCTGTACCTGTACTCGACTGGAATCCGTAAATGAGTATAAATATCTTGGGCTAACGGTAGATGTCAATTTTAGCTGGAAAAATCATATTTACTATCTATGTAATAAACTTAGAATATTGATAGGGAAATTTTACCACCTTCAAAACGTAGTCAGCAAAAAAACACTGTTTGTAGTTTACCATGCGCTAGTAGAATCATTAATAACCTACGGTCTAAGTGTGTACGGGAGGACCTTTCCTACCTATATAAGCAAGATTAAATCATTACAAATAAGGTTTTTAAAAATGCTTGTAGGTAAAAAAGAAAAGAATAAGTGTAAAGGAGACTACGATCAGCTATATGGGAAGTGTGGGGTCCTCCCTGTTCAAGAAAAGTTTAGGTATCTTGTGGCCGTAGACCAATATGGGTGCAGCGACCATAAAATGCCTAGACGGCTAAACGATAGGTTGTTAAGAGCTGACAGGCGTGCACAATATCTCGAACCACAATGTTGTAATTACTATGGGGAAAGAACATTACACTATATAACTCCTCGGATTTATAATAACATTAGATTTCTGTCTGTAAATGAAAATATTACAAAAGCAGCGTTTAAAAGAAAGTTAAAACTGGAGATGTTGGAAATATACTTACCTAAAAAGTAATAATTTCAAATACATACTTACCTAGAAAATTATAAAATCATTCCACAATCATGTACATATTAAAATATCAATAACAATATAAATAGTTAAAAAATGCATGCTTTCTTTTCTACTAACAATAGTATATAAGTCACGATTGTAAACATTTACCTTAATATTTATTAAGTAAGAGTTGAGGGCGGCGCGCCAACAAACTGGTTACTCCAGTTTGGCGCATTTATTGTATACTAGATGAAAACCCGGCTTCGCTCGGGTAAAATAAATAATAGTAATAGGTAATTCTCATTTTGAATTAAGTAATTATTTACTTTTAGACTTCAAACCTTCATCAAGGCGGTTACAAACCTATCTCATCTTAGAAAACTTTAAATCCGTAACATAAATACAATTATAACACGAAAAATTTACTATTCCGATATATCTAAAAACAAATATGTAATTAAAAAAACCTAATCCGCTTTTCTGGTAGCAGTTCGGTTCTGTAAGGGTCGCAGTTCTAACCTAACCTAACCCACTTCTGGTTGCAGTTTGGTTCTATAAGGATCACAGTTCTAACCTGACCCACTTTTCTGGTCGCAGATCGGTTCTGTGAAGGCCGCATTTATAACCTAGCCCACTTTCCAATCTCAAAAGAGGGAACCCTTTTGTACCTACCATTCATGGCACTAAAGTGAAACTATGGAAATTATGACTACTATTTCATTCTTTAATATTAATGCCTATCCGTTAATATTAAATTCGTTTACAAAAAAAATAAAAATAAGTAAACTGGATAAGTGCGAGTCGGACTCACCCACCAAGAACGGAACACTTTTTAGTATTTGTTGTTATAGCGGCAACAGAAATACATCATATGTGAAAATTTCAACTGTCTAGCTATCACGGTTCATGAGATACAGCCTGGTGACAGACGGACAGTGGAGTAAACTGAAATAAAGGTTCCGTCACACCGGCGCGTTTTCAGAGCCGGGCCTGAGCGTTTTATATGAAAAAGCGGCGCGCCCCGCTCACGCGCCGCACTCGAAACGCGCCTATGTGACGGAGCCTGAAATGTCAAACCGGCCAAGTGCGATTCGGACTCGCGCACGAAGGGTTCCATACTTTTTAGTATTTGTTGTTATAGCGGCAACAGAAATACATCATCTGTGAAAATTTCAACTGCCTATCACGGTTCATGAGATACAGCCTGGTGACAGACAGACAGACAGACGGACAATGAAGTAAAACTGAAATAAATGTCATATACCTAGTACCTACTAAAAAAACCGGCCAAGTGCGAGTCGGAATCGGTTTTTAGTTACCCTTTAGGTACGGAACCCTAGTATGAGTGTAATAGATTTGTAACCGGTCAGCAATGTGAGTCCCTTGGAGAAGCGGAGGCCTAGTCTAAACTCCCACTTAGCATCGGCATTAACAGCCTTGTATGCTTGTTTGCCACCAACATGTCGTATTAAAACATATTAATAAAAATTTACTCGGTCAACAATGTGAGTCCCTTGGAGAAGCAGAGGTCTAGTCTAAACTCCCACTTACCATCGGTATTAACAGCCTTGTATGCTTGTTTGCCACCAACATGTCATATTAAAACATATTAATAAAAATTTACTAATTTCATTGGTCATATCCAGCCTAGCATTGCATTGGCCCCGCTTAAATATTTTAAGAGTGTAATAGATTTGTAACCGGTCAGCAATGTGAGTCCCTTGGAGAAGCAGAGGTCTAGTCTAAACTTCCACTTACCATCGGCATTAACCGCCTTGTATGCTTGTTTGCCACCAACATGTCATATTAAGCATATTAATAAAAATTTACTTGGTCAGCAATGTGAGTCCCTTGGAGAAGCAGAGGTCTAGTCTAAACTCCCACTTGCCATCGGCATTAACAGCCTTGTATGCTTGTTTGCCACCAACATGTCATAAATAAAACATATTAATAAAAATTTACTCATTTCATCGGTCATATCCAGCCTAGCATTGCATTGGCCCCGCTTAAATATTTTAAGAGTATAATAGATTTGTAACCGGTCAGCAATGTGAGTCCCTTGGAGAAGCAGAGGTCTAGTCTAAACTCCCACTTACCATCGGCATTGACAGCCTTGTATCTTGTTTGCCACCAACATGTCATATTAAAACATATTAATAAAAATTTACTCATTTCATCTGTTATATCCAGCCTAGCATTGCATTGGCCCTGCTTAAATATTTCTTTAATTTGTTTTTAGTAATTGTTGTTATAGCGGCAACAGAAATACATCATTTGTGAAAATTAAAACTGTCTAGTTAATCTAGTTATCACGGTTCATGAGATCTTGAGATACAGCCTGGTGACAGATAGACAGACAGACAGCAGAGTCTTAGTATTTAATAGGGTCCCGTTTTTACCCTTTGGATATGGAACCCTAAAAAGTGACCAAGGCCTCCAGTGCCCCAGGCTGGAATCAAAGCAGCGTCCTCTGCTATTGCAGCAGGTGCCTGTGCCATTCTGCCACCGGGCCACCCACGGCGGCATAGGTCGAATTTTTCCAAGTATACTTATGCACTACTTGCTGAAGGCTTATGGAGCCTCGCCATCCCTAAGCCTAAATTAAATATTTTCTGAAAATAATTTGTTTTGTTCTATAATATATTGGAGTCCTAGTAATAGGGGTCCCGTTTTTACCCTTTGGCTACAGAACCCTAAAAATCAACCTACGCTTCACTATGACTCTGAAATTTTAGCAGGAATTAATATTTTTTTGTTGTCACCTGTCAAATTAGAATAGAATAGAATAGCCTTTATTGACCAAAAAATTAAATTTCAGTACATATTACATTTAAATAACTTCACATTTCATTTATATCAATTAGTTTCTATATTTTTTTCCTTAGTTACTTTATTAAATAATTTTTATGTTTATTTTTTTTCGCTTTTTAATAATTATTTCAGTCTGCCTTCTTGGCATAGGCCTCCCCCAGCTCTCTCCACAGCTCACTATCCCTTGCCGTCCCTATCCAATTCGGCTCCGCATGCTTCTTTATATCATCCGACCACCTCATTATTGGTCTCCCTTCTCTCCTTTTTCCATAGGATACCATTCCGCTACCTCTCTATCCCACTTATCTTTACCTTCCCTTGCCATATGTCCAGCCCAACATGTTGCAGTCAAAAGTGTGAACTGGTCAAAAGAACTTTTAACCGACAAAAATAGGCAAAACTGCTTTTGACTGAGCATGTTGGTCAAAAGTAGTTTTACCTGAAAATCATACCTATTTCTGGCAGCAGTTTCGTTTTTAGGGTGTAGCAAAAAAAAAATAACCCTAACCTACCTATCTCTGAGAACAGTTTCGTTTTTTGGGCGTAGCAAAAAAAAATAACCCTAACCTACCTATCTCTGTGAGTACTTTTGACTGATAGTAACAGTCACAATTACTATTAACCAATGATTTTCAGGTAAAACTACTTTTGACCAACATGGTCAGTCAAAAGCAGTTTTGCCTGTTTTGCCTGTTAAAAGTTATTTTGACCAGTTCACACTTTTGACTGCGACATATATACTATCTATATATCTTATTATATTTAATCTTATATTCAACTTACATTGACTCCGGAGATAACTTATTAGCTTTATAAATGCAGTTCACTTTCCAATTCACCGATACACCTAAAATTTGATTCATAGTCTAAAGCACAGTTATTAAATATGTCCACAATACACTGTAGCTTTTTCACTGTTTCACACTGTTTACAGTCAGCTGGCACTTAAACTCAAAGTTTCTTTGAACAACGTCATTTTCATCTCGTTCACTTATTAGTTTATCACAGCTGCTTCAAGGTTGCTTTCACTTGCATTTCCAGGTAGCTAGTAGTGCCTTGACATGTAAGAATATTTGGAACCATTCTGAAATATTAAAATACAACTGAGAGACCGATGTTTATACTAAACACAATACTCCCATGGAACGCTTTGAAGTTCAAATCTCGTTATGTTACGATGGCGTTTGTACTTTGCACTATGTTCGGTGACTATTTTTTTATTGTTAACACACACAATACACTATTTAACAGGTTTTTATCACGTCTGGAGTACCGGATAAAGTATTTTCGAATAACAGCCGTCGTTGACGTCTAGGCAGTGTTGCTATCGTCTTAAAAGCCGTAACAGACTATCGCACGTTCTGGCTTAAAAAATAATTATGTAATAATTATACCGGTATACATATCCATATGAAACGAAACTTAATGCAAATGATAACCATTATACATACCGGAAAGTCATCAAATAAACAGTAATATTCGTCTTGCTTTTTATTTAAAAAAAAACGACCAACCTAACTTGTAAGCATGTTTGCAGTTTCTAAACGCAACAAACGCTGTCAAATGACAACCAACAAATTGAACATTTGCATTCTTTGTCGAAATTTTTTCACTTTTAAATGCAAAATACTCGACAATACGAATTTTGCGGATACATGTTCTCGATTCAAAAGTGATATTTTTTCAAGCTCTTTCGATTGAGCATAATTTCATTCGGTTTTACCGTCAGAGCCGCTCGCGTTTATATATAAAGATATGTATCATTGTAATTGTTTATATGAATAAATGAATTAATAATAAATAATAAATTTTATCTAAATCGGTTCAGCGGTTTTCGTATGAAGAGGACAGACAGACATATAGATGTGCTTTCGTATTTATAATATTAGTAGAGATATTGGGAAAGTTTTGATTTAAGGAGACACGTTACACCGGGCCGACCGGGCCGTGCCCGGGCCGGAGCTTCCGGCGCTTACTTTTCTATGACAGGTGATCACGTGATGCTTTCTTTAGAAAACGAAGCTTCGGAAGTTCCGGCCCGGACACGGCCCGGTCTAACGTGAGTCATCCTTTATCAGGGATCGTGTCCACTGTTATTACTAGCCATTATCTACAATTTGCTTTTGAAGTTGTTTGCTATACAGCTTCATAGAAAATCGCAATCTCTAATCTGTGATCTTCTAGTCTAATTTTATCTGTAAGAGAAACACAATTATCTAATCTAGAAATTAAGTGACAGCAACATAATTAACTAATCATTGCTGCACCTTATCTCATTGCATTAAGGATTACTACCGGTCAGTTAACGATGTCCACGACCGTAACATTTGTCTCCGTGAAAATGAGAAAATTACGCCCTTTGACCGTGAAACAATCACATTGTCCGCAACTATCTACCGTATTGTAACAAGATAGAGTTTAAAATGCTCAAACATCAGCGTCTGAACGAAAAAAATTGGCTGCCCATTTTAAATCGACAGGAATTCTACGAGTAAGATGGCTTCTTTACGAAGCTCTGTAATTGGTTTTTTCGATGGTTTTCCGAGACCTTTAGGGAAAATTTAGAGAAATTACGTTTTAGCAAAGCTGCTGTCTCTAATATTGGTAATTGCCCCAAACGGACAGTTACGGTTAGTTATTTTATTAACAACATTGGGAAGCAATAGAAACGAGTAGGTAAAAAAATAACACTTACTAACGTCTTCACAGAGCCCGATTCGAATTATGAAATAGATATCTTTTAGACATCACCAAGATACGATAACGATATGTTTAAGATGTAACCTGTCAAATTTGACATTTGCGCGATTCTTATCCACAGGATATGACTTAGAGATCCAATTCACATCTAATAGATATCTTACTCTACCTACGTAAAAGTATTGGTTGCCCGAATTGCGCTGCAAAAGAGAACTAGTTGATATCTAAACTATAACGAAATCTAGAATGGATGGAGTACGTGTCGTCGCTTGTGAATATCTTGAAGTTCGAATACGGCAGACAGTCAATGTACGAGTATAGGTAAAGTAGGGCTTCTGTCCACGATTTTGCAGTATAAAATGGTGATTTCCATGATAAAAACTATCCTAAGTATGTCCTTAATAAAATTTTGAAATCCCTACTAGCCAATGTGGAAGTAACTCTGTCGGTCTTAACCCCTTCACGCTTGTACCGCTGAACCAATTACGATGATATTTGACATGAAGATATGTAGTCCTGTGAAATGTAATATTTTTCGATTTATTTCCGAAATAGGGGGAAGAAGAAAAAGGGAGAGTGGAATTTACTATGGAAGTGGGATAGAAGTCATCATCATCATCATAGGCCTTTTCGTCTATAACAGACGATTTATGGTGTAACACCGTTTTTGGTGGCTAAATAGACCGATGCGAGATCGACATGGTCTACCACAGGTCTGACAAGGGATAGAAGTAGGTACTTACTTATTCTACGCACATGTAGTCGCGGGCAAAAGCTAGTATTAACTAAATTCGAATACCTACAATGTCTTACGTCTCACCTGGCGGGTTATGGAGTGCACTGTAAAATAAAATTAACAATGTAGTGCGGTGAATGTGCGCCGAATAAATAAAACTTATTCCTGCGAGCATTGTCAGTGACTGTGGAGAGTTACAACGTGGTTATAACTCTGTAAATTTTAGATTATTCTTCACCTTTTGTCTTCAGTTGTTATTTTTTTATTTCTGCTTGTACTTACCTGCAGTAGTACCTTATGTTTTGGTACATTCAAACGGCCGCTATGAAGCGTAATGGTAATGTTTTTCGCATTTGTAGTCTCATCTTTCACACTTATGAAATGTTCATAGTTATACGTGATGGTTTCTCTTTTGCACACTTCAAATATCTTTTAGATCTGTGGAGTGACTACTAAAAAATCCTCCTAGTCGTTTGCAGTGCGTCCAGTGAAGCTGTGGAATGAGCTGCCTGTGTCGCTCAGGCAGGCACAATCGGTTGCGTCGTTCAGGGAGAGGTTAAAGAAGCTATGGTTATCTGATCTGACTGATTAATTTGTCTATATTTCTATTGTATAGTCACTTTATGCCGTTCTAATTCTTTCCAATTTTTTGTGTACTTTCCCCATTCCTTTTTGTGTAATATATGTATGTTTATCCTATAAATGTTGTATGTATTTATATCCTTTATCTTTTTGGTACCTTGTTGTACATTTTGCTGCATTTGTCACCCTCCTTTCACTGTCTCCTCTCATCTACTCAAAGGATAACTGGAAGAGATCCCTCAAAGGGATAAGTTTGCCTTTGTACTTCTTACTAATTGTATGTTATTTTTAATATGTCTTTTTGTACAATAAAGAATTTACTACTATATACTACCTACTACTAAAAATACTCGCACATTTTCTATAGGTTTAAATTAAAAACAATTACCCATTGTTCTCGTTTTCATTCTGTTTGAACTGTAATCTCTTAATTACCCGCTAAGGAAACGAATCAAGATGATGGAAATCAACAGGTTGGGAGATTAGGGGGACAAATCAATCTGCCAGTCTATTCTCATTGCTAACGCGAGCGTGAGTGATCAGGCTTTAAGAATGTATCCCGGTTTTTAGGGGGTATTTATTTATTTAAACATACCATCAGTGGTGATTAATTAAATATCGACTTAGAAATATCGAAATGTTAACGATAACCAAAGCCATTTTTAACTCATAACAAATGTGATTGTGACTATCCTAAAACCGATTTAGTAACAGGTTGTTCATGGTTTGCAAGTCTTTTTTAGGGTTCTGTACTCAAAGGGTAAAACGGGACCCTATTACTAAGACTCCGCTGTCCGTCCGTCATCAGGCTGTATCTCACGAACCGTGATAGCTAGTAGACAGTTGAAATTCTCACAGATGATGTATTTCTGTTTCCGCTATAACAACAAATACTAAAAAGTACGGAACCCTCGGTGGGCGAGTCCGACTCGCACTTGTCCGTTTTTTTCAATTAGTAACAAAATATTTAGATACTGCAATGAGAACCTTTCTTTTAGTGTAACAGCATTGCGGCCAAGCAATCATATTGGCCACACTTGCCAAGCGATTGTAAATAAATAAATAAAAAAATAAATAAATAAATATAATAGGACATTTTTTTTTACACAAATTGACTAAGCCCCAAGGTAAGCTCAAGGAGGCTTGTGTTATGTTGTGTTGTGTTGTTGTGTTATTGTGTTGTGTTGTGTTGTGTTGTGTGATTGTAACCATTATGTTGCAACCGATTTCCGGCAGACCATCGGTAAATGGATCTTCCGCAATTAAGCAGATTAACTGGGTTTCAGCTTCTTTTATGAAGAGATAAACGAGTGAACAGGAAAAACAGCTACATTTATCTACCTATTAGCCACCACTGGCATCAGTGCGGCGGGGCGTGAAACGTATAAGTACATAAGCGTTGGGTAAACCGCAACTATTTTGGCCGGGGCCCAGTTCGACAATCAAAAACGATCGTCTCACACATGGGTACGGTTACGATCCGCCACAACGTTGGCAACTATAGGGTATTTGACTACTATTCAAATCAGTTTCATTTTTCGAACTGTCAAAACGATTATGCTACTATGGAATTTATATGAAACACTAGCATGTGATGTCACAATCAAATTACCTACTCTATATATACGGGTTTTAAAATAGAAATTGTGTCTAAAAATAATTGCTGTCTACGTTCCTCTATTTATTTTCTGGTGCTTTATTTCATGCAGAGTGTAAAATAATTTATTTTAAATACAGTCAAATACCATATTAAACCTGTACCAAACTAAAACACTTCGATGGAATAAAAAAAATAATTTGGCCAAGTCCGAGATAGCTCGAGGCATTTAGTGTTCCGTACGGCTACCATCAGTTTGGCATTGACATAAACGATATCGTGAACGTAATTTACTTCTGTGAAAACCAGAGCGGGCTGGTGAGTTTCCCTCGTGAGAGCGCTGACTAGGTAGGTGGAGGTTTCTACCTAGTTGGCACTCTTATTGGATGGTAATGGGTTCAGGCCTGGCTAATCAGAACAACACAGATTTTCCAATAAGAATTTTATTGAACACACACACAGTATATTTACACAGTTCTCTTATGACGTATTGATAAAGTCCGTAATGTCACTAACACTGCACAATGGTCTTTGTTGTATAGGTGCACTGTTCACTACGCGACCGTCAAATTGTCTGTTTACTTGATTGGGCGACCGACCGTATAGGTGACACGGGTATGGCGAATTAGCTGTGACGAGACGTACTCCGCACTAGGCTTACGCCTTACTAGGGTAGGAGTTACACCGTGTGTGATCGGAATTGCGACCATAGAGGGTTTATGCAATGTGTGATCTGGACGGGCTTGCTCCGTACTAGTAAGGAGTTCGCTTGGAGAACTTGGTCTAGTAGACAGCCGTGTGAATCGGAATTGCGACCATATAGGGTTTACGCAATGTGTGACTCGGGACTGCCGTGCCTAGAGCAAGGTCCTAGCTAGGAGCCGACTGGGATGTCAACTGATTTGGGTCATGACCCGGCGACCTTTTATACCACTTGACAGCGTGGGTGAAACGATGCTCTCGAAGCTTGGCGTCACCCCGCGGTGGGGGTGTAACCGATGTTTGGCGCGCGAACCTGGAGCGCGCGACAATTGCATCGTAGAGAAAAAATGGCGTGGCGGCGGCATTACTGGAACGCGCGCCCGCCGCACTATAGAAAAACGGCCTGGCGCCGGCGCTTAGCGGAAGGGCCGGCAGGATCTGCTACCTGCGTTACGCGTCGAGGTCATTTTGGGTCGAAGTTGAGTTTGTTGGTGCTACACTTCCTATAGGTATATCTCTTTCGCACTAATATATCAGTACGAGCGAGATGCATAGAAAGTAAATTACGTTCACGCCCACCGTAGCGTTTATGTCAATGCCAAACTGAAGGTAGCCGTACCGCTCGCATCGTTACATTTTACTGAGGTTGTTTGCCTGTTTTTAGGATACCGTATTCAACTACACACACAGAACAATAGTACAAAGTGTCTAAGTGCGAAGGCCGAAGGCCGAGCTTTAGCAAAATGTCATCGCTTTAGCACAGAGCAATAGTACAAGTGTCTAAATGTGAAGGCCAAAGGCCGACCTCCGCGTAGCCCGAAGGCCCGAAGCGTCCAGGATGTCAGTTCTTTAACACAGAACAATAGTACAAGTGTCTAAATGCGAAAGCCGAAGGCCGAGCTCCGCGTAGGGCCGAAGGCCCGAAGCGTCCAGGATGTTAGTACTTAACCCTTAAAACGTTTCTGTCACTTTTTTAGTACAGGTACTAAATGTGGCGTCAAGTTTAAATACTAAGTGCAGGCTAGAAAAGGAAGTATGTTAAAGAAAGTGCGAGAATTGTTCTTTTTTTCCTAGTTTAAGACAATATCAGACAAAATTCGGTTTATGCGCAGGCGGCAGTTGAAATTTGAAATTCTCTGAATTTGCGACGGAGTGTGTTCATGACGTCATAGGATATAAAGTAAATAGCCAAAGTGTTTTCTTTGTGTTGATATTATTATTAGATGAGTTAGACATTGTTGTTCTATATAAAGCTCATTAAATCATAGATTAATTCTAAGTCAAAAATTGCCAAATATATCGTGTCCCATTTTTGTGACATTGTCGATAATACTGGTAACAAGGTACCATTTAGCACGTCCTAAAAAACGGACAGTGCCGACTTGTGCGGAGACAAGATTGTGACAGAAAACGGACATTGCCATACTTAGGGTATATACTTTTTTTTCATTTATCATCATTTTATAGGCTATTGCTGCGTTGGGGTTACGTTATACATAAGTATATGTATACATTTATTTATATTTTAGTTACAGGTGGTTCCACCATCTGACTCAGAAGAGAGAGATAACAAAAAAGATGACGATGACGAAATTTTACTAGAGACAGATTATGCATCTGCCTTGCTTCAATCTGACTCTTTTTCAGCCAGGTCACTTTCTACGAGGATGTCAAATATGACGGACAAATATATGTTCATTTACGAACACGCATGCTTTTATTCTTATTGTCATGCTATTAAAGTTTAGTGCGCCTCATTATGAATGGCACTATCTGTATTTAAATGTAATTTCAAAGTCTAACGTAGTCCTTGTGGGGAAAAAGTTGTTCATAATATTCGACCTGATGACCAAAATACGACCTGTCCTCTAGTACTACTCCTTCTACAAAACTTAATTTGTCACCATTAAACGCACTACTCGCTTTAATATCCAAATTATGGGTACGTCTTGAAATGTCCTACGGTTAGAACCTATTTCAAGTCGACGATGAAGATGCTACAATTCCTGAGGCCTGTAAAATATAATCTCTACAAAATTCACGAGAGTAAATAGCTAATTTCTCTAGTCTAGAATAGAATCTAGTCTTTCATATGTCGGGCACAAGAAGCAAAGCATTTCTACTCGGGTACAAAAACATGGATCTATATCTGAATCCCTAAAGTCTTTTCTCCTATCTTTGCATTCCCTAATATTGTTTGTCATAATGATCAGTTGTCCTAACACTCGTATACCCTAATTTGGTTTCCCTATTATCGACTGGCCGATTTTTTTTTTGTCCTAATATGTTTCTCCCTAATGGCACTTTCCATATTGGGTATTTAGCCTAATGTTATGTAGCATAATTCTTTTTTTGCCTAATTATTGTTAGGCCTAAATATTGTATATCCTAACCATCATGTTACCTAATTTTACTTAGCCTATCGTTTCTTGACCTAATACTAGTATGTCCTAATTTAAATTTCCCTCCTAACCTAACCAATGGCAGCACTTCATTTTTGCGAGGATCGCAGTTCTAACCTAACCTAACCCACTTTTGTGACAGCAGTTCGTTTTTTCGAGGGTCACAGTTCTAACCTAACCTAACCCACTTATTTGGCAGCAGGTCGTTTTTTTGAGGGTCACAGTTCTAACCTAAACTAACCCACTTTTGTGGCAGCAGTTCGTTTTTTTTGAGGGTCACAGTTCTAACCTAACCTAACCCACTTTTGTGGCAGCAGTTCGTTTTTTCGAGGGTCACAGTTCTAACCTAACCTAACCCACTTTTGTGGCAACAGTTCATTACCATTCATTATGGAAAGTAATTGTTATGATAATTCATCAATAGGAAAAGTAACTGTTATGATAATAGATCATTAGGGCAATAGCCATTAGGTCAAAACAGTTAGAGCATGTTATTTTATGCCAAACATTGTTAGGGATTTCGAAAATATGGTAAAAAACTTTCGGGATCTTGATAGTTATGGTATAAATGCTTAGGTCAAATGATTCTTAGGCTAACCATTACATTATGGAAAATAATCGTTATGACAATTGATCGTTAGGGCATGTGCCCATTAGGACAAACCAGTTAGAGCAAGTGACTTTAGGACAAACGTTGTTAGGGATTCAGAATGACACCCCAAAAACATATTATTATAGCTGATGTCAAGCACCGCCAACTAAAGTCTTCGGTCTGGGAGCATGACATGGATAAGACTCTGGTTCTCGCCAAGGAGGAGCCATATATTCCCAGAATGTTCCCAGAGGCCATTGAGACCGAAAAATATCTAAACTTTTACAGGAACTACAGCTATTCCCTACCACCAGCTTAGGTTCCAGATAGTCCGGGTAATAAGAAAACAAGCAAGACATAGAACTGTGAGACCATAGTGATAAATGGTGTGGTCATTTAAGTAAAGTAATATTACTTACAATCATTGGAATGTGTAACTAGCTTTATGAGCCTATTTTCCATGTATACTAGCTTTAAAATATATATTTATTGTTTAAGATATCTGTACGTGGGTCGTTTTACATATCAACACTGGAAGTAAATATAGTATTATTATGTTTCTCATAAGTTTTTTCTTCTTAATAATCTAACTAAACATTTTTCCAAACATTCACTAGTGTGTTATTGAAATAATTTTAAATTTTCTTGTCCTGTAATTCCTTAATATTTTTAATTTTCTTAAACTGTATAACGGCATTGTCCATTTTTTAGGACAACCTTAGGAGCAATCAATCTATAAGGTTCGTGGGAATGTCCGTTTTAACGGACGCCCTAAAAACCCTACTTCCAGAATGCTTTTAATTTTTTTTTCTTTAATATAGTACTTTTTTACTCATTACTATCCCCAAAAACCTTCCACGAGATAGGTGGATACATTATTTCATGTCTTGCCATGTTAAGGGTTAAACACAGAACAATAGTATAAGTATCTAAATGCGAAGGCCGAAGGCCGAGCTCCGCGTAGGGCCGAAGGCCCGAAGCGTCCAGGCTGTCAGTTCTGTGTTTAACCACTGACATCTTGCAGGCTTCAGGCCTTCGGCCCTACGCGGAGCTCGGCCTCCAGCCTTCGCATTTAGACACTTGTATTAATTACCTGTGTTTAGAACTGACCTCCTGGATGCTTCGGGCTTTCGGCCCAATGCGACTTCAGCCTTTGGATCTTGCGACTTAGACACTTATACTTAAAAATACTTGGAAAAGTTACGGGAGGCGCGCGTCTGTCGGACGCTTCGGATCTTCGAATCGCTCCTTCGGCCTTTGCATTTAGTTAGATTCTTGTACTATTGCTTTGTGTTTGAATACCGAAGTCGAGCATCTCGCGAATGCTTGATGTATTATAATAATTTAGAGTAAGGCCAAGCGCGCACCACGATTTTTTGTCCTGCGATAATTTTTGTCGCAGAAATGCAACGTATGTGTTTATATGTTAGTGCGCGCATATGCGACAAAAAAATCGCAGCGATTTTAAAATTGTGATTTGTCACATTTTTCCGCGATTGTTCGCGACGCGATTGTCGCAAAGTGAATTGCAGCATGCGGAGTTGTATGGCCCCGCGCGCACTATGATAATAAAATCGCACCCCGGCCGGACCTCCATTTCGCTCTCCAAACCCCAACATCATCTCAAAATGAGACGCTAGATGTTGACCATTTAATTATGGAAATAGACGGGGATCACCTTTGTGTTATAAATGCTCAAAGTCATACAGCAATCGCATATTAAAGACACGTTTCATGACAAGCGACTGGTACGAAATCCATGTTGAGAATGAACAAATCGTCGACTTTTTCATCGCAGTGCGCGCAGTGAATTTTCTGCGATATATTACAGCGCGATTCTAAAATCGTGTCGCAAAAATTAATATCGTGGTGCGCGCTTGGCCTATAATACCTTAAATGTATACTCCTTCAATTTGAATTTAGAACTCATTATTATTTTTTATTTGATTTTGTTTCTAGTTCTATGCCATATATATATAGACTTTAATATTATTTAGAACTGCTAAAAAACAAGATCGGCTTACTTTAAATATTTCGTCAATTTTACCTTTGTTTCTAAAAACTTTGATATCTAACTGTCATATACTATTAATGTCTTCCAAAATTATTTTCTCGTAACAGGACTGAGGGGCTACTGCGAAAACCGAAATTCGCAATTTGCGGGGATCTTTCTCTTTTACTCCAATGAAGGCGTAATTAGAGTGACAGAGAAAATTGCTCGCAATTTGCGAACTTCTATTTTCGCGGTTATAGCCCTGAATCTTGTTGCTCGCCGATCCGTTCAAAAATATACGTAAGTACTGAATATAATTAATAGATATTATAATTATACAATTAATACAGAAATGTAATGGTACTTAATGAAAAGGAATATTGTGTATATTGTTTCGACGAATCAGATACTCTCAATAAAATCTATACATGAGGCCAAAGCTGTTCATAAATATTAAATGACTTTATTATCTCTATACGCCTTACTAACTCTATGTGTCCTATCGTGGAAAAAAAAACACAACGACAGTCAAGAACGGAATTCTTAATTTGAATTTTTCATATTTTTGAGGTGCCTAGTCCATTGGTTGGAAAGCCCGTTCGAAATTGAAACTTATTTGCAATATAATAAGGTCGTATTTTGTAGATCTCTCTCATACTTATAGTAGGCTATTGAGATAAAATTTAATATCCCACAAAAATAAGCAAGCAGAATTAAACTTTGTGTCAAAGACATAAGTCATAAATTTCAATGCCAAAGTTTTAACTAAGGATGTTTCTCGCCTAATATGAATTGACCAGTGTAAGCATCAGTTAGCTAGCCCTAAGCAACCAAAGGTCAAGCTGCAGTTGAAAAACTAATAAAGATAAAGTTAAGCTGATAATTTTCCCGCCGTCTCCATGCTTCTTTAAGTTGGGTATTGACTGGTCAGCTGCCTGTTAGCTATAGTTTTCGCGAAAATCGCCAGGACAGAGGTGAAAATTTTTGTATGAAAACTTGCAACTTTAAATGCATTTTTTGACGAAACTATTGCAGTCTAAAATGAAGTCAAAATCAGTCCATCGACTCAATTTTTTGCAAGCTTTCTAATGGTACCCCACACGATTCTTACAAATGAAAAAAGTTTCAGCCTACCCCTCTCAACCCCCTAAATTTCCCCCTTTAATAAGAAATAAGCAGTTTTGACTTATTTACAATATGAGTGGTGGTAATTGCTATAACTGTTACAAATTTTAGGTATCTATGTCAAACGGTCTCTGAGAAAAACGTATTTAACTGATTTGCAAGACCGAAGTGATCCCATAAGTGTTCCGTAAACAAAGTTTTGTACGGAACACTAAAAATTAAGAAAAAATCCTAATCAAAATAATTTCTTTACTCGTGTCATATAAAAACCAAAAAATTTCGAAAAACAATAGGAAAGCTTTATACTAACATTGTACAATGTTTGTATACCTATATTTGAACATTGTTAACGTTCGTTACTCGGCTCTGTGACTGATTTCTGCTATGGAACTGTGTAAATATAAATACCAATCCTGCATAAATGTATTCTCATTGTAAAATCAACCTTAGTCGAACACAAACACAGTTCACATTTCAAAATAACAGACTTTTTGGTGTATGTCACAATTTAGTTCACATTTCAAAATAGCATGAATAAATGTGTTAGTTTTTCAGTTTTTTCGCAAGTTAATTGAATTTGGCAGTTATGTACGCATATGAATGTTTGTTAAACTACCTATTAAATGTGATGAACAAATACCCATTCACGACACGTCCTATTATAACAAAGATTCAACAAATTCAGAATTGCGTATGAATTCAAATTAAAACTTTTATACAGCAAGCTCCGACCTAAATCACATCGCGTCACACGCAAAGTATTCTGAATGTCGCGGTAAATTCACGACTTCCAGATAACTCTCATATTCAAACTTTGACGGCAATTCGAACTTAACATCTTAAAACGCCAAATTGGTGCCATTTTTTCGTTCTTCGCCCGAACTTCTCGCTCGCGCCAATATTCATGTACCTACGAATCAACACTAGCCAAATTCAGAAATGATAACAAAATGACAACATTTTGATATCTAATTGTGAGTTTGAATTGGGCTCCCGCTATCTCGCGGGAAACGATAAAAATTACAATGAAAAACTCTATGGTAACTTTAGCTGTAGACTAGCCCGCGTATTCATAAAACTTTATGGGCCTGCGTTAGTTGAATTATGTTTTATCCCTTTCTTATTGCTTATTCGATCGATAGAGAGGCAGATAACGAATTTTAGAATTTCGCGTTTCGCGGTAGGCCACGAGTAAACAAACCGCCTTGATGCATCAATGTCATAGTGAAAACTTGACAAATAAGTTTTTGGCAAAAATTTCATTTTTGAGACAAGCTTTTATCGCTGACTGTACTTTTCTTACGACAGACAACTAATACTCATCGAGATAATTCTAAAAACCCCTAACACAATTAGGTTGCGTTGTTTCATCACAGAGTTTCTATGGCCACCTCCTGTCTCCATCATCAGATCAGCTCGATGGTATCATAATATTGCAATGTCATCCGATTTATACATGCATGCAAATTTTCAGCTCAATCGGAAACCGGGAAGTGGATCAAATCTAACTTGCAAGATTTGATTACAGACCGACAGACAGACGACGGTCATGCAGTTGAAACTAAATAAAAGCTTGTAAAAACTGTTATGCCTTAAGACGAAACAGGAGCTGAGTTTTAAATATTTTAGGTAAATATACCCGTCTCGCTAACGGAAGCGGCACCTAAAAGTAGTGCGATAAGGACAAGGCGTAAAATCCTGCGTAAAAATCTCAAAAATCGAGGTTTCGTACTCCTCTGTTTCCTCCTCCAAAACTTAACCAATCGTAACCAAATTTGGAAATATAAATGATTATGAAATTATCTGTGTCGGACCGTTTTGCTTTTTTGGCTAATTGATATCAGTTTTGAATGCCACGCCTCTCATTGCGGCATAGTCAATTAGGCCATTTTGGCCATTTTTGAAGGGCTCTAGCGCCTTAAAAAACAAAAATATCAAAAAAAGCAAAACGGTCCGACACAGATATTGACAATATTAATCTGTGTTGAAAAAATCATTGCTCTAGCTTCAAAAACCACGAAGGAAAACGAGGAGTACGTTTGTATGGAGAAATGACCACTCCTGTTGGCTCTTAAAAGCCTATTATGTAAGTTACTCTATGATTTACTGGGTGCACTAGTGCTGCACTCTGGCGGCAGAATATTGCAGTAATACTCCTCATTACACGCCAGTCCCGTCCGTGACTGACGCCAAGAAAAATAATTAGGCGAGGGAATATCAGCGATTTCCCGAAAGAATTTTGATTAGTTTTTACCGTCGGGATATAAAAGCTCGTTAAAGACAATGTAGTTTTGTCGAGAAAAAAAAACATTTTTATCTGAGACTAAACTGAAAATCGTAATTCAAGACCAAAAAAAGTAAGACATATTTGGTATGGGGCCTAATGTAATAATTTTAATATTTTATGAAGGTTTATTCATCTTTGCTAAAAGTGAGACATTCGTATTATTATCCGTTCAAGGGAAAAAATAAAAATGAATGTATTTTTCACTGTAACCTGCTTAACTTTAACCTGAGTTCAATGTATAGGCTGGCAACTCCGGCCGATAAACACGTACTCAAGAGCTATCGAAGTTTAAATTTTAATGCTTAATCGTAAATCATTTTTTATTACTAAAAGTGCGTTGAAGAAGTAACCTAGAAACTTACGTCAACGATATATCGCAGATTACACACTACATAGCGTCTACACTGCAGATACCAGCTTGGTGAGAGTCTTATCTAGCCGTTGCACTATTATTTTAAACCAACACATTGCATAATAACTGATATTAACAAGCAACTCATTTAAGACAACCAGTTTTCACAATTGACAAACCATATGATTGGATGTTACATTTGACAGCTGTGACAGCAAAGCAGTAGTGCCAACAGCGTAACCAAAAAAAGTGTTGCCAGGCATTCACGCAGCGTTCGTACGTTTCGTTACTGCATTATAACGATGTCAACTCACTGCAATGGGTGCGGCGAAAAAATTCGCACGCTTGATTACATGGAATGTTCTGCATGTTCGGCATTGTATGACCTGGCATGCCTACAAATATCTATAGATAATTTCACGCAATTCTCGCAAAAAACAAAGGATGATTGGCTGTGTCCAACTTGTAAGAGTGCAATTCCTAGAGGTGATAATACGAACACTCCGATCCGTTCAGCCAATAGTACCCTAAACAACACCTATAATACGAGTGATCGAGACAGCAATGTCACATTATTCCGTGGATCCCGGCAAACGTCATCAAGTAAGTTGGCAACTAACACCCACCAACCTATATCAGTTGAAACTACAGTCGTTTCAGACACTCACAGGATACTGATGGAGATTCGCGAACTACACAAAGAAATAAGCGAAATTGCTATTGTTAGGCAGGAGTTGCATGATCTTAAGAGTCATTTTATGTCATTGTCCTCGTCCCTTGATGACTACAAGAAAATTATTGTATCCAAAGACCTCGAAATTGACGCGCTAAAAAATACTGTTGCTTTAAGACAAACAGCGGCAGCACAACCTGATGCCACGATGGCGACCAGAAGAGAGAAACAGGTGAATCCCCGCTCAGTGGGTGTACAAACAGATATGGATCTGCAAGATCCAGCACCTAGTAACCGTAAACCACCTAGAAAAAAATCTCCGAAAAACTCGACACTAGCGGAGAGGCCCCGCGCACCAGTCCAACCAGGTCTGACTACGAACCCGTTAAGTCCCTCCGTGCAGACATCTGCAGCTAAACCTGAAGAGCCCGCCAGTGAAACTCCAGCCACGCCTATGAATAACGATGGTACCGACGCTGACGAGGGGGTTTGGGAGCCGGTTCGTGGTCGTCGACAACGCAAGTCCACCTCCGCCGCGGGTCTGGCGTGTGGAGCTACAGCTCCTGTCGAAGCACTACTGGAAGCTGCTGTGAGACCGCGTTATATTCATGCCTTTTACCTAAAGCAAGGAACCACCGCTGAACAGGTTCGAGCTCACCTGGATCGTATATGTGGTGAGGAGGGCTGCTCAGCGGAAGCCTTGAAAGCTAAAGGTGATTATGCTTCTTTTAAGCTGTGTGTTCCTCCGAAGTTCGAAAACATAGTGTTGGACTCTGGAAACTGGCCTAAAGACATTTGTGTTAAACCGTGGCGCCAATTTTTTCGTGCCAAAAACCAAAATTCTAAAAAATAATTCCAATGTGAAACATGTGTCTATCTTTTACCAGAATGTACGTGGGCTTAGATCTAAAACCCAACTGTTTTTTAATAATTTATTATTGTGTCCGTGTGACGTCATCGCGCTTACGGAAACTTTCCTGAATAGCTCAGTACAGGATGCTGAACTGTTTCCTTCAGAGTATACAGTGATTCGCAAGGACCGTGCTGGTGATGTGGGCTGGGGAGGGGTACTTATCGCAGTGCGCAGCTCCTATTCTATACGCTTAGTTACGGACATTGATGGCATCACTGATGATATGGAATTGTTAGTATGTATTATTACCTGGAAAAATGTAAAATATCTGTTTTGCGTGGTGTACCTACCACCTAACTACAAGGATGATCAATACCTTAGAGTCCTAACGTGTCTTGAGAATGTACTTTGCAACCACTCCGAATTGAACATCTGTATTGTAGGTGATTTCAATTTAAATTCCTGCTCGAATAATGTAAGAGTGCAATTCGAATTGTTTCTGGAGTTTGGTAGGCTACGTCAATACAATAATGTTATTAACCGGCATGGAGGCCTCCTTGATTTTGTGTTGTTCGATCGTGACTCCGATAGCATTCGTGTATCTGGTGACGTGGAGCCTTTGGTCCCGATGGACGCCTATCACCCGCCGCTTGAGGTCGATCTTACCTTGGTGCGAACATCTCGTCTACATGCACACTCGCCCTCCTCTGAGCATCAGTCTAAAGGGAAGTTATCCTCGCCTGCGTGGGATTTTCGTAAGGCAGATCTTCGTGCGCTATATGCCGCAATCACTAATATAGATTGGGTAGAAGTACATGACTGCCAGGAGGCTGAACAGGCTACAGAGGTTTTTTACACTAAGTTAACTGAGTGTATGTTAAAGTTTGTTCCGTACAAAAACCAACAAAAAAATCGTGTAGGTAAATACAGTTACCCGGATTGGTACACGCCACAAATCATCTTAAACATACAGCTCAAGTATTACCATCTGAAAAAATTCAAAGAGACTGGTGCTGTATGCAATAAAGAACTGTACAGGTACTACAGGGGGCACGTTAAAACCTTGACTGACCAATCGTATCAACTATACCTTAAAAATATAGAAGACAATATCATGAATGAGCCGACTAAATTCTGGCAATTCGTGAAAAAAAAGCGTAAGGGGAAATTATCGTGTAAAGAATTCTTCTATAAAGATAATCTCGTAACTGGCCAAGATGCAGCTGAAGCCTTTGCCGAATACTTCAGTTCTGTTTTCCAACCAGATATACCGCGACTGGACGCGGACGATGCAGCACAGAGCGTGAAGGGGGTGGGCGGAGTTAGAAGAATCGCTGTCGATGGGGTGGAGGAGTGGGAGCTGCTTCGTGCAACTAAGAGACTAAAACCTCGATCTGCAGCCGGCCCCGATGCCGTTCCCCCATTTCTGGCCATTGACTGCATGTCAGTCCTGAAGGCACCTCTCTTACACATTTTTAACCTGTCTTTGAAACAAGCCTCCTTTCCTAGACGTTGGAAAGTGTCAAGAGTTACACCTGTGCCCAAGGGAGGTTCTGCTTCTTGTTTGGGTCCGGATGTAACAAGTTTCAGGCCAATTGCTGTTTTACCTGTTTTCGGCAAGTTATTCGAGTCGATACTTGATTACCAAATAAGTCGGCAAATAGCTGGACTGCTCGATGACTCGCAGCATGGCTTCCGTACAGGCAGATCTACTACGACTAATCACGTAGCCTTTGTGGAATACGTGCTGGGGGCCATTGATGCGCGTAGGCAAGTCGACGCAGCCTATTTTGACTTTAAAAAGGCTTTTGATTTAGTCGACAACGACATTCTATTGCAAAAGCTTGCCCAACTGGGATTTGTGCCCCAGCTTCTGCGTTTTTTTGCGAATTACCTTGGCAGTCGATCACAGTATGTAGGACTTGCAGGTCACGAATCCCAGCCATTCTATACGCGTTCTGGAGTGAGCCAAGGGAGTACTCTTGGCCCAACGTTGTTCCTCATAATGATCAACGACTTACCAAGAGTCACAAAGTATGCGAGGTGTCTCATGTTTGCCGATGACCTTAAAATATATTTAAAGGTCGAAAATGTTAGCGACTGTGACAAATTACAGCTAGACATAAACGCTGTTGCTGAGTGGAGTAAGGCTAATCGTCTGCTTTTCAACGAAAGCAAATGTAAAGTCATTACATTCACAAGAGCCAAATCGCCGATTCACTCTTCCTACCATCTAAGTGGCGTCGAGATAGCAAGAGAGCAGGAAATACGTGACCTAGGCATAAATATGGACAGGGAGCTTAATTTCCGTTCGCATATAACTGCCATCTGTAAGCGTGCAACCAAAACTTTGGGTTTTATAATGAGAGTCAGCTCCCAGTTTAAAAGTAGACTCATACCCAAAGTTTTGTACAATGCTTACGTACGTAGCCTATTGGAATTCGGGTCCACGGTATGGGATCCAAGTGAGAAAAAGTACACTCTGATGTTAGAGAGGATCCAAAGGAAATTTGCGAGATTTCTCTACAAGAGGCAGTACGGGTACTATCCCTTTCTGTTTCCTTCTCTTTTCGTGACAGGGATGGTGGGCTTAGATACGCTCGAGTTACGGCGCAAACTCCTACTTGCGGTGCACTACTACCAACTGCTCAATAATAAGGTCGACAATCCAACTGTCTTAGAGCGTATCGGTTTGTTTGTACCGCAGGCGCGACTGATCGCGGAAGACACTGGTGAGGGTGGGGTGCGCAGACGAAGGCCTCTGTTCGCGCGCGGTGCGATTCGTACTCGTCGGGCCCAGAACGCTCCCACTGCTAGAGCTCTGGCACTTTTGAATGACTTTTTTAACATCAAACAAGATGCTGACGTATACTACGATAGTGTCGGTGTCTTCACAAGAAAATTCTTAAATTATATTAATGTGTATTTGACGAATGAATAATGGTATTTTTGTATATATTATGTATATATGTGTGTAAGTTTAAGTTTGACATCCTATCCTCTGTTGCATTTAATTTAATTTAATTTATGTGTAACTAATGTAATGTTTGTGATTTAACCTGACCGTATTTCATTGTTTATGTTTTGTTGTAATGTTTTAATCTCTAGTCTGTGTTTGAATCTAATTGTATGTATTGTCCCTACCGCATAAGCGTTTTGGCATCCTTAGCTGTAAGTTTATGCATGTGATTTAAATAAAGAAAGAAAGAAAGAAAGAAATAGGATATTGTAAGTCTTGAAAATAACTTCTTCATTTTCCGTTCCCTTTTGAAAATTTGGGGTACTTGAAGTTCATTCATTAAATCATTAACTTTAACCTGTCGATGACACTTCCTTGAGAATCACTCGCATATTCTGTGTCGGGAAAGTTTTCTCAAAAGCCTAAGGTGGCGACGCTTTTCAAGCGGCAATAATAATATTAATAATCCTACATAGGCCTTTTACCTTTTTACAGCCGACGCGTAGACATAAAAAAAGGATATCTTTCTAAGGACCAGGCTTTCCGTACAATCACTGCAAAATGAACCTTAAGACAAACGTCTAAAGTTAAATATGGATCCAAACGTCAAAAAAAGCGACAATATAACATGAAAAAAAATACTGTCGATTTCTTTCATTAGGTTTCCGTACCCAAAGGGTAAAACGGGCCCCTATTACTAAGACTGATGTCCGTCCGTCCGTCCGTCCATCCGTCTGTCACCAGGCTGTATCTCACGAACCGTGGTAGTCACGAACTGTCTAGACAGTTGAGATTTTTGATCGAAGTTAAGCAACGTCGGGCGGGGTCAGTACTTGGATGGGTGACCGTTTTTTTTTTTGCCTTTTTCTGCATTATGGTACGGAACCCTTCGTGCGCGAGTTCGACTTGCACTTGCCCGGTTTTTCTTATTAGTTTTAGTTAGTGAAAAACTGATATGAATATGTTTAACAAGAAATATTGGAAGATCTCTTTGTTTTATTATAACAGAGTTCCTTTGGTCACCTGCATCATACGAATCTTTCTCTTTCATAATTGTGCTTTTCAACAAGTGGTTAAAAATATACCCCGTATTTTAACCCCTACTCTACTATCTACAAAGTTAGTTACCTACAGGATACATCAGTGAAATAAAAGCATAACAAGCGTCTAAAAAGGCACAGTTGCTAAGTATGTCTAGCGTCAATTTTAGTATGTCAAACGAAATTAGGAGCCTGGAAGACTTTATTCCTGTACGTCAAGACCAATAATTTTTAAGAAAAAAAAACCGACTTCCATGGGGGCCGATGAAAGATTATTGTAGATGGTACACTATGTAGAAAAGGAGGTAAAACCACCCACTTTTCTACTAGCATTTCGCTTCTGTATAATGGCTCCTCTACAGGATGGGCCAACGCCGGCCACTCCAAGGGACGCAGCCATGGGGTAGAATGAGATAGCAATATCACTTGCTCCCTCTAACGCATAAATGCGTCCCTTGGAGTGGCCGGCGTTGGCCCATCGTGAAGAGGAGCCATCAGGGTCGTATTTCTAGCCTAACCTAACCCACTCCTCAGATAGCAGTTCGGTTCTGTGCGGATCGCAGTTCGAACCTAATCAAACCCACTTTTCAAGTAGCATTTCGTTTCTGTAAGGCTCGCAGTTCTAACCTAACCTAATCCTTTTTCGGTTCTGTGAGGATCGCAGTTCAAACCTAACCTAACCCACTTAACGGCGCATGCCGTGCGGTGTACGGGGGTTTAAGCGGGAGGGGCTAGTAAGATTGGCATCATCGTACTTTATACCTACATTAATTTTATGATAGGTAATCATAGTTGTTTATTTAGTTAAGGTATCATAGTGGTTTTCTGGGTCAAGGTCCGGGTCCGAGTCCGGGTCCGAGTCCGGGTCCGAGTCCGGGTCCGAGTCCGGGTCCAAGTCCGGGTCCGAGTCCGGGTCCGTGTCCGGGGCCGAGACCGGGTCCGAGTCCGGATCCGAGTCCGGGTCCGAGTCCGGTTCCGAGTCCGGGTCCGAATCCGGATCCGAGTCCGGGTCCGAACCGGATCCGAATCTGGATCCGAGTCCGGGTCCGAACCGGATCCGGATATGAGTCCGAGTCCAGGTCCCAGTCCAAGTCAAAATCGAAATTCGTAATCACCAAACGTGTACCATGCGTCATTGAAGAGTTCTGTTCTGGTCATCATCAGCAGTTCCACTTCATCAAATGCGACAGTTTTTAATGTAAATGCTTGATTTTATGATGAAAATACAAGAAAATCTATACGTATGCCTTTAATATTTGAGGAGTTCCCTCGATTCCTTATGGATCCCATCATCAGAACTCGAGCTTGACAATAATGTGGCTTAAAAACTTAACTTGCTTAACGAACATAACGAAAAGGAAAAATCGCCAAACGTGAACTATGCGTCGTTTAAGAGTTCTGTTCTGATCATCATCAGCAGTTCCACTTCATCAAATGCAACAGTTTTTAATGAAAATGCTTGATTTTTTTATGTAAATACAAAAATCTCTATACGCATGCCTTTAAGATTTGAGGAGTTCCCTTGATTCCTCATGGATCCCATCATCAGAACTCGAGCTTGACAAAAATGTGGCTTAAAAACTTAACTAGCTTAACAAACATAACGACGAGGACAAATCGCCAACCGTGAACTATGCGTCGTTGAAGAGTTCTGTTCTGATCATCATCAGCAGTTCCACTTCATCAAATGCCACAGTTTTTAATGAAAATGCTTGATTTTCTGATGTAAATACAAAAATCTCTATACGCATGCCTTTAAGATTTGAGGAGTTCCCTTGATTCCTCATGGATCCCATCATCAGAACTCGAGCTTGACAAAAATGTGGCTTAAAAACTTAACTTGCTTAACAAACATAACGAAGAGGACAAATCGCCAACCGTGAACTATGCGTCGTTAAAGAGTTCCGTTCTGATCATCATCAGCAGTTCCACTTCATCAAATGTCATTTTTTTGGGTGTATATGCTTGATTTGTTGATAAAAACCCAAAAATCACTATATATATGCCTTTAAGATTTGAGGAGTTCCCTCGATTCCTCATGGATCCCATCATCAGAACTGGGTTTTGACAAAAGCGGGACCAATCTGTATGCATATACATTCAATCAAAAAAAGAATTTTCAAAATCGATCTAGTAATGACGGAGATATGGAGTAACAAACATAAAAAAAAATAAAAAAAATAAAAAAAAACATACAACCGAATTGATAACCTCCTTCTTTGAGATTTGGAAGTCGGTTAAAAAGAGCGTTTGAACGAGTTAAATATTAGGAAACATGTCTTTTAGGTACCTAAGAGTGGAGACATACGAAATACGGAAGCTTTTTAAAAAGCTTCTGATGTTCGTAGAGTTTGCTTAGCTCTCTATACTGTTTTTGTTACTAGGTAAACGTATCGTCATAACACCTATGACGATACGTTTACCTAGTAACAAAAACAGTATAGAGAGCTAAGCTAAGCAAGTGTAAGGGAGGCTTTTATTAGAATAGTAAATAAAATACAGTTGAGAGTCTTTTTAAAACAGCTAATTTTAAAATTAGAATTTCTTGCGAGAGTAAGGGCAGGATAATAGTATTTGCATGACACCCGTTGTTGCATGCAACCGTTGTTTAAGAGAGGTCAAAAAAGGCGAGTGGCGTGAGTAACAATTTGAGACGAAGCCGAAAATTGTTAATAAAGACGCCACGAGTATTTTTTGACTCAGTTAAACAACGTTGCATACAATACTTTTTCTTCGACCCAGCACTTACTTTGAAATAAAATTGAAATTTAACAAATCTTTTTAATTCAAGAAGTAGCAAAAATGGAGGGTACGGGCAGGAAAAGAATGAATGAATGAATGAAATTAAAAAAAAACATGTCTATGGTTCACTTATTTGTCAGAGATGACATTTAAAATAAGGTTTGCAACACTGTATTTCATTGAATATTTTTTAAGTGGTCATTACACGAAGTATCGTAAAATCGCCAAAAAGATACTGCGTGTAAGCACAAATACTTTTTTGGGAATAGACTAAAGACTTGTCTTGACAACTATAAGATAGGGGTTTAAAGGTATGTGCACAACCCTTTAAATGACAAATAAAAGTACGGGAGTAGAAAAACAATTGAATGAGCAGAATAAAACTCTTCCACTTATTACATTCGCAAAGATCTCTGTCGGCCATCTTTCTTCCCAACTCGGTACTTTGACAGTCACGGAATAGCAATTGAACTTTTTACAAAGTCCCGTGGCAATCTTGTGGCAATGCTTCGTGGTTTCTGGTGGTTTGCTATCGGAATTTTCTCAAACATGCGTGTTGCATCTCTTTTCTTTATATGGGGAACGAAAGTAAGGCAACCACATTAAACAAACTAGGGGCAAGAAATGAATTTCCGTGGTAATATAACGGTGAGTATTAAAGAAGCCATATTTTAGGGGATCGTTCGTTTGAAATATGGCCAATTGACGATGTTCCTAATAGGCTTTTTAAACATTATATTACGTAGTGGTTAAAATATTCACTTTTGTAATTATCATGGCATTTAATTTGCCGTTGATTGACTACCTATGATTTTGCACTAGCGTCCTTTTAAAAGGGTCCTTCTTCGAACATCACTCGTAGAATCTAGGGCACATAAATCAGTCAGAATTAAGCTTTACATTTAAAACCTGTAGAAATATGCGGTTCACATTTTACATTCATATTTTATCTCCAGAAAGCGGTATTATTTGAGTTGAGAGCTGAATAAATAATATCTACTTTGCACTCGTCGCTATTGTATTCTTTTGGGTGAATAAGTAAATAGAATCTTTCGAGTGTCGTTTTAATAGCTATCGTTTCCTTTTACTGCATAATTTTACGATGGAGATTAAAAGACTGTAGAAAGCCATTTGGATTCTGCGTTATAAAACACGTACCTAATACCTACCTACCTATGGGCTCTTCAGCGTGATATGGTTACCTACCTTAAGGATGACTCACGTTAGACCGGGCTGTGTCCGGGCCGGAGCTTCAGACGCATCGTTTTCTATGGAAAGCATCACGTGATCACCTGTCATGTCATAGTAAAGTAAGCGCCTGAAGCTCCGGCCCGGACACGGCCCGGTCGAACGTGAATCATGCTTTACCCTACAACAGACAAAACTGCGTGCATAAGTTGACATAACTTACCATAAATAGTAAAGTAAACAATTTAGCAGTTATCAAGAAGCCCCTGCGCATAACCAGGCCAGCAGAATGACAAATGGCTCCTTCTCGTAAACCTAATTAATTCAGGATTTGTTTACGCCACAGACTACCTCCTGTAGAACTCGCACTGTACTGATAGACAAAATTGCATGTTACGATCTTTTTGTAACATTTGTTTCTATATTTTTACTAAGCATACGAATACTAATCGACACTACATGAAGCCACATGACTCAGTTATGCCCCATGCTATTTTATATTTTAAGAAACCGAGTTAAATCATGTTCTTGTGGCTTAAAAACCGGTTACCTTGGCATGGGCATTTATTTCCTATAAAATTACAATTTTCCTGGTTTAATGCAAATGCTTAGTAAATCGTTAAGAAATACGTCTAAGTAGGTCCATCTAGAGATTCTAATAGAGATAAACCTAGGGTTTGACACCGCCGATGTTTATTCCTGAAACTCAGATTTGTTACGCGCGTACAAATTGTAAAAAACTTAAGGTGAGGTATGCCCGGGGAAAATTTTCAGATTCTGTCAAATTACCCCATTTCACACACAAGCACGCGTCACGCACACTACCTCACTTTACCGGGACAGGTCAGTGACCCATCCTGTTTTTTTTAAGATGCAAATGAGAGTATTTTGAGTTTCGTCTTAACCACTAGCCTCCTTTGAGGAAGAGAAACTCTAAAAAAGTTCCATTGAAAGAAGGAAGACAAAACAATATATTTTATCTTGCTCTCCTTGTCTGTTCATGTCACATGTGACGTACTTAAATGTAAATTAACTAAATAATCGAATTCATTAGATACTCGAACAAGGCACAAATCAATTCAATGACAATTTCATTAAAATCATATGTGTATTCCGATGATGTTATTATTATATAACTTACCTTAGCTTAGCTTCAGTTTGTATATATTTAGTTATACTACCTAGCTACTAAGAAAAAATTGCATGCTTCTTCAAGTGAAATGTAGGGGAGAGCGGGGACAAAAGTAACTGCGGGTGGAAAGTAACTATTGCTCTGTAGGTTTATCTAATAGACAAAATACCACTCCGCTGCTATTAAGTGATAGACAGTGGTGCCCCCTTCACTCAGTCAGCGCATTCAGTCGAAACGGTCGCCACGTGCTATTAGGTTGTGTGAGAGGACGCAACGTGATTTTTCGAATCTAAAGTACGTTTTTTGACTTTTAGTTATTTGATGTTTATGTTGTATTAAAATTCATACATTTTCTGAATATTTGCATATCCCCTAGAGTGGCATTGTCTGGCTCCCAGTCTCTATGGTGGCGGGGAGCCGGGAGACGGACAGTCATAACAAGCCGTTGAATGGCGGCGCCTCAGATTTAACGGTGGCTTGAGGTTGAGTGGCGCGGCCAATTTAGAAAAATATACGTCTAATGGCGTGGCCTCCATGGGTGGTCATCGCGAATTTGGCGTGTGTTAGAAATATGACCATTTCTTTAAAAATATGTATGAATGATATTAATTATGTATCATTGAATTCAGCATAAAATGGCTTATTTGATTGTATACCAATGAATTTCATTATATTTATGTGAATTATGCTGGACTTGATCAAATCTCATAATACCAATTTTTTTTTCTTTCATGTATAAAAATACGTATAATTAGGAAAAAAAACAATTGATTGTAGAAAAAGCAGCCTTTATGACAAAACATTACATTTAACACGATTCACACAGTTTATTTCACTTTTTATCACTGCGTATTCCATTTGTATACTTTTGTAAGGACAATGTTTTTAGCAAATAAATTTCTGGTTTCTAAATGTTCGCGGCTCGAGAGTCGGGTTCCGTAACTCAAAAAGAAAAAACGGAACCCTTATAGGATCACTCGTGCGTCTGTCTATCCGTTTGTCACAGCCAATTTGCTCCAAAACTACTGGACCAATTAAGTTGAAATTTGGTATACATATGGAAGTCTGCTACCCAAAGACGGACATGTAATATAAACAAATGAATTTTAAGTATAGGCGGCTATTTTAAGGGGAATATGAGTAAATTAGAAAACCAAGTTTTGCAAACCATATCGTGTTACATAATAAAAGGGTTTATTTTGAGGATCTATATATTTTTTTTATAATTTTATATGAAACAGTTTAAAAGTTATTTAAGAAAATAGGCAAAAAATGACCGTCCCCCCCTCCCTCTTACCTCCGATAAAATTGGGTCTAAAATTTTGAAAAAAAATACACAACCTTCTACCTCTAGATGACAGGAAAACCTATTAGAAATCTAGAGTCCAGCGTGAGTCGGACTTAAGAAAAAAACGCGGTTGGGCTGTTTTAGGGACACAGCCGCAATTGTTTACGTGAAACTGAAACGTGGTGCGGACAGCTAGTGCGAAGGTCGATGGCCAAGCTCTGCGTTGGGCCGAAGGCCTGAAGCATCCGAGAGAGGTGCACCTCCACGCAAGGTCGAAGCATGAGCTTTAGGAGGTTAGTGCTCAAACAGAACAAATAATTGGTTTAAGTACGAGTAGCTAAGTGAGAAGGCTGCACTGCCGTATATCGCGACCATCGAATTTCGCAAATTGCGGGGATTTTTCTTTTACACCAATGAAACCGTAGGTAATTAGAGTGACAGAGAGAAATGCCAGCAATTTGCGAACTTCGATTGCCGCGGTTATAGCCCTGTTATCTTGAATTAACAGAGATACGCCTAACAATGAAAAAAAATGTAGGCACTATGCTTAACATAATACTTGAACAAAAAAAAATGGGTAACTAACTATCCTAAGATAGCCAGCTGTGTGTGGACAAATTGAATAAACAGTTGAATGTACTTAAGAACTTCGCTTTGCTCGCTCGTTCAAAAATGTGTGCAGTACTGAACCCTTGGGACGCGAGTTCGACTCACACTTGACCGGTTTTTATTTTGATTTGATATGTCATATTATATTAAATTACAGCCCACTGTGTCTTGTTACTTTTGACCCACAACGTGTTACTTTCTGCACGCCAACGGGGTCATTAGTAACAAAAGACGATTTTTTTAAAACAAAATACACAATTATAATGTTAGTCAAGACGTTAATGTACAGAACATGCACTGACGTTATATACGAGTATGACTACATTAAACTCATCAAAATAATAATGGTTAACCAGAAACTAAGGTCAAAGTACGTTAGTGTTACGTTTCTCCCCGCTCTACCCTACGCATCCAAAATTACTGTCCACCTATGTTCATCACTATATTTTTTGCAAATAAATATATCGTTATCTTTATCAATAAATAAAGTCCTGGCAGGGTGGAAATTTCATTTTGGCGGATTCTTTCTCTCTGCATCTGACTGTACCTACAGCTATTACGGCATTTTTTTGGTAAACTGACGGTTATATGTTCAGACTCTGAATCTCTATAGTTAATATTTAAGATATTATGGACATATCGGTAACGGCATATTTAAGATATATGGTCCTTGAACTACGTCCAAAGAGAGGTATGGGAATGGGAACTGAGAATGACATCTCGCTTTGTGTGGTAGGGCACAGCACAGCGGATGTCATTCCAGATCTAGAGCAGAGCTCAACCTTACAGAAATCTGCAGCCAAATAACACTAGCACTAGACCCTACTCATAGTGTCCTTCCTGCCGGTGAGTATGGTAGCCAGTTATCAACGAGGGGTGCGGAGTGTTAGACTCGGCAACGCGCATGGAGTTGCAGGCATCCAAAGGCTACGAAGATTGCTTATCATCAGACGGGCCGTATGCTTGTTTGTCATCGACGAGGTATAAAATTAAATATGCACAGAATATCATTGAACGAAAAACTTTGTTTTATTTTATAGTAAATTAGTATAACACTCGATACATAGGCAATCACAAACCAGGCACCGCAGTGGTTTTGGGCTGTAAGCCTCGTAGGCCAGTATGTATAATGTATATCTCGGCCTCACAAGCCGCAAAAACTCGCTGAGGCTAGACCATAGCCGTTTATTTATTCTTGATTTCATGAAGGTTTGCAGAACAGCACGTAACCGCATAATACATCTATCTTAGACGGACCTCACAGCAACAAAATAGGTGTACCACTGCACGATTTTCAAGTAGTACACGAAATATTTACATAATGTTCCGTATTAACCTGTCCTGTCCCACGACTCAAATCTGAGCCACAAAGGTTAGTGACCTTTCATACAAACAACATTTTTTTTGTATGAAAAGTCACTAACCTTTTGTGGCTCAGATTTCAGCCGTGGGACAGGACAGGTTAATAGGTAATATTTGAAGATCAAAAGTTCTCTAACATAAATACAAGATCACAACATTGTCATCACAGTTCATTGACGTTGACGTACAAAAGTACGTCAAATAGGTATGCAATATTAATACCAGCATAATGAAAATTAATTCCAATCAATAAGTATGAGTCTTCAAACTTTTTTCATTCTAAGCCGGGTTTCAAGGAGCAAATTACTTAAATGATATTGGAATCGTATTGTTTTAAGATAGTTTACTGCGTTTTTCAACCAATATGCCCCAACAAATCAAATCTAAGATGAGACTCGAGCTCCATGTGATGATAATTATTTACCCTGTTTTTTTAAATACTATTTGTCTACTGGTATACTTTTTCGTATATGTATATGACTTAATGTCGAAATAAATGCCAAAATCAACTGTCATTTTAATTAAATTCGCGATACGTGTGCTTTGATCCGAGCCCAGCGGGCATCTGATCAAAGAAGTTGCGTGCACGGAACCGCTGATATCATATTTTCGAACTTATTTAGTGAATGTGAAATTAAAAAAAAAAGTAATCCTGGTAGTCGTTCAAGCATACAATTGCGCGTACATAGAAGCAGTTTTCATATTTCTATCTTTTGTGCACAAATTGTTACGAATCTTTAAAGTCCGTTTTAGACCTATGTTCGTGATCGTTTTCTATCGAGCAAAAGTCAAAAACTTAGGATTCTAATCACTCCACTCACTAGAAAAAGCCCTCAAGTTTGCTAATTGAATGTATGGCAGCCGTATTGTGATCCAAAAAAGAGCTACGGCTTTTAAAAAACTCCGTTTTCTGAACTCACTGCACCTTAAAACAGCGGCGTTCTAACAGTATACTAGCAGTGTGTGACCAGATTTCCGTAAATGTCTCGCTGAAGCTCGCGAATATTTACGTAGCATGACGTGCAAGTAAGCTGCAGGGCGCGAGCAATACGCGGATGGCAAGCTAGCGGTATTTTTTAGGCATTATTGTAGGTACAGTCACCACACGGGATTGTTATGCCATTTAGGGTTCTTGCTAAATTGGAAATTCTGTAGCGTAAGTATTGAACAACCAATTTAGCTAGGACCCTAAATGGCGCAACCATCGCGGAGCGTGATGGTACCAATGAGAGGGTCTTTGCGTGCTGAACGAGTGAACGTGTCTATGTCTATTTACCTAAATGTGCTCCATCTATTAAGCGATCTGTGGTGTACGCTGAGCCCGGGCTTAAGGTGACTTTATTTACACCTGTAATATTGTAAACGTTGTCATAGAAAACCGACGCTGTTTATCTTAACACACTTTCAATTACTTACGACCGTTTTTTTAGTGAAAGGGACTTTTTAAAAGTAGCGTCAAAATACTGAGCCGATTTCGATAATTTTATGTTCTTGGCTGAGATTAAATGTAGGTACACCTACTACTCAAAGTCGTTTCATTTATTTGACGTACATTGTATACCTAATTATTACATAAGAGGCATGGCATTACATATTGATTTGTGTAGCATTATGTACCTTATATGCCTAAATTATATCACATAGATAACATGACGTGGCAAACAATGAAAAAAGGTTTATTTAGTAGATATTTAAAACTTTAAACTTTAGTTTTGTTGTTATAATATTTATTGACCCTACAGTAAAAACACAAAATGTCACGAACGTAATTATTACCGTGTTATTACACAACGTTAAAAACAACAAGCCGAAACACTTTATTTCCAAGAGACAAAAAACAGTTGTCAAACACCATCCTTTGTTTTCCCAAGCCTTTTCATTACATGCTGCTGCGGCCATTATTTCATTGCGTTTCCCATTTTCCAGCTATCTGCAATTCTTTTAAGAGGGGGCAAAAGCAAAACTGTAGTTTTGCTTTGAAGGTAAATTTATACGGGTTCCTATTACATAGACTCCACTGTCCGTCGGTCCGTCCGTCTGTCTGTCACCAGTTCAAATTTTCACAGATGATATATTTCTGTTGCCGCTATAACAACAAACACTAAAAAGTACGGAACCCTCGGTGGGCAAGTCCGAGTCGCACTTGCCCGGTTTTTATAGAATTTTGACTTGTAATCAAGGCTACATACTATACATAAAACTAGAAACTACTTTAGATTATATAATTATTTGCAAGGGCAGACACTAACCAAAACCTATTCGATGAAATTTTCAATCGGAACGCTAGTGGAACATCTAATAAAATAGTGTTACGAATTTTCTTACAATATTCTTTTAAAAATCTGCAATTCCTGGATATTAGTTATATTTCATTTATCAAATAAATCGCCTTTAATTTTCCGTCCACACAAATCCATAACGCAAAATTCAAGGCAAAAGCAATATTTGCGTAATCATTACAACCCCAATGCTAACCAAATTAATAACACTTACCTTTTAGACGTTTTAAGTGCTCAATTACAGGGACGAGGGTAATTTGGGGTAATTAGCGAACACGGCAGTTAGTGGGCGGGACAAACAGAAACACAGTGTCCTGGCAGCCAATTCAGACGTTCATTTTGACATCAAAATGATATCTAAGGCCGCGGCCTGTACGTGCCGATGGCTGCGCGGCAAATCAAGGCCGTTCGTTGAGGAAATGAATATTTAAATGGATATTCCGCGTGGACTCTTATCTTGAACATTTTACATCTTGAGTACCTATAATTTTCATCGATGCAAATTTTATAATACAAACTTTTAGTATAATGTTAATGCCCTTTTACCAAGTTTGAAGTTCCTAACTTGAAAGCTTGAAAAAAATGTTTGATATTCATACAAACTTTCAACTCCTTTTGCACCACGTTAGGGGATGAATTTTCAAACACGCTGAAAAGAGTTTTCTTGTAATTTAATTTAATACCTTTTTGCAAAGTTTCAAGTTCCTAGCTTGAAATAAAATTTGCACCCCAAGACGTACTCTCATCCCCTTTTTAACCCCCTTAGGGGTTGAATTTCCAAAAACGTTGCAATTTTTTTTTTGTAATCAGCTATTACGCCTTTAAGAAGTTTCAAGGCATTTGTAGTGGTTTCAAACTTTCAACCCCTTTTTCACCCTGTTAGGGGATGAATTTTACAAAACTCTGAAATTACTTTTCCTGTCTTATAATAATATCTCCAAATACAAAGATTCAAGTCCCGCGTTCGAAAAAAATTTTGATATCCATACAAACTTTCAACCCCTTTTTCACCACCTTAGGGGATGAATTTTCAAAAAAGCTGAAACTAGTTTTCTTGTATTTTAATAATATATCTTTTTACGTAGTTTCAAATTCCTAGCTTAAAATAAAACTTGAACCCCATACAAACTTTCATCCCCTTTTTAACCCCCTTAGGGGTTGAATTTCTCAAAATCGCTTCTTATCTCTTGTACACTTTATAAATGTAATCTGGTGGTGCAAATTTCAACTTTCTATCTTTTGTAGTTTCGGCTCTGCGTTGATGAATCAGTCAGTCAGTCAGTCAGGACACTTGCATTTATATATATAGATTAATATATAAAAATACTAGCCAAGAATGTTTCTAGAATAAAATCATAATGTCAAATAAAAACATAACATAAGAAGTAGACCTACTTCTCAACATTCAAACATTTACATTGAAACATTCTTGGCTAGTATTTTTATATAGGTAATGACGATCTTTTTGTGAAATTCTTAGTATTACATTTGATTCTTCAATGTTATTTATTTAAAAGTGCACTAACAAGCTCGAGCGATCGTATCATATCAAAACTATTAAAACTTTAATTAATTTCAGGAATTGGAAATTGTCCAAAACATCCCGCTTGGCGCGCTATTCAAAATCTCGTACAAAATGAGACTTAACGCAAACGCGTACGTCACGTCACGCTAGGTATCGAATTAAATTTAAGTACACTAGGTTGTCTGGAAGAGATCGCTTTTTAGCGATAAGACCGCCTGTTGTTTAACCTCTTCTTCCTGTATTATTTGTATTGATTTCTGTAATGAGGTGTGCAATAAAGAGTAGGTATTTGTATTGTATTGTATTGTACACTAGGGGTTCAGATTTTATATTTTCTCGGAAAAGTAACACATTCAACTCCAACCGTTTTTCAAGAAGACGTTTTCATTCCGGCCATTGAAATGCTTTGCAGGACGCAGTAACAAAACTCACAAAGGCCGATTCAGTGCGCCGTCATAATCTGTTCCGGGATAATCAGCCTTTCCCCGCAGTCCGGGAACGAGCAGTTATTTTAATTCTCTGTAGCTAAGAAAGAGCTTTGTCATGCGTTATAAACTGCTTATAACTATAGAAAATGGAATTAAATTCATTCTTCCGTTTAATAATTACGATCAGTATTTTATCGCGTTGTTTATAGTGTTTTTTGAGGGTACTTTCAATTAACCATTTAGGTAAAAGCATCGTTATTTATGGAATGGGGAGTCAAATATCAATATGGAAATTGTATAACAAATCCATTAATACCCAAATTTCAATTGCTTATCGTAAAAAAAATCGTACTTGGAACCTAAAATGCTCTAGTGCATAAACGTATCATTTTCTGCACACCTTTTAGAAAACGATGACCCTGTTTCGGAGCATGAGAAATGAAAAATATATAACATAACCCTTCAAGTGGCGGTCAACCCGTGAATGGTTGATGCGAAAACCAGTAAACTGTCATCCACCAGTGAGTGGTTAATGAGATGTTGACGTATTTATAGGTGAAATTGAACGCATTTTATAGTTACGCTCTTCTAGCGCCCAAAATTAGGTAGCGAGTTAGAAAAGGATAGCATACCATAAGAAACACAAAAACACTTGGTATAAAATTTTTTGGTGAGGACCATTGATTCGGGAGCGACCACCTAGTCCGAGGTCAGTCTCGTTTTTTAAGAGGTTGTTTTGTAAAATAAAATGTATCTTACCACTTCCTTTGATAATTAAATAGGTAGCAATTACCTCCAATAATCAATTAGTTTTATGGTGGTAGACATTTTTAACAAGGAAGCTGGAAAACTGTCATTCTTCCGGAGTTTGATTAGGTCTGGCCAAATGTATAAGCATTACAATAATTTAATTGCTATATTCAAATAGCCTATATAACGCTGATCCACTGGTCCGACCATGTTCGGAACACGGAGATCCTTAAACGTGCTGATGTCGCCGGAATAGAGGCCTACCTAATGAGGCGACAGCTACGATGGAGCGGTCACGTCTCCCGCATGTCCCAAGATCGAGTCGCGAAACGCATCTTCTACAGCGAACTGCAAACTGGTAAGCGAAAGCAAGGCGGACAGTTTCTGCGGTTCAAAGATGTGTTGAAGCGGCATATGAAGAGAGCTCATATAGAGCCATCAACATGGGAGACACTAGCTGGTGACCGTCCACAGTGGAGGCATATTGTGCAGACGCAGGTGCGTGAGTTTGAAGCCAGGCGACGCACAGAGCTCGACGTTAAGCGTGACGAGCTAAAGGCCAGACCACCTGTGGCCATCACGTACAATTACGTCGGAGGGGTGCTGACATGCAGCGGATGTGGCCGCACATTTGCTGCAAGGTTTGGGTACGTCAGTCACCTGAGAGCGCACCAGCGACGCTCTCAGCTGTAGCATAGCAGTCGCTGTAGCCGAAAACGGCTAGGAGGAGATGATGATGATGATGATGATGATAACGCTGATTCTAATAATATGTGATTTAGTATGTATACTTTCAAACATAGAAAAGCCAAAATCGACGATTTTGTAAAATTTTCTTAATCTGCGCTGACCACCTACCGGGGCCCCGCCACTTGACTACGCTTACTACTACACTTGAACGGTTATAAGATTTATGTATGAAATCGTGCACAAGGAAAATCGATTAACATGTATTGTACTTTTCATCCCATTAAAATCTAGTCTTTATCAAAAGCCAGTGGTCCATAAAATGGAGTTTTCCAACCGTTTAGCCAATTTCAATAACGGATTATGCGTACCCAATAAATGTTCAGCTATTGTGCGGTCGCAATTGTCTATTTTGTATTGTTGCCGCGCGTCGTGACATAAAAGCGGGTTGTTTGTTCAATTATTCTACTTTAGATATGCACTCTCACATACTTCACATTACAGAAACTCCATTAATTATCCGAACGGTGATTTAGTTTATCCGAAACATCAACTATCCGAACGATGCAGCTATTCGATTTAACGATTTTATTCCAATTATCCGATCGGATATCAGAGGGCCTAACGCGAACCACGTTTTACCTCTCTGTCGCACTTGTAAATTCGTACTTAAGTGTGACTACGAGGCAACACGTCGAATGTGGTTCGCTGTAGGCTCTCAGATGTCAAATGACATTCGGAGATAGACAGCTACTAGAAAATGCCCTATGGCATCAAGTCCTCTTATTATTGCATTAAATTGCCGTTTTGTCAACTAAATAGTGTTTAGTTTTAAGTTTATAAAATACATTATGTATGTTAGTCTGTAAGGTATTTGTAATATGGGCCTTGTTGCCTGAATTAAATTTCTAAATAAAAAAAAATTAAACTTTTTCTTTTGAACTACAAATATATAATAATTAATTAATAAAAAAGACACTTTTTACTTTTTGTTTTTTTGTAGTCTCATCCAACATCCGAAAGTGTTCTAAGATTGTCCCCAACGTAACCGAAAAAAGCGTTAGAAGAACTAGTTCTCAAGAAACTAACAAAGTTGTAAAGACAGATACGAACAAAGGGTCACATTGTCCCCGTCTGTCGGTGATTACCTACCCTCCTGACAATTTTCATCCTGCTGAAATGTTGTATACCTTATTGCAACGAGATAAAGTCCACGAGCGATCAGTTAAGAGCGCTGCTTTTAGTACAGTCAACGGTAAAAATATGGGTGTACAAATTATTTCAAAAATATGTCCCATAACTCTTATGTCAGTGAATTAAGAACTATGGGACATATTTTTGAGTAAGTTGTCTACACCCATATTTTTACCGATGACTGTACCATACTGTTAAGAGGGGGCTAAACTAAAATTGTAGTTTTTATATCGAGTTTCTAGTATTATTTACAAGTTCTAGCCAAGGGCAAACGGTATGAATGAAATCACACACAAACTTAATGGACTATATCTGCAAGAATAGACTCCAAACAAAACCTTAAAAACTTTATATAATTTCATAGCCTAAAAATATTTAATTTTAATTTACATTTTTTCAGTATCTTATTCTGCATACTATAGCAGTATAATTTTAGTATCACTATTTTATCAGTTTTATCACTATACAGATGAAGGATCTGACAAGCAAAATTCTAAAACCGAAGATTATTATCCGAGTAATTAAGATAAAAGGTAAAGCCCGCGCGATAGCCATTTTTACAAGCTTTTATTTACTTTCACCTGACCGTTGTCTGTCTGTCTGTAATCAAATCTTGCAAGTTAAATTTGATCAACTTCCCGGTTTCCGATTGAGCTGTAATTTTGCATGCATGTATAAATTGGACGACAATGCAATATTATGGTACCATCGAGTTGATCTGATGATGGAGACTGGAGGTGGCCATAGGAACTATGTGATAAAACAACGAAACCTTTGTACCTTTGTGTTTAGGGTCTTTAGAATCGTCTCAATGAGTATTAGTTGTCTGTCGTAAGAAAAGTACAGTCAGCCATAAAAGCTTGAACCAAAAATGAAATTTTTGCATAAAACTTTTTCCGTCGCATATATTTTTTTTTTTTTTTTTTTTTTAATTTATTGTTATATAAAAAACACATACATACACAGTAACAAAAATTTCGCCAAACTGTACAAATATCGCCATATCTTTTTACTCTTATGATTGTAGAGAGTACAGTCAGCCTCGTAAACAAGTTAGTAACGTTGTAAACCTGAACATTAATCAGGGTAATAACTCCTGATCTCGGCTTTAACGGCTTTGTGCTCATATTATCGTAACGTGTCAATATTTTATAGCAAATTCGGTCGCACAGGAAATCCTGTAAACTGCAAAACGTAATTCAAGACCAAAAAAAAGTAAGAAATGTTGCCACTTTTTTACTAGCGCGTCATGTATTTGTGTAAAAATAAGTAACTAAAAGTACTTTTTTAAATTGCAGGAGTAAAATTACTAATAAATAAATAATCTTAGCGTGATTATTTATCAAAATGAATTTACTATTTTACATACAAATTATTGCAGTGGCAACATTGTCTTACTTTTTTTGGCCTTGAAAATATTACGTTTTGCAGTATAGACATCGCAAGCGAATTATTTACATGTTACCGAACCGAATAGTTAAGTCCCAAGATGATCGTCAGTCATACGATCCCGTACGTAATACCTGACAAGTGTCAAGAAGCGGCATTAGAACTTAAGAAATTAATCTTGATTTGATATTACTCAAGGGTTCAAGCGAACACACATCGGAATAAACTGATATTGTTCTCGCTGTAATCATTTGGGGACAATAACGACTTTATGCGCTAATAGGATCGAACTAAAAGGATTCATGTGTGTTATACGCCGAATGTTTCAAGTGTGTATATTTATATATTTTATTCGTATGTGTATGCTAAAACGAGTAAATTTAATTTATAATTGCTATAATTTAAAATGCTCGGTATACAGATGTAGTGCTAATTATTTTCCATCGTATTTTCACGGAAACGTACGAACGTGTCTTGCTTTTTTAGTCAGTCTCGGTACATAAACTACAAAAAGTACTGACCTTGACTGAAGTAGGATGAGAAATACGAACGTTTACGAGAAAATACGATGGAAAACAATTATGCACTAGATCTGTATTACGTGTAAATACAAAAAAGTATGTAATTAACTATTGGTAGTTCGTGTGACAAGGGATCAAAATGATATATTTCCGTCAAGGGCGTGCATTGAATCCTGAATGAAGCGATGGATTCTATTGTAGAATCCTGAGCGTAATGAGGGATTCAAGTGTTAACGCCCAAGACGAAATAATTATGATGCCGTGTGACACATACTGCTTTTCACGTCAACTATGAGGAAAATAAAGAAATCTTAGTGGTGACACAATCTGATGCTTAAACAGATTATTTAAGCTAAAAAAATAATGTACAAAAAAAATTTAAAATAGTGTGCTTGAACAGAAAAGTGTTACTTTGATCCTAGCAGGGAGGAAAAGTGCCACTTTGATCCCTCCTAGCAGGGAAGAAAAAGCTAGTTTCCGAATAGGTGGTGTGAAAAATAAATAGTTATTGCAGCGATAACAAGCATAGCGCAACGCCAAAAACACAACTTCCCCCAAACCTCAAGTCTCACGACACTCGCGGGAAGGATGATGGCGCCCCAATGATGCAAATTGAAGTTAAGGCTTACTAGAGGTGCGCTGAGCGGCTACCGCGAAAACCGAAATTCGCAAATTGCGGGGATCTTTCTCTTTTACTCCAATGAAGGCGTAATTAGAGTGAGAAAGAAAAATCCCCACAATTTGCGAATTTCGATGTTCGCGGTTATGGCCTGTACCCCTAGTGTACATTTCATTCGATAGTGTGACGTTACGTACGTGTTTGCGTTATGAGTCATTTTGTATGGGACTTTGAGTTTCCGCGCTTGGCGCGGTGTTCAAAATTCCATACAAAAATAGGCAATGCAAACGCGAACGCACGTCACGCTATCGAATGAAATTTACATGGGGTACTGGATGTAACATGTAACTCAAATACAGAGTTCACCGAGGACGAATATTTGGTTAAATATTTTGATTAAGCAAACAGATAAAGATTACGCTTTCGGCGTTAATACCGAATTCTGTTCTGTTGCTTTGTAAATGTTTTAGATTTTATAGTAAAATGATGGAAATTATATTATAAAAAAAAATATATTAAGTCCGCTACCTCTAAAAGCTGTAACAGATGGGCGTACCGGACCGCGCCCTTGGTCCGGTCAAAGATGTGACGAATACCGAATATTTGTTACCGAATGATGGCGCAACTCTAAACATACATACGTTATTTACGTATTCGGTTTCGGCCATCTTTGTACCTTCTCCATTATTTATAGCCACGTGTCTGCATTGTAGTGGATAATGGACTTTAGTGCATGCATTGGTATTATTTTATGCGATTTTTATGTGTTTTTGCTTCAGCTTTAAGAAATAAGTTCGCCTTTGTACTTCTTGCTAATTGTATGTTATTTTTAATATGTCTTTTTTTACAATAAAGAGTTTACTACTACTACTACTACTACTATTTATGTCGATTATTCAGTTTTGACTACAAAGAAACGTGTTTTCAAAGTAAAATACTCGCGTATTTCCACGTTGGTCCTATACAGGACGATTGGAAATTCATCGTATTCCTTGAAAGGGGTTATTCTATGGGTCTTTTTTTAATTCCAAATTTGAGAAGTTTTTTCACAATTACCACTTTTTATTCGAAAGCCGGGTTTTTTTAAACAAAAAACTAAAATCTCAAATAACTTTAAAACCAATGAGTTTTGACCCCTGGTTGACTGGACTTAAGTCATTGCAAATGACCCATAGAATAACTCCTTTCAAGGAATACGGCGAATTTCCAATCACCCTGTAGTACCTAAAAGATGCTCAGTATGACCTAAATATTCACCGTGCAAAATTTGGTTAAGGGTTGTTAAAACACCCTAAATATAAAACGTATGTAGGTAGAAAGGCAATAACATCAAGAAAAATAAGAAAACTTTTTATCCACCCCGGTAAACATGACGTCGCATTTGCGTCAAAAATGCTAGCAAAAGTGATAGCAAAAAACAACTTCGAAACTTCGCAAGCATAGATAAAATTACAAACATAAAGTATAAAGGGAAATGAGCTTGCAAAACTAGAAAGGTCGTCTATTTTTTTGTCAGCTACTAATAAATAAAATACTAATACATATTACGAATAGGTATGTAATTTTTTTTACTTTTGCACTGATCATTTTACATGTTTTAAGTTGTGTGGCTAAATATTATTAGTTGTTGTTTCAGTATTTAGAGACCCGCTCTGGCTTCACACGAGTCACACAAAACTTTAACAAATTACACACTTAAACCTTCGTCAAGAATCACTCTATTGATTGGTAAAACCGGCATGAAAATCCGTTCAGTAGTTTTTAAGTTTATCGCGAACAAACATACAAACACACAGACAGACGCGGCGGGGAGCTTTGTTTTATAAGGTGTAGTGATGTTGCTATAACAAATGGCGGACCAAAAACTAGCGACATGAATCCTTATGCTGTAGGCAACTTCCATTTAATTTATTATAGGTACTTATTATATTCACTTAATTGAATACGAAATGGTTCCATGTGTAGAGTTAAAAGAATCTAACTCGACCCAATCAGAGAAAATTCTTTCACATAACACAAACTCTTTTGAAGTCTCCCTTACCCGCCTTAAAGCTAACCACAAAGGCAAATAAGCACGTCCCCGTATCTCGTTAGATGCTGTTTACAAAGCTGATTATGCAATCGGACTGTACTGGTCACAGACACATCTACATAGACGTCGCGTGTATTCAGAATTGTATAATAACTCTTCTATTAAATATTTACTAAAAATTAGCACGAGGGGTTAAATAATAACTTTGCTCTCTTGTAAAACATATAGTTATTTGCGATATGATCGAAAGGTAAAGTTAAAAAAACGATTTTCTCGAAAATCCCCGGTTGACAGGCTAAAACAATTGCAAATAAGGTTTTATAATGTGGTACAATACAAAGGGGTCCAAAACTTTATTAGTATACCTACCTAGCAATGCACGCACGAGAACTTTCCAAAGTTGCGAAACTTTCCACATGAGAAATTCTCGGTAACTTCTGAGAATGTGCTCGAGAACGAGAATTTATTTATTTATCGTAGTTTATACGATGAATATTCACGATAGTTTAGGTGTAGTCTTTACCCCCAGAAAATTCCGACTTTTGGTCGTCCGCTTCCGGTCAGAAAAATGTATGACGGCCCGGCCAAACGGTCAGACTTAGGTGGGGGGTGCTCGACCAAATGTCATAGAGGAACCCTGGCAGTTTTTGACGCCGCCATTTTTTTTCAATATGGCCTACTTTTTTTTTAAACTTTTATAATTTTGCCCTAGCGCGCTGAAATTTTGCTACAAATGCGGGAAAACTGGCCACTTTTATTTTGTATGGCAACTTTTAAACGGTGCGTGATAGGTGGGGGGTGCTCGACCAAATGTCATAGAGGGCCCCGAGACAAAACAAACTGCATTAAAAAAAATCAAAATGGCCGACTTTTTTTTCTAATTTTTTCAAGTTGGTCCGAGCGCGCTGAGATTTGGCATGGCGCTATAGAGGCCTCTAGATTCTACTGAAACAAAAAAAAATTTATGGAAAAAATTGTTGAAAGTCGAAATGTTCTCTGATATACAGTGAGAATTTAAGCAACTCATTGGTAAATTTATCACATCAACAAAATAGCTAACTGTAATAGACAATAATATATGCATAATAACATTTAGTTTTAAGTTATGCCTATTTAAACTTTATTTCAAGTATATTCTCTTGTTTAAACAATAATTTCCAAGTTGCAGGAATGTTCTGAGAACATTCTCGAGAACGTTTCCGCTTTTTGGGAATGTTCTGCAATTTGTACATTGCTATACGTACCTAATGGACTTTTAAAAGCCTAATTTTCCTACTGGATCCTTATATATAGGTATGTTCAAAATGTCAACTTGAAAATCTTTATGATAAAATATTCACTTATATTTAATCCTTGACTGTCATAATAGCCACATTAAAGTCGCCGGTTTTCGAACGTTTTTGACACAAATAGGCTATAATTCGAACGTGCCTACCTGACATCAGAATGATAATATCTAAATGATGTCATTCAGTTATCGTGCCTCTTGATCGCGCGAATACACTTCAGAAGCAGAGGGGCTATCGCGAAAACTGCAATTAGCAAATTGCGGAGATTTTTCTCTTTTACTCCAATGAAGACGTAATTAGAGTGACAGAGAAAGATGCCCGCAATTTGCGAACTTCAATTTTCGCGGTTATAGCTCAGTATCATGGTCGCATTTTTATCACCTTTCATGCCAAGCGTCACTTTCGCACTTACATATTTGTTAGAACGTGACAGGCATGGTGACAAATGATAAAGAGCCGACTAGTGCGGACAAGTGCGAAATGCACGATAACTAAATGATATTACTATAAAACTATTATGAGTTTTTGGCAAAAATTTCATTTTTGGTACAAGCTTTTATCGCTGACTGTACTTTTCTTTCCACAGGCAACAAATGCTCATCGAGACAATTCTAAAAACCCAAACACAATTAGGTTTCGTTGTTTTATCACATAGTTCCTATGGTCACCTCCGGTCTCCATCATCAGATCAGCTCGATGACACTATAATATTGCATTGTCACCCGACTTACGTATGTATGCAAAATTTCAGCTCAATCGGAAACCGGGAAGTGGATCAAATTTAACTTGCAAGATTTGATTACAGACAGACAACGGTCAGGTGGAAGTAAATAAAAACTTGTAATAATAATTTAGATACCATTCCGATGTCAGTGTACGTTCGAATTGGCCTATTTGTCACCATATAATATATATGTCTGTGCTTATTATGTAATCAGAATCCCAGTCCGACTGTACAGCATAATGAAGTTTTCTTTGTTGATATCGAACTCCCCGAAGTATTTTAATTTAGTATTCATCACTCCAGAAATATGGGGCAATGGAAATTTAGATCGCACCGGCGCGGAATTTTTATTTCATTGGTTTTGAATTTCTCGCTTTTAGTGAGAGGAAAGTGTTTCAGTTGTTATTACGTATGCTTATTAAATAAGAAATATAAATAAGCGAAAGAGAAACAAGGTTTTTCGCAAACTTTCGATCATTTAGGGATTTTAGGGGATGTAAGAAACTAACCGCCCAATTCGAACTTTAAGATACGTCAATTAATAGATCTAAAAACGACATGCATTAGATATGTCAGTGTCAAATGTGACGTTTCTTCAAACAAAAACGTCACCTTTGACACTGACACATCTAATCCATATCGTTTCTTGATTTATTATTTGACGTATCTGAAAGTTCGCATCGGCAAGCGTGGCTCACTCCGCGATTTCATCGCTTTGCTACAGGTAGCTAAAAGTACATCCGTTCGACCCCAATTTTGGGGTTTGTCATAAGCCGCGCGTGGCGCTGTCGCCACCTAGCGGCCATATCTGTGCTGATCGTGACAGACGCGTTTTGTTAGAGAGTGAGTCTTCTGTACCTAGTACTATTATTTATTCTGTGGCATCGGGCAGTAAAGCGCATGAAAAAACCGGGCAAGTGCGAGTCGGACTCGCGCACGAAGGGTTCCGTACCATAAAGCAAAAAAAAAGGAAAAAAATGCAAAAAGAAAACGGTCACCTATCCAAGTACTGACCACGCCCGACGTTGCTTAACTTTGGTCAAAAATCACGTTTGTTGTATGGGAGCCCCATTTAAATCTTTATTTTAACCTGTTTTTAGTATTTGTTGTTATAGCGGCAACAGAAATACATCATCTGTGAAAATTTCAACTGTCTAGCTATCACGGTTCGTGAGATACAGCCTGGTGACAGACAGACGGACGGACGGACAGCGAAGTCTTAGTAATAGGGTCCCGTTTTACCCTTTGGGTACGGAACCCTAAAAACTGACGTCTTGTTTTCGGGCGAGAAAATTATAGTTTGTTTTGTGGTAAACTACTAAAAACCAAAAGAAACTTTTTTTGCGGTTTTTGAAATTCATCCCTAGGGCGTGATAAAAGGGCATACAATGTGCTTTCATGCCGCCGTAACTGCTAGAAAGTTGGCATGATAAGTTACTTATACTAGAAAAATACAAAAGTAAAGTTTATAAAGTAGCAAACGGATTTTCAAAATTCAGCTTCTTAGCCCCCCCCCTTAGGGTGCCCCTTAATACGCCTAACATTAATTGTCATAATATGAATTCGCATAACAGATTTGGCATAACATAATTGTTCATAACATTCAACAGGCATAATAATAAAAAAACATAAGGGGGGGTCCCCCTCTAAGGGGGTCTAAAAGGGGGTAAGTCATTGGTATTGAATTAAATATCAAATGACTTGACTTCAATTTAGCATTACCAGAAATATAAATATGGCAATGAAAATTTAGATCGCACCGGCGCGGAATCATTATTTGTTTGGTTTTGAATTTCTCGCTTTTAATGAGGAGTGCTTAAATTGTTTGCTTTCGGCTATTAAGTAGCCGGCGTAACAGCTTAAATATGAAATTAATTTGAGAAGAATATAAATAGATCTGCTTGTAGATGTCGGCGGCCGATCGTAAGATCAGGCATATCGTGAAATTCCTAGGCATATCCTGAGTCGACGGAGCCCCGCGGGGCTCCTATTTCTGGGCAGTTTGCCCTTCGGGCATCTGAAGCAACCTAACGAACCTATCCTACCTATATATTGGTTTCATGTCACTATCTTCAAAACATTACACAAGAACATTACGATCTACCTGATCTTACGATCGGCCGCCGACAGACATAGCTTTGGAATTGTAAGGTAGTACCTACAGGATGTCTAGCGGTAGATTTCGGATTTCAATTTCATAATAGATTTTTATCCAAGGGATTAAAGGCACTCATTTCAGTCGAGACAGTATGGCAATAATTCGAGACTGAAATACCATCTTTCACCCGAGTTTAGCAGTTTATTTTTCTGTTTCGTTTTTTCCTTTTGAGGTACGGAACTTTAAATTGAAATCCGCATTCATCTTTTCTTTCATGATAATTGATAATGAATAGTTTTAGGGTATATGTCATGTTTTAGACTCTTTTAAATCGCGTTTTGGAATCGGAAGTCTTTCGCTGGGCATCCTGTATAAAGAAGGCGTTTGCATACCTTGAGCGATGAAAGAAAATTTAATAACCTACAACTTTAAAAGGCACTCTTATACATCCACTTTTCTTTGAGAATGTAGTATCAAATCTGCTGGCAACCCTTGTAGCGTAACGTGCTCTCCGCGTCACGCGAAAATTACATACATTACATTATTTACATTGTTTGTCGAGAAACTACGCTAGGTAGTTAAAATGTATTTTTTTACTTTTAATAAAGAAATTGCTTAAATATGACGTCCCACGGGTAAAGGTACCTTATGGCGGTTGGCGCTTACGCTATTATTAACGCCGCTCCAATATTATTGCAGCGCTATGCGACGTAAGCGCTAATCGCCATAAGGTACCGTGCCGTGGTTGCCGTGGAACATCACAAATATGTAGTCACCGTACCAATATAAGTGACCTTATTTAATCGACTTCGATATAAAAAGAGAATATAAAATTAGACCTAAAAACAAATAACTAACAAAAATAAATTAAACTAAGAACTAAACAAACTAAACTAAAATTACCTAAAAAGTAAAAGTCTTCAAATAGAAAATTGGCCCCAGGTCTGTGCCGTCCGGTAGGGTGCCCAGAAGGCTGGCGGCGTTAAGCAGGCCACTGATGAGCCTTCCAAATGGATGCCGTTACTGATTCATCAAAATGGACGGCATCCTAATATTAAACATTGTACGTTCTTGATATTCACGGACCGATTTTGGATTGCAGCCACGCTATTTGGACTGTTGGAAGGCTCGTCAGTGGCCACCTGTACTGCGCTGAACGGCAACGCCAATGCGTTCGGCGAGGTAAGCTCCAGCGGCGACCGCGAACACCGAAATTCGCAAATTGCGGGGATCTTTCTCTTTTACTCTAATGAAGGCGTAATGAGAGTGACAGAGAAAAATCCCCGCAATTTGCGAACTACGATTTTCGCGATTATAGCCCAGCCTGCCGGTCACCCGTTGCGTCTATTAAGCGCTTGGCTAACTCTTTAATAAATGCTGTGAGCGTCTATAAATTTAAAAATTCCAGTATAGCATGATATGAAAAGAAATCATGATGTTTTAAAATAATAATGTTTTTGACGACCGGTCTGGCCTAGTGGGTAGTGACCCTGCCTGTGAAGCCGATGGTCCTGGGTTCGAATCCCAGTAAGGGCATTTATTTGTGTGATGACACAGATATTTGTTCCTGAGTCATGGTTGTTTTCTATATGTATTTAAGTATTTATATATTATATATATCGTTGTCTGAGTACCCACAACACAAGCCTTCTTGAGCTTACTGTGGGGCTTGGTCAATCTGTGTAAGAATGTCCTATAGTATTTATTTATTTTATTTTAATAATAAAAGGGATGGAGATAGCCAGAATTAGCTTTAATATAAAATAGATCCCTTTTTATGGAATTAGTTTTCTGTACTATAATATTCTTATGTTACTATCATAAGTCCACTGGGCCAGGAAAACGAGAAAATAAAGGCAGAACACACTAACGAGCATTTGATTGAGATGGGAAGCGCTCGTTCTATATCACTTTGTGCAATGCATTGAACCATACGATTGGACTACGGACTTTGGGCCCGATTCAGATTTTGAAATAGACATCTATTAGATATCTTTTAGACATCACCAAGATACGATAACGATATGTTTAAGATCTAACCTGTCAAATTTGACATTTGCGCGATTCTGGAAATAATGTTGAACGATTTCCACAGGACTGACTATGACTTAAAGATCCAATCCACATCTAATAGATATCTTACTCTATCTAACGTAAAAGTGACATTGGTTGCCCGAATTGCGCTGCAAAAGAGAACTATAGTCCGTTTTTTTTAGCATTAGAAAGAACTTCGCAGAAGTTCGCTTGTGGTTCTAAATCTGACACTTTTAGCGGTAACAATTTGAAGTAAATTATATGTATTGACCATGCTACATTAGATAATTCAATAATTATTAACAATTAATGAGTCTGATAAAAACTGCACGCTTGCTTCTGCGGAGTTCTTTCTAATGCTAAAAAAAACGAACTATAGTTGATATCTAAACTATAACGTATCTAGAATGGATCTAGTACGTGTCGTCTCTTGTGAATATCTTGAAGTTCGAATACGGCCGTTTAGATGTACTTGTTCAAGAGGCCAATTCAAACTTTACTTCTTGTTATTCAAACTTCTTTCGTCTTGTTGTTATTTATTTGACTGTCCTGCGTGTCTATTTCGCACCAATACAATGTAAGGACAGGTGCCAGCCATTTAATATCTAAAAGACATCATTTATAAAGTCAGTCCATGAAAAGTCTGCAGCGGATTTGATAGCCCACGCAGTGCACATGTTATTTTAAACGTCAAACTTCTATGAAATTATGACGTATAAATGACACTTGCACTGCGTGGGCTATCAAATCCGCTGCAGAGTTTGCTTGGTCCGACTCTATACCAAAATGTACAGTCAAGGAATTTAAATTCCGACCCATTTCGTACTTTGTCACAGTGACAATCAATATGAAAGCCGCTAGAGACCTCATACGGTTGTCACTGTGACAAAGTACGAAATGGGTCGGAATTTAAATTCCTTGAATAATAATGTTAATTATTGTCAATAGTCCGACACGAAACACTCACAATATCCACGCCACCATATATGGTATTGGGAACCAGTGATACAGAAGTTAAAGCCAAAGGATCTATCTTCGGACGGGTGCGTGGATATTGTGAGTGTTTCGTGTCGGACTATTGACAATAATTAACATTATGTGTGGTGGGTGGTTTGAAAATGTGATGTCTACCCCAAACTTTTCCATACACTTTTCGTCGGGTAGATGCACAAATCTCTGTTTTGACATTTTGCTGGGACATCAGTCAGCCGCGACCACGACCAGTGAAACCTGTGTCGAAACGTCGGTAAATCAAGGTAATTGAATATAATTCGCGTTAGACCCGTCTATAATGTGAGTTAATATGTATTCAAAACGCGAAAGTTTAAAATATTATTTTCTCAGTTATGTATAAGAAACGTTCTCGCTTCATAGTAAATGGAGAACTTTCTCTAGAACGGCACAACTCTAGTTATGCAACACGCTTAAAATATTACATACGAGTACGTGGTAGATGGTGGACATACCGCTGGAGTGACGAAGCCCAAAAAGACTTGTCCGCCCTCGGAATACCCAACTGGCGTGAAGTGGTGCAGAATAGTGCAGAATGGCGCTCTCTTGTGTCAGAGGCCAAGATCCCCTTTGGGTCACTGAGCCAGTGATGTATGTATGTATGTACGTGGTAGATTTGATGTCGGACTGATGACAAATATGTCCTGTTGTAAAGTATTTTCACTTTATGACCAGCAAACCCCGTTATCAATATATTACTTGAAAATAAAAGATGACTCGCATTAGACCGGGCCGGAGCTTCCAGAGCTTCGTTTTCTATGGAAAGCACCATGTGATCGCCGATAAGCCGTCATAGAAAATGACATGCCGGACGCCCCGGCCCGGGCACGGCCCGGTCTAGCGTGAGTCAACCTTAAGGGCTTTATCATACGGGTGTCACAGATATCATATCCATAACAAATAGGTATTTATTAGTGCATGCAAACTTAATACCTACAAACAAAATAATAGCATACTTAAAACATAATTAAATAAGTAACCTACAAAACTTAAAAACTAAATCTAAAAATAAATAAAACTAATCTAAAAATAAATAATTACAAACTATCCTGCGGAATGGTGCCGCAGATGCTGGCTGCATTTCCCCGCTGTATCGCAATACTTATTCTTTGTGCGAGGAAGCTGCCAGCTCTACGATCCCCAGTGGCGTCTGCTATCCTTTTGGATAAATCCTTAAATAGTGTAGATGCGGTCGGACCCCACGGGCCAAGGGTCTCGACACCGAAGGGTACGAAATAGTATTCGGGGCCGAGACCCCTATATTTGGTCTTTTTTAATTTTTCGCCCGCCTCTGCCGCCGCGCGGGATTTTGCAATAGTGCCGTGGAGATGAGACGGGGCTAGGGTGTCCACACAGGTGGCGTCCCACACCAGCACCCGTCCCATCCATAACAAATACATAACAAATTCATAACCTCATTACAGTCAGAATACGCTTCCCGGTCACAAAACCACTCTGAAAAAGGCGCAACACCGAAGAGTTTTCAACTTATAATTGTATTTAAGTACCTTAATTCGTCGCAACAACCATCATTCCACAAAAACCTTATTAGCGATGTAGGTCCTACTTTTGCTACAACTCTCAACTTGCTAACAACGCCGAGTTGAATAGGACTTTTTGCAGTTGTAGGGCACCGCCGTGCGGTTCCGTGTAGGGTAGACCGAGGCGAATCAGATCATAGGGCCTCATAGGGATCCACGGCAAATCGGATCAGACGGAAAAAATGATGATATTTAAAATATATAGTAGTATACCCTATAATGGACGTGGAACCAGTAATGGGACAAAAAAACATAATTCCTCTAAAATAAGTATCTAAAAGTAGTTTATAAACACTGGCTGTATATTATCATAAATAAGAGTAAAGCTGTTTCAGTTTGAAGTTTCATTAAATTTGGTTGCTTTTTGAGAAATTGGCGTCAACCCAAAAGTTGTCGTGTCAATGAAAAAAAATACCACTACGAATTCTTAACAACTTCGCTAAGAGAGGTGAGTTAATTTAATTTAAATTAATTAATACTTGATGAAAACTAGAATGTGTTTTGTTAATTGCATTTACCATGAGATAAGGTATACAACACACTATGTTGTGACTCCACAGATGTAATAAAATAGTGGTATTTGGCCCAATCCCATTATAGGAGCTGTAAAACTGCGTACCTCCTATGATGGGACAATTGACAGAATGATGCTTGCAATGCCATAATTTCATGTTTAAACAATACAGAAGTAAGATGTAGTTACGAAATATGTCAATCAGGAGGTATTCTCGGACTTCGGATAAATTAATATCGTTTTTCCAAACTTTTATTTAACTTGCCCTGTTAGTTAGTGTGGGCCAATCTTGGTAGCTGAATTTGAGCCACTTTTCGATTTCCGATTCAGTTGAAATTTTGTGTAAGTACGTAATTAAGTATGCAAATCGGATGATAATGCAATATTATGATAACATGGACCTGATCTGATGATGGAGACAGGAGGTGGCCATGGGAACTTTATCGCAATAAACCCTAATAACTAAATATTAGAATTGTCTCGATGGATCTAATACAATAATAATTGGCTGTGGAAAGAAAAATACATTCAGCGATAAAAGCTTATACCAAAAATTTATTTTTTTGCCGTAATTTATTCCCCATTTCAATATTTTATACTGATAGAGCAATGTCCATTATAGGGGGCCCATTACTGGATCCACGTCCATTACCGGGGTCCATTACTGGAGCTTTGGTGTCCATGACTGGAGAAAAAAAAGCATAGTTTTAATTTGTTAAATATGTGGAAACTAATTGCAGTATCTTTGATACAACACGCCTAAAACATGAAAGACGGATAGGACTTTCATCTTTTAACACGCTAAGCAGTAGACCATTTACATGTATAAGGGAAATATCATAAATACTCCAAATTTCCTCTTAAATGTCCCATGACTGGGGCTGTTACTATACGGAAATGTTAAAACGGGAGGTTCTGAAATTGGAAATATTGTTCTGATTTTCATATCATCAGAATATCTGATGATCAGCATATTAGGAGGCCAATTCAAACATTCATTTTGATGTCAAAATGAAATCTAAATCGTACTTACTTTTTTGTACATGAACAACGCACATTTATGTGTACAAGCATGACTGTTTTGTTTACGAGCTTCACATTCCGGGCGGAATAAATACAATCCAAACTGGCACCGAATAAAAAAAAATCATTTCCCTGTTTTCAAATTCCCATGCTCTGAAAGAGGGTCATTATTGTTCTTAAATGTGTGCAGAAAATGTTACGTTTCTGCACTAGACATTTTATGTTCTAAGTGGTGTACCCTTGTTTTGCCGACAAACTTTTCATCGAATATTATTTCATCGACAACGATTCATCGAAACGTTAGTACTAGTAATATTGTTTGGCGTTATTTTGTTTCATATACTATTTATTTCAATTTTTCTTACTGCGTAGAAATACTATTCATCGAATATTACTTGATCGCTGATTCGTTTCAAATTATTTTAATTGGCCCAACTACTCAACATTGCAATTCATTTGTTCGACGTATTACTTTAATATATTTTTCTGTTGTAACAATTTTAGGTTTCGGTTAGGTTAGAACTGCGACCCCACACAGAAACGAACGGCTATCAAAGTCATTTTAGGTTAGGTTAGAACTGCGACCCCACACAGAAACGAACGGCTTTAAAAGTAGGTTTAGGTTAGGTTAGAACTGCAACCCCACACAGAAACGAACGGCTTTCAAAGTGGGTTTAGGTTAGGTTTGAACTGCCACCCCACACAGAAACGAACGGCTTTCAAAGTAGGTTTAGGTTAGGTTAGAACTGCGACCCCACACAGAAACTAACGGCTTTCAAAGTAGGTTTAGGTTAGGTTAGAACTGCGACCCCAAACAGAAACGAACGGCTATCAAAGTGGGTATAGGTTAGGTTAGAACTGCGACCCCACACAGAAAAGAATGGCTTTTAAAGTAGGTTTAGGTTAGGTTAGAACTGCAACCCCACACAAAAACGAACGGCTTTCAAAGTAGGTTTAGATTAGGTTAGAACTGCGACTCCACACAGAAACGAACGGCTATCAAAGTAGGTTTAGGTTAGGTTAGAACTGCGACCCCACACAGAAACTAACGGCTTTCAAAGTAGGTTTAGGTTAGGTTAAAACTGCGACCCCACACAGAAACTAACGGCTTTCAAAGTAGGTTTAGGTTAGGTTAGAACTGCGACCCCAAACAGAAACGAACGGCTATCAAAGTCAAATATTACATATTGTAATAATATTATGCGTAATAAATTTTATTAAATGCAATCCAAAATGAAATAAGAAAACCCGTAAAGAAATACCACGATATAAACTATATACGAAATAACTCGAGTGCCAATTAAAAGTCCCAGATTTAAATTTACTAGTATCAATTCTTCGACGCAGTGACTTGTCGATGAAACGAAAATACTTGAAACGTTGTCTTCGAAATAACATTCGATGAAATATCTGTCGGCAATTCAAAGGTGAACCGTTCTAAGTACGACTAATTTTTTTACGATAACAATTGAAATTGAAATTTGGGTTTGAATTGATTTGTTATACAATTTTCAATCTGATATTTATCTCCCCATTCCATAAATAACGATACTTTTGCCTAAACTGTTAATTGAAAGTACTTACCCTCAAGATTCAAATACTATAGCCTCGGACTATAAACTGAAATGATTGCCTTTCATCCCTTGGATCTACTATATTTCAGTTGAGTTACGAAAATATCACACGTTTTCGTAACTCACAATCAGTGGAAGATTTTTAATACAGAATAGGGAACTTTATCTATTCAGCAAATTTTATCTAAATCTGATGACCAAACAACGACAACAAAATAAAAAATCGGGCCAAATATGGGTACTCGTAGTATAAGTCCATCCGGTCCGGGCACCCATGTTACCTAGCACCCCCTTCCTGCTTATTCGCAACGGTTGGGGGGTGGAGGGTGGACAGAAAATATTATATCTTTAAAATCGGGTTTTGATAAACAGATCCAAATCGAACAGGTCGACGAATTTGGAATATTTATGTTCTTATTTGTAATTCAGGAGCTATTGATCTAAAAAAAACTGCCTCTGCTTAGGTATTTGACATAATGGGTAAACTGGAGTTGAAAAGAAATAACAAAAAAATTAATATATTTAACGAAGTCTGTTTTGTATTGAAGTAGGAATAATTAACAGAAATATTCACTGATCGTAAAATTTAAATGTAGGTATAAAAGGTTGATAGGACCATGTCAGTTTTATAAAAGTACATGGCACGGAGCGGGTGAGCGGGTTAACGAGAAATATTTAGAACAGGACCTATGAGCGACGGTGACTGGCGCGGGCGAAGGATTTTAATTTTACCTTTAACGGCACCCGCGTGCGTGTACCTACTCCGTGCACCCGCGTGCGTGTACCTACTCCGTGCACCCGCGTGCATGTACCTACTCCGTGCACCCGCGCCAACTAGCGGACGCCCTTAATAGGAGTAAGATTTATACCTTGTCTATTTTAATAACAACACTGCAACTATGTGACTGGCGTTTGCGTCGGTCAGATAATACATGTGGCTCCTGTTGAAGCTCCTCTTTATGGAGCAAAATGTTTTAGACTTAAGTATAAGACGTGATTGACCATGTTAGTTTTTTAATACAATACGTAAATTTTAGGCAGGTACCTACTTAAATGTTGTTCGTTTACACATAACCTATTTCTATTTCATTTTATAATAAGCCCCACTTAAGCCTATCCCTAACGGCCCTAACTTAAAGTAAATACAGCAAATAGTTTGAAATGCATTGTGCACCGTTATCAGGACAAAGCCTAGTTGGGGTTACTATGCGCATGTCAGGCGGCCAGCGCAGGTCCTCCCGGCGTGACAGCGCGGCAGTCCGCGATCCGTCGCGCGGCGGAACCCACCTCGCGATCGGTTGCAGCCGTTACCACACCACTCTTTGGTACGTAAATAACACAACAACATCTTAAAACACACCTACATACTATAGTCTATGGTATTGTTGAGCTGTCAAAGTTTTTTTTTAAATTAAAAATGGCGGCAAAGCTTCCCGCCTTTTTGCGCCTGTTGCGCGGCTGTTGCATCGTGTTTATGCGTACTCGATGGACAATGGCACTTGGAATGACGTGCTGTTTTAACGAGGTTCTGTAAATGTTGGTTTAGCGTTCGAAAGTTCGAATTTTGAAACGTTTTTTTTTAAGGTGCGTTCCACTTGTTGGATTTTTTCGATTTGTAAGTTTTATTACTTACTACTCTGATTTTAGATTTACTATTTTGAACTACATAGGTATATTATGCATCTAATAAACATAAAATATACATAACCAACATTAAAAACTTAAAAAAAGTAGATTTTGTTTGTTAATATTATACCTACCTACATAATATTAACATAAAAAGCTCCTTCCTAACGTATGCACTAAATAAGTAGTATAAATATATATTGATGTGCACTAAAATATTGTGAGACACGTTATAGGTATGCGTATTGCGTATTTTTGCAGCCGACTACTAGGGTCATTGCGTCAGTTCACCGTTCAGTGCCTGTTTCCGTCCACTTGGCGTAGTTGCCACAAAGAATTGTGCATGATTTCAAGAATTCAAGAATTGCGTATAATATCAATATGTACATACCTAGGTATATCTTCTTCCTCGCGTTATCCCGGCATTTTGCCACGGCTCATGGGAGCCTGGGGTCCGCTTGACAACTAATCCCAAGAATTGGCGTAGGCGCTAGTTTTTTACGAAAGCAACTGTCATCTGACCTTCCAAGCCAGAGGGTAAACTAGGCCCTATTGGGATTAGTCCGGTTTCGTCACGATGTTTTCCTTCACCGAAAAGCGACTAGTAAATCGTCACTACTTTGAAAAAAACTCGTATCTTCTTCTGTCAATCAAAAGAAAAATGTGGTAACTAATGTATGGGATGTGTACAGAGTTACTGCGTTTTAACTCTGGGTAGCAGGGCGAGATACGAGAATTTTTCAAAGTAGTGACGAAATATCAAATGATATTTCGTAGGTACATAAGTTTTGAAAACTCATTGGTACAAGCCGGGGTTCAAACCCGCGACCTCCAGATTGAAAGTCACACGCTTTTACCGCTAGGCTACCAGCGATCATGTACCTAGGTATATATTAAAATTATACATAATTCTTTGTGGCAACTGCTCCAAGTGGACGGAAACAGGCACTGGACGGTGAACTGACGCAATAACCGTATAAAAGCCTTATTAAACAATAAACACCCAATGTCCTTTTTAAATGACACCTTCAACACCTTCTCCAATACGCGAGCTCATTATGCGTGTCATTCATCGCTACACGTTCATTAGACCGTGAAAATGTACTGCACAGAGTACACGACGTGTCTATACTGAACACGTAGCGACTGATGTGAATGTGTAATGAGGCCGTTTGAGCTAACGATCGGCATTCGACATTGCAATAACCAGCTTCCGCCGTGCAAATCAAAGTTCTAATGTCCTATAAATAGGACATATCGTCCACCTGGTTAAATTACCAATTTAACAAAATTTACCCTAGAATCCCAGCTCTTGAAATCGCTATTTGGAAAATGGTAAACGTTTGAACAAAATAGCGTTTAAAGAAAATAATGCAAATTGCTTTGCGAATAAAGATAACACAGTAAATATTTTCTTCTAAATAAAAAGTCAGGAAGGTAATTGGAAGGGAAAAGGATCGAGATAATACAATTTATTCGCTTTGTGATCCGATTAAGCAGAGCCATTACCAAATGATATAAACGGTTGCGCTCCCGTTATTTTTGTGCTATAAAAATAACAGAACATAAAAAAGAATCTATCACTCAAACAGCACATTATGTTACTTCAATTTGATATCTTGTCAGTCAATAAAAAGCCCGTTTGTGCCAATATCGAGACGATGGCTCGAAGAAATGATCAAAGCTGAACAACATTAATATTTCATCTAGACTTTACATGATCAAATAAGTTTGTATTTATCTTTTTACATTAATAAATGTTACAGCCCATACAACCATTTCCAGTCGCCGTTACGACGCGGTGTAGACACATCTTGTGTCGACACCGTCTGTTTCGGTCACAATTCCAGTCGCAGAGTCGTCGCCGTGTCGACACAGTTACCAGAAATGGGGAAGGGTCGACACATGACACAAAGTGACATAAAGTGTGGTCGCCGTGTGCACACATTGTTACTAGTTTGCGACTACTTTATGCCAAAATCATTCGTTCATTCGTTCATTTTGTTCCTGTCAAATGGAAACTGTCAGATGGAAAAATAGTCAAATAAAAATAAGTGACATTAATACGCCATCTCTAAAACGGATTACAAGACGTAATTATATATTGTTTGCATTTATATTACAATAGGACTTCAATTATTATGGGGAATTAAACTGCTCGAGTGATTTGATAAACTAAGTGTAATATAATCAACGCGCCACCACATTGTTTTAGTTTAGCCGGAAATGAAATTGTTTACTTCTCAGTGCTTGTGTTCATAAATATATTATTTGATGCATTTTTAGTACTTCGATGCGTATAATATACTTAGATAACAGAAATAACGCTTTACATACTACGAAACTTGTTAATTATGATGTATAAATATGGTTTAAGGCTGAGAAATATTGCAGTCACAAAGTAGTCGCAAATGTTTCGACTTTGTGTCGACTCTGTGTAGACACATGACACGCGCTGTCAAAAGTAATAACAAAGTTACTGGATTTGCAAAATGGCTCCTTGTGTTCATTTGTTTTCAGATATTCTCAAAGTGTAAAAATGACGTGGTCAGAGATGGGACTTAATAGATTAACTGTTTATTCGACTAAGGCCCACTTGCACCATCCCACTAACCCAGGTTTAACCAGTTAACCCCGGGTTACTGGAATGGTGCAAGTGGCGCTAATTAATGGAATAAAAAAAGTTAATCCTCAAATTTTAATCACGATTAGTTTAGTCGACCTAACATAGATTGAAATTGAATTAATCTGAACATTAATCGAATAAATTATCGATTAAATCTCGGTTGGAAGTTGACAGGGGGCCATTTTTGTACGTAAAAATAATAGAAATGTCTTGCATGCAGATGGTAGCCAAACACTTTGTCATAAAAGTCGAGATGGGTGTCGATTTATAGGTTTTAGGGAGTGCCGATTTCGAAAATGATGACCATTTTGGAATCCGAAATGGCGGCCATGCACTGTCATAAAAGTTGTCATGGGTGTCGTTTTATAGGTTTTGGGGGGCGCAGATTTAGAAAATGGTGACCATTTTGGATTCCAAAATGGCGGCCATGCACTGTGTCATAAAAGTCGTCATGGATGTCATTTTATACGTTTTAGGGGGCCCCAATTATGAAAATGATGACCATTTTGGAATCCAAAATGGCGGCCATGCACTATGCCATAAAAGTCGTCATGGGTGTCGTTTTATAGGTTTTAGGAGGCGCAGATTTCAAAAATGATGACCATTTTGGATTCCAAGATGGCGGCCATGCACTATGTCATAAAAGTCGTCATGGATGTCGTTTTATAGGTTTTAGGGGGCCCCGATTTAGAAAATGATGACCGTTTTGAAATCCAAAATGGCGGCCATGCACTATGTCATAAAAGTCGTCATGGGTGTCGTTTTATAGGTTTTAGGGGGCCCCGATTTCGAAAATGATGACCATTTTGGAATCCAAAATGGCGGTCATGCACTATGTCATAAAAGTTGTCATGGGTGTCGTTTTATAGGTTTTAGGGGGCCCTGATTTCGAAAATGATGACCATTTTGGAATCCAAAATGGCGGCCATGCAGTATGTCATAAAAGTCGTCATGGCTGTCGTTTTATAGGTTTTAGGGAGCGCAGATTTCGAAAATAATAACTATTTTGGAATCCAAGATGGCGGCCATTAGGTTTTAGGGGGCCCTGCTTTCGAAAATGATGACCATTTTGGAATCCAGAATGGCGGCCATGCACTATGTCATAAAAGTCGTCATGGATGTCGTTTTATAGGTTTTAGGGGACGCAGATTTCGAAAATGATGGCCATTTTGGAATCCAAAATGGCGGCCATGCACTATGTCATAAAAGTTGTCATGGGTGTCGTTTTATAGGTTTTAGGGGGCCCCGATTTCGAAAATGATGACCATTTTGGAATCCAAAATGGCGGTCATGCACTATGTCATAAAAGTTGTCATGGGTGTCGTTTTATAGGTTTTAGGGTGCCCTGATTTCGAAAATGATGACCATTTTGGAATCCAAAATGGCGGCCATGCAGTATGTCATAAAAGTCGTCATGGCTGTCGTTTTATAGGTTTTAGGGAGCGCAGATTTCGAAAATAATAACTGTTTTGGAATCCAAGATGGCGGCCATGTACTATGTTAAAAGTCGACATGGATGTCGTTTTGTTGGTCATGGTCATAATTTTCGAAATCTGCTCTTCCTAACACCTATAAATCAACATTTATGACGGCTTATATGACAAAATACGTAGCCGCCATCTTGGATTATAAAATGATCATCGTTTTCGAATTCTGCACTCCCTAAAACCTATAAATCGTCATCCGTGACGACGCAAGTTATCTTTATTTTCAGATTTAACAAATTGCTACAGAATACAAAGGACAAAAAAAGAAGCGAGGAGGTAATGAAACAAGCAAAAATACAGATGATTCCTCGACGCAATGGGATGCTTCTTAAATTGTGTCCAGATTTTTTTGTCATAAAAGTTTTTATTTTTCACATATTACTCTCACAAGTTCCGTGACATTTCGACCTTGTAATTTTTTAAGTAAATGTTTTTGTTTATCTGTGAGGATCTCACTAGAATGATATAATCAAGGTATGTTTATATTTGATGATTGAAATACTAACGCAAAAAAAAAGTTATATTTGTGTCTTATATTCCTGCCGAAGACTTTTATTTTTCCTTTTCCTTCTACACAAGTTTGGTCAAGTAATAAGAATTTAGGGCTCTCAATTTTATTTTGACTTCTACAACAGTAAAGCTACGAGGCCATGTTTGGTATCGTTTTCGTATAAATTCGCAGTACCAAATATAGTTATGGTATCACATTGACACCATTCCAAAGTAAAAACATATACTTTCTTTTAAACTCCTCTTCACGCTTAAACTGCTGAACAGTTTTAATTTAAATTTAGTACACATATATATTGAGTCCCGTCCCGAGACAGGACATAATAAGTTATCTCAAAAATCATCCTTTAAAGGTGTGAAATGAGGTGTAGGGGGGAATTCAGAATTGACTTCTTGAAGTTAATACTGTTTAAGTTTAGGTTTGAAGTCATGTTTTTTTTATCATTTTTAACTAAATCAAAGATGTAGACCATCCCAAATTTAATATAAATCGGTTCAGCGGTTATTGATTTCCCGTACAAATTTCCACGCCACTTTTCACACCTTCAAAAGATGATTTTGGTTATAAGATCTATCCTATGTCCGGGACGCAAACTATTTCTATACCAAATTTCAACGAAATCGGTTCAGCGGTTAAGCGTCAAGAGGAGTTTAAAAATAACCGGCCAAGTGCGAGTCGGACTCGCGTATTAAGGGTTCCGTACATTAAGTCCGACTCGCGCTTGACTGCACATTTCTAATAGGTTTTCCTGTCATCTATAGGTAAAGAACTATTTTGTGTACTCAGACAGACAGACATACAGACGCACGAGTGATCCTATAAGGATTCCGTTTTTTGCTTTTGAGGTACGGAACCCTAAAAAGATTTTTTTTTATTTTGTGGAATGGTGTCAATGTGATACCTTAAATGGATTCAGCAACCCAGATTTATACGAAAACGATACCATACACGGCCTAGTACCTTCACTGATGTAGATATATCAAGAAAAATTGAGAGCCCTAAATAAACTTTCAAGAGCGGATATCTCAAAAACTATTCAACATATCGAAAAAATTGACTGAATAAACTTGTAACAAATTAAATTAACTTTCATTTTGTATAAGTGGCCATGTCGCTAAGATGCATAGTTTCCGAGATATAATCGAAAAACCGGAAAATGGGACCTTCAAAGCCCCCTCTCTTCCCCCCGCTCAAGGGCTACGGCCGGGGACTTTTGATATGTTCACCTCCTAACTTGTCCAAACCAAGTTACAGAGTCAAAAATTGTGTTCCGAGCATTTCCCTCTACAACTTTTTGGAGCATTCGTTGGCTGACCTAAGTAGCTTATTGCATTTCTTTAAAAACTTTTCTGTAAAAGGTTGACGGGTGTTGGGTGTTTATATGGTTTTGGTCGATTATTATCATTTGCATCGCCCATGATGACTTACTAGAATTACTTACGAGCACACGAGACACTAATAGTAGTTTGACAAACCTTGGTTTTCAAGAGGTATTTTATATTGACATTTGCTGTCACAAATTTGCTGTCAGATTTAGTCGCAAACCGCACGCAAAGTGCACACAAATGTGTCGACACCTTGTTACGGAAAAGTGTACACACGGCGACGACACTTTGTTTCGAAACAATTCTAGACACATTGTGTGGACTCTGTTACGACACATCTGACATTTAGTTACCACTTTGATGATTCTGCGACTGGAATGGTTATATGGGAGACAAAGAATAATTTTGAAAACAAAACATTATCGTCAGAGTTTCTGACTAAGATCATGGTGATCATAAATTTATTTTTTCTTTGATATCGCATAACGTATTTTGTGGTGCCTTATTTCGTATGTGTCACATTTAGCTTAATAAATTAATAAATAATTATATAAGTTAAAATAGTTTAAAATTTTATGATATTGTAGTTACCTACACACTTTGTTTGACCTTTCATAAGCGCATTGTAATATGCCTACTTAGTTAAAATAATTAACTGTCTTTATCTTTAGCCTATTGACATGTCATTTTTTATTATCTTAAAATTATATACACCGTGTTTTATTTGTTTTCCGTTAATTTCAAGGGTGCGTTCCGGAGCTTAAATCGAGTAAATTTCTCAAAGACACCGATATTCTAATTAACTCCATTTCGGAGATAATCAATATTTTATTTTTTCCTATAAGGCCTCTACAAGCGTGTACACTTAGGGCCGGTTTACATATTGATTAGTGTTTAGAATGAGTTCATTCATACATTTGCTACTAAACTTAAGTACCTACCTACAATCTCGGTCGATCGATGTTCGAAATGACATTGATATGTCACAGATTTCAATTGTTTGGTTAAATGTAATGCCCGTGTTACAACAACGCTACATGCTACATTTAATTACCTTTTAAACAATTTTTTTTTTTAAAAGCAAAAAAAAAATTTTTACTTGAAAATTAACTATGCCATTTAGTTCTCTTAAACGTACTTAACCATACCCCGAAGTTAACGGAATTCAATAAAAACACGGTGTATATATCGACGCTTATCATGAATAGTGACACAAAACAAAATGAAATGCCATTCGACTTTAAATCTTACCAGTAAAAGATAGAATATTAAATGCAATAGCATTTCATTTTTAGTTGTACCACTGTTCATGATAAGCAACGAATATAGTCTTCCATGTCGTGTCCGATAACGGAGACCTTTACAAATTCCTCTGATGAGCAGTTGAGCACTATATGTATATATTGTATATGGCTCGCAAAACCGAACTTTGTTTCAAATGTCCGATCGCACTGTGCACAATAAAGCAATATGTTGTAAACACTGGAAATTCGTGTACACACGAGATAATTTTGAAAGAGATTTCCTTATGGCTCTCGTATGCTAAAAATAATACAACTTGTACAGTGCATTCATGCCTTACATTTTAATGAACCCTTCGTACTAGATTTAGGCGACCACTTGAGCTGAACTTAGCGTGAGTTATGTCTGCGGCTTAAGGAGCATTCCATGAAATTGTCTACCGTTGTCCCGTACAAACGCGAAGTTTCTGAAGATTTAAAGGTATAAGAGTTTCCTTTTCTATGACAAATGGTCAAAAATATGCACAGAAAAATAATCGCCTGTTTTAAATGCCGAGAAAAAAGTCGCAACACAGGAAATAAAATGCGTTTGTACGGGACAGCCCGTGGAATGCTCCTTAAGGCGACGGAAACATGAACTTTTAATAATAGCTTCTAAATTAAAACAATGATATTATAATTCAGAAGACGTTTGACGAAATAAAAGGTCTCTACTTTTTAGTAATTATTTCTTTAGGGCTTCGTAATCAGTAGCACTCTTATAATGAAATCTTGAAAGTTTTATTAAGTCGCCTGTTGAAATACTTTTAAATTGGCTATCCTCATCTGTTATTTTTTTACAGATTTGTCACCTGCTTACCGTAGTTTGTATTTAAACTATGATTAAGCTTCTGTAAAAAAAAACTGTTGACACACAATGATTGCCGACGACTTGGTACCAGATTATTGTGCTGTCATCGATATACATATATCATCATATAGGGTAATTGCGCTAGTTTTCGTCCGGCTCTAGTTTTAGTCCACTTGACGAAATTTGAATATAAAAGTTAATTGCTGCACAAATTTGGACTTATTAAAACCTTAATATCTAAACATTTTATCTATCCACATAAAAATATATTTCACATGTAGCAAATTATAAATTACAAACATAAATATTTCCGTGCACAACTCTGGTACTGTATCCCGTTTTTCTGGATTATTCGATGTTTATACTATTATTGTTTCTTCCTATTCTCGATTCTGCAGAATATGAATTCCACAAAGCTGAATTTTATCTTACTTGAGTCTCAACTACTGAAAAAAACCGGGCAAGTGCGAGTCGGACTCGCGCACGAAGGGTTCCGTACCATAATGCAAAAAAAAGGCAAAAAAAATGGTCACCCATCCAAGTACTGACCCCGCCCGACGTTGCTTAACTTCGGTCAAAAATCACGTTTGCTGTATGGGAGCCCCACTTAAATATTTATTTTATTCTGTTTTTTAGTATTTATTGTTATAGTGGCAACAGAAATACAGTATCTGTGAAAATTTCAACTGTCTAGCTATCACGGTTTGTGAGATACAGCCTGGTGACAGACGGACGGACGGACGGACGGACGGACGGACGGACTGACGGACGGACGGACGGACAGACGGACGGACGGATGGACTGACGGACAGCAGTCTTAGTAATACAGTCCCGTTTTACCCTTTGGGTAGGGAACCCTAAAAAATATATATGCCCCCGTCCCACGTGACCGCCGCCATACATGAGGATGCCACAAATGGGAATGATTTATATTCAGTGTCTATTCCCATCTGGGACAAATGGGAATATACCGTAAAAAATAAAGTCTAATAGGTAAGACAACTTAACCACCACTGAAATAGTAAAACACTAATAAGCCTCGCAATAGGATTCCGCTAATTGGAATTGAAACTGAAGACCTAATTTTACTACCTACTAATTAATGAACTAAGAGGATTGTTCAATGTTCATGCCAATTAAGTTGTAGTGCTGTTTTGTTTTAGGGTTTTAACTGATACTAGTGAAACAGTCAGATATTATATAGGTTTTACAACTGGTAATACCGTTTTGCATCTTTCATTCCATTCCATTTCAAATCTTTATTTTTTCTAATCAAAATTGCATTTGGCTGCGTAATGGTAACTAGGGAATGCAAATCGGTTATTTTTTGTATGGTTTCGGTTTCGGTTTCGGTTAATAACCGATTATTTCCATACAAAAAATAACCGAAAATAACCGATTTGCATTCCCTAATGGTAACATTCCATTTCTAACCGCAGCTGCACTACCGGTACTGAACGCGTCGCTGTCATTGTCAATTTCCATAGTAAAATTAACAGTAATGCAGCTGTCGTTGGAAATGGACTGTCACCTTAAGTTTTGACGTGTGGGTGGCTAAAGATTACAATAAAACTTTGCTAAAAAGTACAAAAACTAGGTACTATCATACAATAATAATTATAGAGTCTGTGCGGAAAGAGAAGAGTCGTGAAATGTATGGGGCCCAATACATTCCACGACTCTTCTCCTTCCGAACAGACTCTAATAGAGTTATGTAATTTAAAAGTGCACAAAAGAAATGGAAAGTCAAGTCTTCTAAATATGGCGACCAGTTTAAAATCATATGCTTACAAACAAATAGCTAGGGTTCTAAGTGACAAAAAAAGGTCGAACCTTTTTTTTCTTGATTAAAGCATGAAACTTGGCACAGTTGTTCCTTATATCAAACCAAGCCGATTTCGATCGGTAGCCCGAAGGAGCCCCCCCTCTGGGGCCGGAGAGGGGGGGGGGGTCAAAGTACCGCTCGCCCGGCTTCATTCTTAAAATTCTAACAGGCCCCGTTTAGCTAATAGGTCATATTTGGTATCAATTTCGGATAAATCAATAACGTAGAATTCATTTCTGGTATAAAAAATTAGCAATTTGTAGAAAAAAATAAAAAAAAACTCAAAATATCTCATTTTTCAAGTTTAATTTTTGTTTCTTATTTATTGTCAGAATTAAACTGCCTGGTTTTTCTACATTGAAAAAATATGATGATAAAGCCTATTTAATGCAGATTTTAAAAACATAACTTTTACATATCTTCATTAAGAGGAAATTGCATAAAAAAAACTTATATCGTCTCGCGCCGGTAAATATCTTTTTACCGACATCGGAATCGATATAGACAACATCCGAAGTACACACTCTGGAGACCGATTAAAAGTATTGTTTATTGTTGTAGATAGATAAAGATAGAAAAGCGTACAAATATTTTCTATTGTGTCGTTCAGTGAAAAAAGGGACCTTGGAAAAAATTATCACAGAGCCTCGCGTTTGTATAGAAGCATACTCGTAGGTATTTAGTTAGTGCCAACCACTCCATGGACTCCATGGTCGCTGTTCTCAATAGGGGATATTACTGCAATGTTCTGCCGCCAAAGTGCAGCACTACCGACTCTAGTAAATTCATAAACTAACTTATACATACTGTACCTTAAACTGTTTTTTGACAAGTTTTCACAGACAATAAAATATGACATTGATGCATCAAGGCGGTTTGTTAACCAGGGCCTATCGGTAAAAGCGAAAATCGAAATTAAGTTATCTGCCTCTTTATCGAATATGCAAGAGTGATAGAGGGATTAGACAACGAAACTTCGATTTTCTTGTTTCGCGGCAGACCCCCAGATTGTTAGTGATTGACAGATAGTGGTAGTGGCGCTACCTACGCAGAGTTTTGCGTAATATTCCCTATTAATAAGAAGTAAACTATAAGTATTATTTAATCTGCTTACTTATTACATTATACCACACTTTAATGTTGCGTCTTGTGTATTAATGCAATTCCTTCCCCCGACACATGAATGGATACATTTCATAATTCACGTATATATGTCAGTTTCAACCATATTCTGGCCAGAGCAGGGTTGTCAGAACAGTTTGGAAACAGTCATCTGCTCCTTGCTTCCATTCCCAAGAAGACGGATTGAGCAAGTTTGACGACGAACTAATGTCTGATCCCAAACATCAACCACACGGTACACTGCGCGTAATGAGGCATTTATACGGCTCCCTTTTGAACAGGTATAACATTATACAACTCTTCATTTCAATATCCCGGTGTAACTTGTCTTCTTCAATATTGCATTTATTACCGAACATATAATATCTCATTTTAGTATTTTAGGGGAATGCTTTTAGCCACCGCTATTGCTCCATCTTGTAAGAGCTTGGATCCTTGTAGTAGCATGGCTGAACTCTGAACAGGTTCCATGTTTCGAACTCACTTTTTCTACCCTTTCAGCTGAATGCTCGAAACAGGGGTAAGACTTCAACTCTTTTAGGGTAAATAAAAAAGTTTAGTTAAGTAGCTTACAGAATAGATAATTTTATTGGCTTAAAAATAGAATTCCCTGGCCTATTGTGGATGCAATGGAGTGACATGTGATATAATTGAGTTTTCCACTGTGTCAACGTGAGCCCACAAATCCTGTAGTTGGGGAAATATTCGTACGCATGAATCTAGTCTAGCTGCTATAACTACATCGTCTATGTCTACTGTGCTTATCAATACCTTGCAATGACTGTTTTACAGCATCTGCAACTAGGGCCATGATATGAAATGAATCGGACTCTTCATGGTTCTTGGAGTATTCGGAACCTCACGAGGAACATTACTTATAACATGTTTCTCTACACAATTTCGCGATGGCATAAATAAGGACTTATAACTCTTCGAAGTTTTGTCAACACAGTGTCTCAAAATGATTTACCTAGTGCTAAAGAAATGAGTTTCACTAAAATATCAGTGGTTATAAGTGAAGCTTATCATCATGGTAAATTTAACTCTTATTTCTATCGGGCTCTGAAACACCAGGAGTCTTACTCGTATTCCAAGCATTCTCTCGATCGACCTTGTAATACTGTAAGCTCAATAAGACTTGTGATAATAAGACTAGATGATATATATATGATAATATGTATTTGATAAATACACTCAAAACATCCATAGGTAATTCAGGAACAAGCTTTCACGATAAACACAAATATATGCCTTCTAGGATTTGAACCGGGTTCCCCATTTAATATATGGTGTATAAAAGTGAGATCTAAGCATAGACCCTTTTTAGCTTGGCCGATACAAGGATTCAAGCTCCTACAGGATAGAGCAATATCAGTAAATTTAATAAATAACATTCGCCAAAAGTTTATTATAACTTCATATGATGATATGTGAAATAGCCTTGTAAAGTGAATACCTTACTGATAAAGCCGTTGCTAAATAATAAAAAAAATGCCTGAAATAATTCTTTACTTGAATAGACTATTGAAACAGAAGCAGCCTTATCAGGATAGAATTATATGTTTGGGGCTTGGGGGTCAGACGTTAGTTCCTCTTTAAACTTGCTCAGTCTGTGTTCTTGGGAATGGAAGCAAGGAGCAGATGACTGTTTCCAAACTGTTCTGACAACCCTGCTGTGGCCAGAATATGGTTGAAACTGACATATATTATATACGTGAATGATGAAATGTACGCATTCACGTGCCGGGGAAAGGAATTGTATTTTTTAATACACAAGTCGCAAAATTACAGTCTGGTATAATGTAATAAAAATATTTAATAATACTTACAGTTTACTTCTTATTCATTGAGAATAGCGACCATGGAGTCCATGGAGTGGTTTACACTAATTAAATACGAGTATGCTTCTATACAAACGCGAGGCTCTATGATAATTTATTCCTAGGTCCCTTTTTTTACTGAACGACACATAAAAAATAGTATTTGTACACTTTTCTATCTTTATAATAGGATCTACAACAACAAACAATACATTTAATCGGTCTCCAGAGTGTGTACTTCGGATGTTGTCCATAACGATGCCGATGTCGGGAAAAAGATATTCACCGCGCGAGACGATATAAGATTTTTTTTATGCAATTTTCTTTTAATAAAGGTAAGGAAAAGTTACGTTTTTAAAATCTGCATTAAATAGGCTTTATTGTCATATTTTTTATATGTAGAAAAACCAGGCAGTTTAATTTTGATACTAAATAAAAAATAAATATTACACTTGAAAAATTAGATTTTTTAATTTTTTTTAAAATTTTTTCTACAAATTGCAATTATTTTATATCAGAAATGAATTCTACGTTATTGATTTATCCGAAATTGATACCAAATATGACCTATTAGCTTAACGGGGCCTGTTAGAATTTTAAGAATGAAGCCGGGCGGAGCGGTACTTTGACCCCCCCTCTCGGGCCCCAGAGGGGGGGCTCCTTCGGGCTACCGATCGAAATCGGCTTTATTTGATATAAGGAACAACTGTGCCAAGTTTCATGCTTTAATCAAGAAAAAAAAGGTGTTTGCACTTAACATCCTCACTAAAAAGGCATTCGATGACAAAAAGTCAGGAAACGAGTAGTAAAATGTTCCCCTTATGTTTTTTGCTTGAAAAAATCACAAACGAAAACCCCACGGACAATTTCACCTAATTCACATCCGCCCAAATTTCCACCAACATTAATGACCCAATTGGACTGGAAATTTTACGAAATTGTACCGCGGAAATTGTGAAACCCGGAGGCCTATTCTGTTTTAACAATCTGATCTGATATGGTTTTCGTCTTGTTTTGATACGACTTTGAGTCAGCGTGCGCCACTGCATGAGCCGCTTAGGCTGATTGGTATAGTCTGTTAAGCCATTTCAGTCAGCAGAAAAAAAGGGCAAATTTCTAAAACGATAGACGAAGGGTTATCGTCCCATATAAAATTGGCATTTCGCGCCTTTTTCTACTGACAAAGTTGTTTGACCGACTATAATATTCTCGAAATCCAATCGGGATGATTGGCCGGTTGAAGTATTTTACAGATGGCACCAGGATAGGTTTTATTTGTCAATGCCACTAATAGGCTACTTTCCTACTAGTCAAATCAGCTTCTTTTTTAGAACTGTCAAAACGATTTGCTAATATGGAATTTATATGAAAACGAATGTAGTGACGTCACGGTAAACTCACCTACTTTTTATATTTCAATCCGATTTATGGCGGCTACCTCGCACAACGTATCAGTATTGCGATACAGCGGGGAAATGCCGCCAGCATCCTTGGTACAATGCCTCAGGGGCCTATTTTAGATTTAAGCTAGTTATTAATTTCGTTTAGTTGTACCACTGTATATATATTGTATGTAAATAAATGATTTAATCCGATTTATTAAATGCAAATTGTGTTTAAAACTAGCTGCTATCTATGTTTTTTCTAATAATTATCAGGTGCTTCATTTCGTGCACGGTTTGAAATAATTTATTTTAAGTTCAGGAAACATCCCTATAGTGTAATTTTTTTAAAACTTTACTGCTGGATGCCATTTAAGCCAAATTTTATAGAATATTACTATTGACAGGTAAAACTGCTAGCGTCATTTATAAAAAAAACCAGACACTTTGGGTATGGAACTCTAAAAACCTTTGTTTGTTGCCAACCCTATCTCATAAGACATCTCGCTCATACTTATCGGTGCGCGTGAGATGCCCGATGACACGTCTGAAGGTCTAATCAAAACAAAATTAAAACTGTATCATATCGTAATGGTGCAGAAGCAGTGGTGGCCGAGTGGATATAACGTCTGACTTTCAATCCGAAGGTCGTGGGTTTAAATCCCGGCTCGTAGCCACGTCAAATTAAGCCGAATTTGGGCAAGCTGCGGAAATAATTCGTGTAGTTTTGAAAATTGGTACAGGCATACCTTGTGGTGTCTAGATAAACATACTAAAAGTCCTCGAGGGTAGGGGGTGTGCTGGGGGTGTAGAGGGGGGTTGTAGGTACCTTTTTCATATTTTTGCTCATATCTCGAAAATGTGTACGAATTGCATTATAATTACTTCGGACAAAAGTTTTAACATAAAATTTACTACAAATTTGGTTATGTTTATTTTTACTCTGCGATCAATACTTTAGGAGCTACAGACTGTTAAAGTTAAATAAGAGATAAAAAATAGACGGTTTAAGAAAACGTCGTATTTTCATAATTGTTCATCATAAATAAAAAAATTTGTTGAGAATAAGCAAGCTAAATGACCTGCTGATAAAATATAAAAAAACCGGCCAAGAGCATGTCGGGTCATGCTCAGTGTAGGGTTCCGTAGTTACCCGTCCGTCAAAATAGACTATTTGCAAAAACTCTAAAACTGCTTAATCGATTAGGTTCGCTATATTTTTCTCTGAAAGTCTTTACTAAGCTTTACTTTCACGATTTTTTTCATATTTTTTGGACCCATGGTTCAAATGTTAGGGGAACTAAAGTGGAAAACACAACTTTTTTTCTTTCAGATCGATTATTTCCGAAAATATTAAGCAGATCAAAAAATGGTTCTCGGAGACCCGTATTCGTTTTAAAAGACCTATCCAACGACACCCCACACTGTAGGGTGGAAGCGAAAAAAAATTTCATCCCCTTTTTAATGTACGGCAGTCACCCTAAAAAATATTTTTTTCTAATTTATATTTTACAACTTTGTCAGCGTAACTGATTTATATATTCGTGTCAAATTTAAACATGAAAACTAGAAAAAAAATTTTTTATGGTGGTTGCCCTACATTAAAGTGGGCATGAAATTTTTTTTCGTTTCCACCCTATAGTGTGGGGTGTCGTTGGATAGATCTTTTAAAACGAATAAGGGTCTTCAAGAAACATTTTTTGATCAACTTAATATTTTCGGAAATAATCGATCTGAAAGAAAAAAAGTTGTGATTTACCCCTTAGTTCCCCTAACTTTTGAACCATGGGTAAAAAAAATATGAAAAAAATCGTGAAAACATAACTTAGTAAATACTTTCAAGGAAAAATGTAGCGAACCTAATCGGTATAGCTGTTTTTGAGTTATGGCAAATAGTCTATTTTGACAGACGGGTAACTACGGAACCCTACACTGAGCATGGCCCGACATGCATATGGCCTATTTTTTTATATTTTATCAGCAGGTTGCTTAGCTTGCTTACTCTAAGCTAATTTTTTTATTTGTGATGAACAATTACAAAAAAACGACGTTTTCTTAAACCGTCTATTTTTCATTACTTATTTAACTTTAACAGCCTGTAGCTCCTAAAGTATTGATCGCAGAGTAAAAATAAACAAACCAAATTTGTAGTAAATTTTATGTTAAAACTTTTGTCCTAAGTAATTATAATGCTATTCGTACAGATATTCGAGATATGAGCAAAAATATGAAAAAAAGTACCTTCAACCCCCCTCTACACCCCCAGCACACCCCCTACCCTCGAGGACTTTTAGTATGTTTATCTGGACACCACAAGGTATACCTGTACCAATTTTCAAAACTACACGAATTATTTCCGCAGATTTTTCTAATTTGCTTAGGCTATCGTACCAATGAGTTTTTCGGAACTTATGTACGAAATATCAATGATATTTACCACTAGCTTTTCGGTGAAGGAAAACATCGTGAGGAAACCTGCATACATCTGCGAAGAAATTCAAGGGTGTATGTGAAGTCCCCAATCCGCATTGGGCTAGCGTGGGGACTATAGCCCAAGCCCTCTCGCGCAAGAGAGGAGGCCTGTGCTCAGTAGTGGGACGTCATCATCATCATCATCATCTCAGCCATAAGACGTCCACAGCTGAACATAGGCCTCCCCCTTGGACCTCCATACGTGCCGGTTGGAAGCGACCCGCATCCAGCGTCTTCCGGCGACCTTAACAAGATCGTCTGTCCATCTTGTGGGTGGACGTCCTACGCTGCTCTTGCTAGTCCGTGGTCTCCACTCGAGCACTTTTCGACCCCATCGGGTATCTTCTCTGCGTGCAATGTGGCCTGCCCATTGCCACTTCAGCTTGCAGTGCTTTGCTTGCAGTGGGACGTATATAGGCTGAAATGATGAAATGATGATCATATTGTAATAACAGAATAGGCCACCGCGCTCTGAGGATTAAGTGTATTTACAAGCTTTATTTAAGTTTATGTTCAAATTTGTCTTGAAATGAATATTGCAAGTAAATATTCTATTTCCTACCAACAACCTACACTCTTATTAAAAATGTCACCCAAAAAAGTTTGCAAAAACCAACGTTTCCAAGGTAAGAAGCGCTGGTGGCCTAGCGGTGAGAGCGTGCGACTTGCAATCTGGAGGTCGCGGGTTCAAACCCCGGCTCGTACCAATGAGTTTTTCGGAACTTATGTACGAAATATCATTTGATATTTACCAGTCGCTTTTCGGTGAAGGAAAACATCGTAAGGAAACCGGACTAATCCCAAGAAGGCCTAGTTTACCCTCTGGGTTGGAAGGTCAGATGGCAGTCGCTTTCGTAAAAACTAGTGTCTACGCCAAATCATGGGATTAGTTGTCAAGCGGACCCCAGGCTCTCATGAGCCGTGGCGAAATGCCGGGATAGCGCGAGGAAGAAGAAGAACGTTTCTAAGGTAACGTAGCTAGTTCAATTCTTCACTTTCGTGATTTCCTTTATTAATTTAACTGAAAGCATTGGACCTGGTTTTGAAAATAAAATTGGAATATTGCTTACTTAATAGCTGTACAGTCGCCATCAGATACTTCGAAGCGGCCGGGTGCTTAAATATATCTGAGCACGCACTCTGTGGCCTTGAAAAAAGAGGTGTGATTTTGTGAGTACCTTGGCCGCTTCGACACATTTGTTGACGTCTGAAATTTTCCTACACTAAAATTCACAACAAGTTATGAAACTTTATTACTATATTTATATGGTTCTAGTTATCGTTTTAAATAAAGAATGTCTTTATGTAATCAAATTTTCATTTGTATTTTGCATGTGTGATAAGTTAAGCCTCCGCATATATAATACAATCTCTTTTTGAGAAAGTTTACCGAAGTATAAGTAAAGATAAGTCATTATTAGAACACAAAAATAAATACAGAACCATTTTAACGTTCCTACAGTGTTTTGCTACCAGAACCCCTTTTCGTTCAAATAACTGTTAGTTTAAATGTCAATATTTGCCCTTGAATTCTTGAAGTGAAAGGGCACGTGATCAACCATAAATCAAAAACATTCAATCTGGTTATTAAAGTTCAAGCTTGAAATGTCGCCTACAAAAGTTTTCTACCCTTGGTTTACCCTTGCAAATGCCGCTTTTTTAACTCACTGCCGTATTCGAACTTCAAGATATTCACAAGAACCGACACGTACTAGATCCATTCTAGATACGTTATAGTTTAGATATCAACTAGTTCTCTTTTGCAGCGCAATTCGGGCAACCAATGTCACTTTTACGTTAGATAGAGTAAGATATCTATTAGATGTGAATTGGATCTCTAAGTCATATCCTGTGGAAATCGTTCAAGAGTATCCCCATAATCACGCAAATGTCAAATTTGACAGGTTAGATCTTAAACATACCGTTATCGTATCTTGGTGATGTCTAAAAAATGTCTAATAGATGTCTATTTCAAAATCCGAATCGGGCCCTCAGTTGACCTTTTTTAAATATATTCGTAATTATACGTATTAATTACTCATGTAAATAAAGTTCGCGTGTTCAAAATTACGTTGGAACAAGGGCCTTTTGAAAACTGTTGAATAGCGTTCACTAATTCAAGAGACCTTGATAGGCATCCAATGAACGCTGGAACAAAGAACCTATGCTTGCGTGCGGGAGTTTTTCTCTGTTAAGTAACAATAGGCTACCTAGTAGGTAATAAGTTCAGGAATGCCCTGGAGAGTTATGAGTTCGAGGTCAACATTTCCATACCTTCTCGGAAGGAATACATCTCGGGATTGCGAGAATTCACGAACTTCTGGGATGATTAAATAAGCTTCTGTTGTGACATTTTTCCGTGAATCTGAATACATTGTTACGAAGTTATAATGAAGATATAATAAGATTTTATGTACAATCCACATCATAGCGGATAAGGTTAGACTTCGAGTTGAAAGTAACTACCATAATTGAATATTATATTATTATATTAGATTTGTCTGTTTTAGTAAACAGCAAAAACAGCATCACCCCAGCGATACCTGGGACGTCCGATCGGCCTCCGCCCTACTGAGCGTCCCAGGTATGCCCTTTTATCAAGATCCTCCTCCATTCTCAAAACGTGGCCGAGCCAGCGGAGACGATGAGCCTTTGGCTCGCCTATAATATTGGGTGCAGCCACAAGATCTTCAATCTCCATGCCGATAACTGGCGGGAGATGGCACAGGATTGAGACAACTGGCGTGTACTCGAGTCGGAAGCCAAGACTCATTTTGGGTCGCTGCGCCATTAACGTAAGTTTCAGTAAAACAATTAGAGAGTGGCAGATACTTTAGCGCGTTGTTCTTAATATGACTGCTGACTGTATATAAATTTTGAAGGCACATTATTCAAACTTTTTCTAAAAATAAAGTGTCAATTTACAACGCTAGGGTAATAAATACATTCTTTTTTAACTGTAAAACATTAGAATTAAAACTAATAATTATTATTCCTCTTACTCAAACATTATTCATACATTACGAGAACTATTATATTATTATCTATAAAGGCCTGTCCAATTAGACATTTATCTTCAATGAGCAAACTAAACAATGTCAGTCAGTGTAAATATTCAATTAAAGTAATCTTTTTTATTGTGTCCTTTTTTCTATTTTCATATAATTGCCTTTGAGCGGTATCCGAATTATTAATGACGTGATCGTGATTTGATGTCAAATTTCGATACTAGGAGCGCGATGCCGATTTGAAAACTTGTTACGATTCTGATCTTATTTTGAAACGACCTGGAAGATTGTTCACTCTGATTGGTCATGTGAAATGAAGTGAAAGTCGTGCGTGAGATGTGCACCAATCAGAGAGCGTTTTCACATTGTCCGATCCGACATCGCATGTAGGATCCTACAACCGCGTAGTCAGGTCGCGGGGCGCGCCCGGGCGCCGTCTTTAGCGGTCACGTACAGTACACTAATACAATAAACATTATGGCTACTCTACACGATGGGCCAACGCCGGCCACTCCAAGGGACGCATTTATGCGTTAGAGGGAGCAAGTGATATTGCTATCTCATTCTACCGCATGGCTGCGTCCCTTGGAGTGGCCGGCGCTGGCCCATCGTGTAGAGGAGCCATTATTCCTTCACATACGCACACAAACAAATGTTATCGGTCCGACAGCTGACGGGACTCCGACGTGGCAATATTTGTCGGAAGCGCCCATCCGATATCGGATCTCGGAATGCGCCTATAACAAAAACAGCTGTAGGAGAGTGCCATTTCGCATTAAAACCGCCTTTATTGTGTTGTCTATCGTTTTTTAGTAATAATGATTGATTAAATGTAGAAATAAATACAGAGAAACACATATTTCTTACATTTTATTTCCTTCCGACATCCGATATCGGATCGGATAATGTGAAAACGCTCTAATAATAGGAAGGTCGTATCAAAACCAGTTGTTGTACCAAAAACAATAATAAATAAGTTGTTAAAATGTGAATCGGGCGGTAGATGTAGTATTTATTCGGGTGCCGTTTCGCGTATTTTTACAAACAAACCAATGAAAAGATAATAAAAATAACTAGAAAAATCCCTTTCATTGTGTAACTTGACATTTATTGTTGAATTTGAACACACAAAAGAATGTCTGTCCTAAAATAATACATATACTTCACAGACAAAAATGTGCTCCATTGATTGAGCGAAACAATTAAATTCTTCGCTTAATTGGATTCTCAGCAGGTTTTGATTAATTATTTCAAAAACAGAAAGAGTAATGGTTTTTGCTGCAAAATATTTAAAATATAATTTCATATTTGAAAGGGCATATGACAACATTCTGAATTGAAGATTCTCCTTACGATTTCAACGCCTGTCACATTTTGGGAACACACTTCACGCTTTTATGATGAAGTCATAACATAAATTATATGTTTTCTGATATATTTGACTCTTGGCATCTGTACTTGTTGTTCAAATTAACTTCTTGGTGTAGGTACACTGTACAAATTCAACAATATACTTTCATATACCTAAAAGTGTGGTCTGTGGTCTACTACTTGTGTCTATGGCATACTTTCCTCTAAATTGGACTTTAGATACCGATTTGATACTGAAATCAACAACTACGTAGAACAAAATACTATAAATTATGAAATCAGATTAAAATATCAGAATAAAACGCTTCCTTAGATAAAATCATTCTATGATTTTAAAATTATTCCTTTAGATTTATTATTCCTAATTAGTAATTACGTAGATGTCGTAGATTGAACACCTTCTGTTCAGCCGGATACTAATTATTAATATGAGGCTTTCGTATGATAAATCCTTGTACTTTTTACACGTATTTTCGCTGAAAATAGTTCAATAATCATAAATAGATTTAGCTCGTCCTATTTTTAGTGCTATCGATAAAACGCATCAATAAACTTATCTAATCTTCGAATATCGACTAACTGGATTGTAAACCAAGGACGCAAGGACCATTCCACACTTTGTACTCTCCTGTACCTATTTATAAATGTGAAATAATGAATTCATAAAGTTGGTATAATCGATATGGGTAGGGGTGAACTATCAATCAACTAGATTTTGATAAAAATGGTACCAATCTGGAAGAAGAAGAAGAAGAAGCTTTTGCTTTGATATTTTTTTACCGATTATTATCATTATATTCGTTAACTTACGTTAATGCATAGAAAAGTTGTACATATATGTATAACGGAAAATTACTAGACAAACCAAACTTCTGTTAACACAATATACACGTAAAACACAAAGCATACGTTATCACGCCAGGAACAAAGGAATTACGTTATGACGTCATAATGTAGCCAGAGTATTTTGTGCATATGTGATGACTTGCCCTTATCGGTCATCTATCATCCCGACACGTTATGCTCAACCCTTTATGCCCTTGCCACAGATCATTTGTTCAGATACCGTATAAGACGACTCGGTGGTCCCCGCAGGCTATCGGGCCGCTATTCATAAAATATTCAACAATTTGATTAGATTCCCTATTCTATGTTATAACGAGAAAATAATTATAGCAACTATATATATACTGTAATGCAGTTTTTACGGCGTGAATAACGAGAAACTTATTTTTCATCATTCCTTTGCATACATTTGGGCACAACCGTGTACGCTGTGACGTCAGTGAGAACCCGCTTTTTGTAGGGGGCTTTTTTACTCATTTTCACCATTTTTAAATTTTTGGGGTAGGTACGTGCAACATAGCAGGTTTAATAGGAATATTTCTCACGGGAAGTGTCATCATTCATCAATTTGGCACATTCCAAAAAAATCGCGCATATAAATAGCAAATTTTACAACATGGTAGAGTAATTCAGATGTCAAAATTTGATACCTATCTCATCCGCTATTCACTCGCGCCAATATGAGTACGAGAATAATATAATAGGTATATAACATTAGGAACGTAAGTCTATTAACAAATCTGTATGCGTAAGGACTCATACAGATTTGTAGTGTAGTCATTGACGTATAATCTAAGGACGGGCTACTGGAGCACTAAAAAAGGTACTAGTTAAGTGGTGTTACTCACGAATTCCAGCCAATCGTGCAGTCTAACGCAACTAGTTGCGACCAATAGCACGCGTAATGCGAACTCGTCAACCAATCGCGCGCGTGATGCGAACTCATCAACCAATCGCGTTGTAGCGGTTTCACACCGCTGTACTGGCCCCTGTCATGCCTCATTATTATTGCCCGTAAAGCCAGTCCCTAGATATCTATGTCAATGTTTGTAGTAAGTATTTATTTCGAGTAACTCCATAGTTACTCGAAATAAATACCTCATCATTCATTCATATAATATCCTATCAAAAATTAATTCAGGAACTGATCGTTCAGCAATGTTCGAATAGTCCTTCAGAGGATCAATCTTATTTCATTTCGCTGAACATGCTTAAAGCCTGGTTTTGCACCCTTTGTTCTGAAATTAAACTGTTATAAATTCATAAGTACGGTTTTAATTGTTTTCTCGGATGCTGAGTTGGCGAGTGTTTCATCTAATTTTCAATACTCCCGTAATTTTAGCTTGCAGTAAAGCAAACTTTGGTTTAATTTAAAAAATGTAAGTATGCACCTTCATTCAACGTCATTGGAGATTGGAGTAAAGAGTACCTTAGAAAAATTTATTTTCATGTCTTGCTTAACACCTTTTTAAAATTGCTACATTATAAAAAATCACGTTATGCTGGATATTACACCCTACTAATATTTGAAATGCAAAAGTAACTTTATTTGCCTGATACCGCTTTGCGCTTAAACCGCTGAACCGATTAAGATTTATGAAAGGTCCATGTGGCTATTTCCGTCATAGGGACTATTCCGTCCACAAGCGTTATTCTCAGACAAGGAAAAACATTAATAATTGCGCCGACAAAGCAGTTTTGCTTTTAGTTTCAGCAGTCATAAGCAAAAGTTTTTTCCTTACGATTTAAAATCAAAGAAATATACGCTCGTAGACGGAATAGTCCCTATGACGGAATTAGCCACATTGACCTTACAGTACTACATTTAAATAAATATTTACCTACCAAAGGTGAACTTAAGGTTTTAGTAACATTTTTGCAAGTCATTTAAGATTTTTACTATCGAACATCAGGCTTACGGCGCGATTCGCGAAATGAATTAGACATTCACTAGATATGAAATAGTGGTAGTAGTCCTCGCTAAAGCCTCGAAATAAGGCGCTTCCTGTATATCAACAAAAACACAGATTTCCTCTATAACTACCATAAGTTTAGCGTCCGCAAACAAAACTAGACCGGGCCGGAACAGGGAAAAGGCAAAAGTAGTCGCTTTTATTCAATTTACCACCAATTTGGAGAGTAATAACATTCGGGAACGCTCCAGATTCTAACTGAAATTCTCTAGGAGTTATTTACGATGTTTGAATAACGGCGCGATTCGGGAAATGAATTAGACATTCACTAGATATGAAATAGTAACGATATGTGACGTTTCACGGTACCTTTTGCCTATACACATCCGGTTTATTTCTGATTACTTATGAATTTCTCTCTGATTCAATGATTCTGACAAGCATTATGTATTCAGAATAATAAATAAGAAAATTAATATTATGAAATCCGAGCACAAACACTCTTCTGGGGGCCGATTTTTGAAATTCGACTGCTCGATTTCGTATTTCATTCAATAATATTAGGCATTTAAATTTTACTAATAGAATTGAAAACGAGTGGTCAATACTACTAGATTCCCAATTTCTACCGCTCGAATTTCAAAAATTAGCATATTTTCTCCGTTTTCCACCGATTTTCGAGTGACGAAATCGAACGATCGAAATTCAAAAATCGGCTCCCAGATTATGAATTTGTCAGTTGACATTCGTGAGACAGAGTGATATAAATGTTCGTAGAGTTAGACCAAGAAAAGTACGCAGCATATGCAGTGCAAGTGTTAGTTAATACGTCATAATTTCATAGAAGTTTGACGTTTAAAACAACACTTGCATTGCGTGTGCTATCAAAATCGTTGTAGATTTTTCTTGGTCTAACTGAACATTACTGATCAATCAAAATATTTAAGACATAATACAATATGTATGAGCCTTAGACTTTATTGTACAATAGAAAACTAATAGGTTCTTCTAACGCTTAATATAATATTATTCTAAACAATTCAAAATAAAGGTGCAGAAGTTGCTACAAAGGAAACTTTTTAAGTCACTTAAAGACTAACAATTTCTTTCATTATGTTGCTTTCAAAGCAATACAGATTAAGTACTTACCTTAAACAAAATCGCACAAAGTTAAGTTATTCGCTAGTTTGGCTTGACTTGATTATCTCTGAAGATAATAGCGTTATCCACAGAACATTTATTCTGATCGGTTACCGAGCTTACGCGATCGTTCATTTAGCTTTTTACCGGGCTGACATGACAGTTCAAAAATGACAATCGAATCTTACTGATCGAAAATGTGTAGCTTAACTTCGAACTCGGGTAAATCCATTCGACCCTCTCAGCAAATATCAACCTTTTCTTAATACATTACCAAAATCGCATAATCTGATAGATGGATTTACCCGAGTTTGAAGTTAAGCGATTCAAATAAAACACACGTTTGAAGTGCCGTATGTGGGAAATATATATCCCTTAGCTTGGGTTAGACATCAATCGTAGCAGAGGCCGAGCCCAGATGACAATCGTGGAAAGAAAACGTCAATCAAAACTAAAATAGTGCATGGAAATAGTGTGGAAATAGTCACTTGAGTGACTTGACTTTTCGTGGCATCTGTCACCCGATAAATACACTTTTTCTTTTAGTTTGGTGTTTATTAGAGGTACGATTTTCATTTTGACTAGGGGCCTAGGGGATCATCCATTAATTACGTCACACGATTTCTAGGTTTTTTGAACCCCCCTCCTTATCACACTTGGTCACATTTTGCAAACCCCTCCCCACCTGGTGTGACGTCACATTTTAGGCAATTTAGTTTTCGACGAAATCGGCAATACTATAGTGCGTCAAGCAAATCTTGTCAGTAGCAATGTAAATCAAACTAAAGTAGGGCAACACTCAAAGAGCAGTATTGCGCTAAGAAAAGCAGCAATGTACATTGAACCAAAACTTTTTTCCGAGCGCCCTACGTAACGTCAATTCAAATTGTCACTCGCCGTTTATTGAACATTTTTGAAATTGTTATTATTGTTATTAATATGGACGGACAATTTAAAAGCGGTGTAAAAACGTCGTTAATCAAAATTATTAACAAATTCGAAGATCACATAATAAAATTAGAAGAAAACTATGCCGTTAAACAAGAATGTATCAATAAAATATTTGCTTCCGCAGGTAGAGACGTCCTTTACTACTGGATTTTAATATTTTATTAGATTTCTCAGTTGGCACTGTAGGCATTGTAGGAACCTTAGCTTTGCTTAGCACACAATCTTATTTTTAATATATTGGTATTTAATGGTGACGGCAGAAATATCTCTTGAAATAGAAACGATTCAGAAAGTAAACAAACAAGACGATGGCTGTCATTCACGATCCACATTCCACAGATAAAACACAGATGACACGCGATTTTCGAATTATTCGAACACAGTGTTGCTAAACCGCGATTTTTCAAATTTGCCGCCGTTTGCTACTGACAAGATTTGCTTGACCCAGTATAACTCGGCATTATTTTTTTAATAAAAATATATTTTTGGTAAAATAAATATTAGTAATTTTATAACACAAAACCAATTAGGAACGAAAATTACCTACTTCCAAAACCACATTATTTAAATGGACAGCGAATATTAAAATATAAATTAATTTTCAGTTACTGATGAATAGTGATGAAGTTAATATGACGTCACAATGTTTGTGACTCCCCCTTCCCCCATGTCACAACATGTCACATTTTCTTGACCCCCTCCCACCCCCTAAACGTGTGACGTAATTAATGGATGACCCCTAGCACTCAAACATAATCAATTTGATCTTAAATAGAGTTTAATTGCTAACTCATTTAAACTACGGTACGTACCTAATAGCGCTGATTTTTCGTGCTTCGACCCTAATCAATTAATGAAATTGTTCTTTTATGGAGTGCGCTTGGGTACCCAAAGGACGTCAATCTTTGATATCGCGTACTCTACGGTAATAGCTTACCAATTTTATTTAATTTCATAATAATTTAAATTTCATCATACCTATAGTCCGTAGTACATCATATAGTAAGAAGATATTCAATATTATAGGCCGTTCTATTTCAGCTGGTGTCGAACAGGCCGCGTAGCCAACATGCCAATCGCTTACGCTCCGTAACGTTCGAAAGGCAACTGTCATTGTCGCATTGTCGCACTATTATATATATATGTATACATATTGGCAGAGTGATACACAAAGAGTTTCGTTGTCGAAGCGATAGCGATTGTCATCTTGGCTAGGCCGGCAGACCCGCGTTCGCTAGCAATCGGAATGCCAACTTCTGCAGTTATATATATATTGTTTCACTGCGAAGTTTTTGGCCAGGTGGTCCCTACGGACACTACGTCATACTTACTTATTAAGGGCTACCTATACTGGCTTATAATTTATCTAGATATTTATTGATTGCGTTGTTTCGGCGCTGTTTACGATAAACTTGTGCTGTGATAACTCTTTGTGTGTTTGACCAATTGGTCCGGCCTAATCGGTAGTAAGGGTAAAAGCATTTCTTTCTGTGATGAGCATAGAGCATTCCTGTGTCATGCATATTTTTTCAGAATAAAATCATGACTCATCGGTTTGATCGGTATCCGTATTAATAAAAGTTGTCAATATAATAATGAATATAGGTACAGTTAGCAGCAGAAGTTGCTAAGCTAGGTGTTCAAATTGATGCGATTTTATTGTTAAGAGAATAAGAGCGTATAGAGGTAATTTTTAAGACCTCGTTCGCTAAGCAACAACAGCGGCTGACTGTACAAAACTGCTTATTGAACCGTTGAAATGCGCGTTTCAACAGGGCATTTAATCATTTTCAAGCGTAAATACCAAATTATAATAAAACCTTTTATTTTCCTCGTGTGAGTGAGCCATTAACAACTGAATTACAAGCTTACGATAACCAAATGCAGGTTTTGATAAATCATAACGAAATAAACCGAGGTGTTTTCTTAACACGCAAATCGAGTTATACTGTTATGACTCAGTTGTCATAGCAGCGGATTGTATGAAATCTGAAAGACGTTAAAGGGCATTTTGTGGGCAAGAATCTAAAATACTAGTGGTTTTGTGATCTGTAGACTTCGCGAACCCCCACGGCAAAAAAAATTGTATACCTATCTAATTTGAGGACGCTATACCGGATGTGGCCTGTAATACGAACAAATAATTAAATTAAATTAAACAAATAAATAATTAAAACACAAATTGTACTCCTCAAACGACGCCACTTTAGTTCAATCATCATCATCATCATATCAGCCTGAGGACGTCCACTGCTGGACATAGGCCTCCCCCAAAGAGTGCCACAATGACCGGTCTTGCGCCACCCGCATCCAGCGGACTTCCGCGACCTTTACCAGCTCATCAGTCCACCTTGTGGGGGGTCTAGGAGTCTTTAGTTCAATAACTTTAAAAAAATATGTGTAGTCTTTAGACATCATATTTTAATCAACAATTAGTCAATATTTTTTGCAGGTAAATACTAGGCAATTTTTAAAATATGGTAGCTAGAAATTCTCAGTAAATTGGACACTGCGCCCGATGTCAGAATTTAACCACAATTGAATTTGTATATAATTACGTTAAACATGGTACCTAGCAATTAAAGTTTACTGCCTGTTCGCAAATTAATTTATTTTGTGGCAACAACACATTTATTTTAAAAGTAATTACCGTAAAATGGGGTGAGTAGGGTCAAAACTGAAATTCAAACCTCGATAACATTTTATTTTTACATATGAAAACTGAATGGTGTATATAATAAGTGTTCCGGGCGTTTGTATTTTAGTTTTTGTTTTATTTTGGGTAGTTCCAATTCATAACTTTGACGATAAAGAGGAAAACCCACGCTTTTGACGCCCTCACGTAGGTACAACGTCAATCGGAGACCAAGGTCAAACGTAAACAGTAAAAAAATTTGCTGCCAATTTTGTAAGCAAAGTTAATCTTAAGACGAGTCGTTTACTCAATATTAAAAAACTTGCACACTTAAAATTCTATTACCCAAGTAGCAAATACAACGTAATTGAAAATAACATTTTCCACTTTTAAATTTGTTCTAAGTTTAAAATTACATTTTAAGTTTTACGTTATTAATCTTATTATCTAATTCTATTTCTTTTTACAATAATTTCAACCTTGCTACTCGTAGATCTATTTTTCTAGTACTTATTTTGTTACTCGTTTAAATCCATTCATTACGGCCTCCCTCCTCGCGTCGGTTTCCTCAATGCTGAGGGTCGTGACCATCTCGTCGAAATAGTTTTGTGTGGACCACTCGGCGCCACACACTTCTATCTGCTGCCTCGTGAAGAGCGTCGTGTACTGTGGTGTCGAGGGTGGTGCGAACCTGGTCAGTCCAACGTATCGGGCTTCTGCCCCTAGGTCTGTTTCCTTCCACTTTGCCAGTGACCACTAATTTTTCAAGATTATCGCTGCTTTTCCTGGCTATGTGTCCGAAGTACTCCAGAATCCAGCTCATTACGGCCTAGTGTAAACCAATTTTATTGTGTATTGTTTTGGGAATTCTTAAAAAATATATCCTTACTCTAATTACATATAAAATGTAAGTAGGTAGCAATTTGAACTGGACTAATTGTCTAATAAGCAACAGTAATTTCATACATTAGTAGAAAAACAAAGTGCGGAACGGGCGTAACCTTCTTCCTTCCATAATCGACAATTCGACATCGACTCAAAAAGCCTCGCCGAAGTATCGGCAGTAAAGTATCTCCGTAAATATTATCTGTATCACTCGAAAACCCTTTAGCGGGAAATGTGCCACAGATAACATAATACCTGTATGAGATAGACCTACACCACTCGTAAAAAATTGGTGGCATAACTTCACTAAATTGCCAAGTGACAATGCTATTCCGCTATTTATCGATTACAGACCAGATAGACAGAGCTTATAACTTATAGTTTCACCATGTCCGTCCACTACTCCATCTATAATTATGTTAAAAAAATCATCACCACTACACGTATACGAGAGGTATCCTAAAATATATATGTATTCCCTATAGAAGCTGTAAAGCCTAACATCGAAGTAAAATATCCACTTCTTTTAAAGAGTGCCGTATATCACACAAAATATCCATGTATGTAATAAAATAAAATAGGCGCAGGACGTCGAGTTGCGGAAAATTGCCCGTACTACAATACAATACAATACAAGAGTGCCGTATCTGCCATCTTTAATTAATCTACAGATGCGTACTGCTTGATAAATTGACGTCGATCCAGTGTTACTATCGCCAAAAACTTGTGTGTTTTAGATACAGATATGTCAACTAGGGAGTTAGTGTGAGAGACTCATGAATAACGGGAGTAGGGTTGTCAAACTAGTATTGTAAGTGGGCCATACCCATATTAAATATTGTATGTTTAACTCGGTCGCGTCTTTCCTGTAGACCAAATGATCAAAAGCTTACTTTTACATCGCACTTACAGTAACATTATATTGCTTACAATGAATTTTAAATACAACGGGAGACTAGGGAAAAATATAATTATGAAATGAATACATTATTTATTTTTCGTCACTTGTCAAAACCATACCTACTTAAAATTTTTCGTTGACCACGAACGCTGTAGAGAGATCGAAACGAAATTAATAGGTGATGGTCTAACACGCGATTCGTCCAAACGGAATTCCACCACGCTGTTCGTCCACCAAAATGTCGGGATGTATTTTAAATTCACTAGCGACCCGCCCCGGCTTCGCACGGGTTACACAAAAACTTAACAAATTGTATATGTATACCTAAACCTTTCTCTAGAATCGCTCTATTGAAGGTGAAGCGTTCGTATCGAAGGTTGGAAGCGCTGGTGGCCTAGCGGTAAGAACGTGCGACTTGCAATCTGGAGGTCGCGGGTTCAAATCCCGGCTCGTATCAATGAGTTTTTCGGAACTTATGTACGAAATATCATTTGATATTTACCAGTCACTTTTCGGTGAAGGAAAACATCGTGAGGAAACCGAACTAATCCCAATAAGGCCTAGTTTACCCTCTGGGTTGGAAGGTCAGACGGCAGTCGCTTTCGTAAAACTGGTGCCTACGTCAAATCATGGGATTAGTTGTCAAGCGGACCCCAGGCTCCCATGAGCCGTGGCAGAATGCCGGGATAGCGCGAGGAAGAAGACAGACGCGGTGGGACTTTGTTTTTTTATAAGGGGTAGTTTGTTAAGTGTTTTTTATAAGATTATACGCTATAGACACTGTATTACTCGTAATCTTTCTCTCAAAAATATACATATATATCTTAGATTCGCTGTCTCATTGTCACGTATTCCGTTCGTAAACAATGCCTTAGCGATTCTTCAGCCGGCAGTAATATAAAGCTTTAATAAAACAGAAGGAAAACAATTGCCGCTCGCAACAATCCAAACGTGTCTTCCCCAAAACGGAATGTTTAATCAAGGCTCTCTTCAGCATAACATTCATAAATAAAACTCGCGAGTTTTTTCCAAACTTTATCCCAAAGGTTAGTAGAAGAGATATAGCCTTAGGAGTCAAAATAATTCCCACAAAGACGGGGTTCGATGTTTTTAGTTATTTGTGACATACTAAAAATATATCAAAATATTGAAAAATCAAAACCAATATTTAAATTCGCGTGGGGTATCAAATTAAAGGAAATTACACGCTAATAAGGGTTGTGAGGTTGCAACGATTGTTATGAAAATTACTTTTGCATATTGTAAATGAATACGCAGCGAAAGCGATAGTTTTTATGCTCTTGTTCTATTCTCGTATTTAGATAATAGATTTAAACAGTTTTTTCGTATCATACGTGCGTCGTGTTTGAGGTGGCATTCATGCTTTATGGCTCCTCTACACGTTGGCCAAACGCCAACGCTTGGCCCATGAGTTGGCCGTGCCTTGGTCGGAACGCTACTACACGTGGCCACGAAGACGAATGTCATTTTTAATTAAAAAAAAAAAGCATGAACGTCCACCCTCGACCGCGTCCGAGCACGCACTGCCGATTATTGGGCCACGTGTAGTACGTCGCTTGGCCAATCCCTTTGATGTGCGGCCGAAAAACCGACACCGCGGCCAACTCATCGCCATCCCGCGCGCCAAAAGCCAACCGACACCAATACCCCCTCTACACGTTGTCCCAACATATTGGACCAATAGGTTGGGCCAACAAGTAGAGGAGCCATTAGAAATTGGTTATTGACATTGTATGAATACGAGTGAGTTTCGTGGGCAAGTGATGTCAAAATTAGATCAAGTAGCGGTTAATTTAGGTGTACATTGATCTCCCACCACACTTATATGGATTTCGTAGTTAAATGTAATACTGGTTAGAATAGATTTTTAGAACGAGCCCCGTGCCTGAGGGCCTACCGCGAACCACGTTCGATGAGTTGCCTCTCTGTCGCACTTGTAAATTCGTACGTAAGTGGGACAAGGAGGCAACACGTCGAACGTGCTTCGCGGTAGGCCCTCCGAGCATTTCGAATGGGTTGATCGGCTGCATAGAGAATGAACCTCGTGCAATTATATTACGGGCATTGACAACCGTTTCGTGGCTTACAGGTGCAATCTAATAATCGATTGCGATGCACGTTAGTACAGTGCTAATAGTTGGTGAGGACTGAGGAGTGACCTTTAAAGTGACCTTATAATTTAGCCCATTCGAGAAAAAAAATTAATATCGATATATCCTAGTTCACACTTATACTAATTCCGCGAAATTTGGTTGTAGTTTAGACTTTTGGTTTGTGCACTATGGTACTAATTTAGTACCATTTGTACTACCAGTAGTACAACTAATTACAACAAAATCTACCCCATAATTTGTACGATTGTGAATTAGACCAAAAACACATAAAAGCCACTAGGGTTCTGTGAGCACTTCGCGCACTCCCATGGCTCCGCCATTTTGAAAAATCTCCAATAACTAAACTACAAAAAAATCTACATAATAGGGTATTATACTGTATTTAAAATAAATTATTTTACACCATGCATGAAATAAAGTACCAGATGATTATTAGAAAAACACAGATAAAAGTTATTTTTAAACACAAGTTCTATTTAATAAATCGGATAGAAGTATAAAAAGTAGGTGAGTTGACCGTGACGTCACGATGTAATGTTTCATATAAATTCCATATTAACAAATCGTTTTGACAGTTCTAAAAAAGTAACTGATTTGACTAGTAGGAAAATACCCTATTATCTAACCTGCTGACCAAATTTTATGAATTTGAAAAATGAGACATCCGGACATTTGAAAGAATTTTTGCCGAAGCTGAGCCGAAGAACTGTTTTCGCTCAGTTAATAAGTAGGTAAATCATTACACGGGGACCGGGGAGTGGCGTGGGAGTCGGCCACGTCATTCACGTCAAGTGTCCAGTACTTCAAACAAGTTCCTCAGTAACTTTAGACAGGTAAAAAGTATTTCTAGAAAACTTCGTCTTGAACCGCAATTTAATAGATAACTGGTTTCCAGAGTACAAGATAAAAGTGTTTGCGTGTGTTCCAAGCACAAGTTTTCTTCTAGCTCCTTGAAAATTTTATGAAGTTCTGAGTTAATACAATTACATGGCAATGCCATTTGACCAAGATGAAGAGTCTAGAAGAATCCATTTTTAGGGTTCCGTACCCAAAGGGTATAAACATAAACGGGACCCTATTACTAAGACTCCACTGTCCGTCTGTCTGTCACCAGGCTGTATCTCATGAACCGTGATAGCTAGACAGTTGAAATTTCACAGATGATGTATTTCTGTTGCGGCAATAACAACAAATACTAAAAAGTACGTACGGAACTCTCTGCGAGGGAATTTAATAATACTTTGTTATATTATTTAATTGAATAATTTACAGTAATATTTTAATAAAGTTTAATGTTATATAAGATCTGAATAATGCTTGACATGTAGGTAATATTTAAAATATTATGAATAAATGTCTATGGGCCCGATTCGGATTTTGAAATAGACATCTATTAGTTATCTTTTAGCCATCACCAAGTTACGATAACGATATGTTTAAGATCTAACCTGTCAAATTTGACATTTGCGCGATATTGGAGATACTCTTGAACGATTTCCACAGGATATGACTTAGAGATCCAATTCACATCTAATAGATATCTTACTCTATCTAACGTAAAAGTGACACTGGTTGCCCGAATTGCGCTGCAAAAGAGAACTAGTTGATATCTAAACCATAACGTGTCTAGAATGGATGTAGTACGTGTCGTCTCTTGTGAATATCTTGAAGTTCGAATACGGCATTATGTCTATGTAATACGGAATCAAACCGCTAAACATGATTATAATACCTCTTTATGATGCAATACTAAAACGAGACGTTAGGTGTACATCCATTTGATCCATTGTTCATCCCCAAAATGTCCGCCCGGGCTTCAAGCGTACACAATAACATAAAGGTCAATTGTTTCAGCCTGTATTATATTTAGCTGCTATTTCTGGCCAAGTGGAGTTATTTTTAGGTGGTTCGCTTTCCAATTCATCATCATTATCATCATCATCATCATCATCTCAGCCATAAGACGTCCAATGCAGAACGTAGGCCTCCCCCTTGGACCTACATTCATACCGGTTGGAAGCGACCCGCATCCAGCGTCTTTCGGCGACCTTAACAAGGTCGACTGTCCACCTTGTGGGTGGACGTCCTACGCTGCGCTTGCTAGTTCGTGGTCTCCACTCGATGAAGATGATAATATTAATGTGTTTTTTCAAGAAACATAATTTTATCAATGGTCAAAGCGGTGCTTTGTCTGGAATACAATTTAAGCGAATTATGATTGTCTAATGTTTGGTAGATTTCAATGACAATAAAATTTATCTTATTTTATCTCTTTACAAAGCATTTAAGACTAAGAATGTTTTTAGATGTTGTTAGTAATACATCAAGGTTATATTTTACTAATAAATACTTCGTCTAAAAGTAAAATCAATAAGGTCATTGACTTTTTACCTCTCAAAGTATCTTACTTTCTCATTTTTGGGAGCATACCTTATCACGAAACGCGAAAAAATCTCACTCGCCCGCTCAAAGCCTAATTGGAGGAGATTCCTCGCAAGGATAAGTACGTCTTTGTGTCGTTGCGTTTCAATAGTTCCAAGAAACCGAATGAAAAGGGAAAAATCGGATCTAGATTTATGGTCAATGGTAAATGTAGTTGGCATTTTTTTGTGTTCCAAGTTTCGATTGACACAATTAATAGTAGATTGTTAACCAAGGGTAACTCGCAAGTTTCTGCAAACTAACACGAAAATTGAATGCAACTTGCATTTGCAATGCCACTTAGAAAGATTCTGCAATCTACTGATACGAGTAATATAATAATGAAAGCCTGAAAGTAATCACAGGAGCTATTTCTAATAACAGAAAGCTAATCCCTGTCTTGAGACCTGGGACTCTCAGTAATTGTCGCTATAAAACTTTACTACAAAAGTTTCAAAGGAAAATGCACTATACATGTATGAGTTCCGTACATTCGTAGTGCCATTTTCCTGTGCAGCGGCAATTATCTGGCCTATGTCTGTGTCATTGAATACCTCGAATAGACTCCGCATTGGGTACGATGGGCATACGCAGACTAGGTGTTGTCACAAATAGGTATAGTCGGAACAAGGTGATTTTGCATAACATTTGCAAATCATAAAGGGGCCCACTGATTAACAGTCCGCCGGACGGTATCGGCTCGTCCGTTGTTCGGAGCTGTCAAAATTTTGTTCTAACTGACAGGCCGATACCGTCCGGCGGATTGTTAATCAGTGGGCCCCTTAAAGAGTGGCAATGTCATCATAATGTCAAATTTCTACGAAAAATTACTTTGAACATTAAATTACGTTTAATAATCCCTCCTTTTAACTCCCTATTTGCATACATTTTTTGTTACTTTTCATTTGTTATTAGCGGTAGCCTTAAACATTAGAGAACCATTTGTTCACATCAAGATAATCTCTTAAGTGCTGAACTTGACCTTCGAAGGCCCAGCCATACAAATAAAATATCCAAAATTTGAACCTATAGTGTAGGGAATAGAGTTAATTTTGCATTGTTTGAAAATTGGACGAAACAAAGCAAAAGCGACTCATGTTATCATCGAACTGAAGAAGTACTATGTATAAGTAGGACCTTGGGCCTATAGTTCGTTTTTTTAGCATTAGAAAGAACTTGGAAGAAGGTAAGCGATTTTGGCATGTCTTTTAATTGAAAAACGCTTATTAAAAATCAGTAACTATCATTTATGAAAGCAGAAGAATATAAATGATTGTATTAGATTCATAATTGTTACATATTTGCCGTAATTAATTTTTAAAATGAGTTTTTCAATTAAAAGACACATCAAGATTGTTTACCTAATTTCTAATGCTAAAAAAAACAAGGTATAGGGGGATACAGGAAAAGTTGGTTCACCAAAATACTCCATCTAGTGAGTAAGAGATCCACGGCCTGTAATGAGCTCATTTGCTGGAGTAACCGAGTCACAACGCGACGTCTTTTACCCGGCCACATTTGAAGGCGTCCGCTGGCTGGCGCGGTTGCACGGAGCGGGTTAACGTTTAAACTATAGTTTGTATATTTAGGTATTTAAAAAAAAACAACGGGTTGCACTCCGGGAGTGCCGACAGAAGTGAAAACTCAATGACTAGTCCAAAATGTCTGCAGGACTATGTATAATTGACCCATCCTTCTTTCTATTGAAAAACTTTAGTTCCGAAATTGCTTGCCAGTGAGTATAAATTTGTAGCGTTAATTGTTTAAAATTCGAATAGTAATTGTAGAGTTACCTTGGAGACCTCGCATCTAAATATATTTGGTCATGATATTTTCAGTTTTATTCACCAGTACTAAAGTTCATTTTTATTAGCGATTTCATCAAGATGTAGCTTTATTGAATTAGATTGGAGTGGTATAAGATATAAAGTTAGAATGTAACTGTGAGATTCTCGTATTTCAGCCAGTACAAGATTAGAACATTGAGCTTTATTGCTTAATTTTTTTTTTGTCGACGACGTTTGTATTAGATTCGTAAAAATTACAACATATTAATGTCAAAATGGACGAAATGATGACTGTCCAGCGTTTTAATGCCATGCTGGTAATAAAATATTTATGTTACTTTAGTTTTCATATAAAAGGTATTAAATAATTGACCTGATTATGAATAACATTGTCCGCGACACATGACGTCAGCTTTACGTTGCGCGTTACGCTGAATCGAGTTTATCATTTTTTCCCAAAAAGTGCTCAGCGCAGCTCAAGAAGTTTTCACTTCAAAAATTTGTAGTATTTTTGGGTAGTTATAACATTTTATTGGCTAACCGACCAATTACATAACCGTCTGGATCAGTCACTGAACGACCTGACTTTAACCTACATTATTTGATCGTGTAATGTTTTCATCTACCCTCAACTGGTTTAAGGAGCTAAAATCTACCCTAGATTTTGTTTAGTTTTATTTAAATACCCAAAGATACAGAGTATAGACACCAAACTTGGTGTGGGCTGCATGTACTTGTAGCGACGCGACGAAATCGCGCAGTGAGCCACGCCTGACAATGGCACCCGCGTGCGTGCGCCCGCTCCGTGCACTCGCCCACGCACCGCGACACATACAGTATGTGTCTGACCATGGGGCTTTAATTTCAGGGCTTGATTTTACTCGCTAAACTGAGCTACTTTTACTATGGGAGCCTGAAATCGGGGAAAATTTTTTGGCTTTTCCATAGAAAATGTCGACATCTGATCAGCTAAAATGTATGAAAAAGTAAAAAAAAATTTCGGGATTTCGGGGTTAGTGCCATAATAAAAGTAGCTCAGTTTAGCGAGTAGAATCGAGCCCTCCATTTAAAGCCCCATGGTCAGTAACATTCTGTATATTCTTCTATTACCGTCATTAGGCCATTCCGTGGTATATTACAGGCAATGTAATATAATAAAACAGAGATAACGCGACGATTAGTGAGATTACAGTAATGGACGCATGTTAATTGTATAATAATTACCTACCTGACTATTGTTATTAACGCCATTAAAGATATTAGATAGGTAGGTACCACTCTTTGAAAGGGACGAGTAAAGTGAATTAAATAGATTACACACACATTAAAAAAGAATATTCTCTACTTATAGTATGTAATTATGTATATTGAACTAGCTTTTGTCCTCGATTTCATCAGTTATAATCACAAAAGCACAGTAATCCATTATAAACCCATTTAAATAATGATAAGCAATTTAAACGCAATAATCGTATTAATCATTTTGCGTTTACAGTTTAAAACCTTTTCAGAGACTAGAATGGAAATGAATTAGTGTTTATAAATTTAGGTAACAGGTTTTCCTGTGATATTTTATTATTAGATTTAATCTTTTTCTGTGTAAAGTGTAACAAGATTCTATCGGCTCGATTCTGAAAATGTATTAGATTTCTACTAGACCTCAACAAGTTACGATATGGATAATTTAAAGATATTTGTAAGATAAATATGTCAAATTTGACGTTTCCGCGATTCTGGAGGCCCTCTTGAACGATTTCGACAAGTTATGACTTAGATATCCAAGTCACATCTAGTCGATATCTATATCGTTTCTAGATCTTGTGATTATCTCGTTTCCCGAATACGCGTGTATTTGTCCTTCAAGCAGCTTGCTTTATGCCAATAATGTGCGTACGTCTTGTACTATAGGTATAAAATGACTATATGAAGATACTAGAGTTAGACGAAGAAAATTTTGCAACGATTTTGATAGCATACGCAGTGCAAGTGTTATTTACAAGTACGTCATAATTTCATAAAACGTTAACGTTTAAAATAACATTTGTCATGTCAAGGACTCAAAACATTGTCCAGTAATTATTGGAATGTACCAATGGGTTTTTCGGAGTCGCTTTCGTAAAAACTAGTGACTACGCAATTTTTTGAGATTAATTGCCACTCCGATCCCAGGCTCACAAGAGCCGTGACAAAAAGCCTAAGAAGATGATGACTAAGGTAGATGTCTACTTAGACTTAGTCATATGCCGTCTAGTATTTAATAATAACTCGGATTTATTTAAAAA